>NW_006159712.1:3340803-3386442 GCF_000334495.1 Tupaia belangeri chinensis | reverse complement strand
CCATGCCCGGGAGGAGGAGCAGTGGCTGTTGCCACCCTTCTCCGGTTTCATCTGGGAGTGAGGGACAGTTTGTGGTGGAGCGGACAGAGCTGAGGGCCAGGGCTTACGTGGTCCATGTTCAGTACTGGCACAGACCAGGGAACTAGGTAACCTGTCTGCTTAGGGAAGTCCCTGAGTGTCGGTTTGCTCATCTGTAAAATGGGGAAAAATAATGCTGGTCACAATGCTGCTGTTGTGAGGGTTTAGAATCAAATAAGGCCAAGAATTCAAGAACACTTTGAAGAACTTAAACTTTTTTTTTTTTTTTTTTAAAGAATTATTTATTTATTTAATTCAATTTGTTATTATTTTTAAATCTGGCCAAAAAGAGACAGAGACAGAGAAATAAAAGCAAGAATGTAAGCCACCAGGTCCAGGACTCGATCCATCGTTAGCCATGTGGGAATCCAGTGCCTTTAATTGGCACGCCACGTGCTGGCCCCTTAAAATGCTTCATTAATTACAAATTTCTCTTGGTTGGCAACCTGGAAAGCTATAGCACCTAGCTCTGAACCCTGCTGGGAAATTCACTGAAATATTCCTTCTTTTGTTCTTTGGTGAGTTCATTTATTCATAAACATTCACTCAGAGCCCACCGTGTAAAGTGCAGAGGTTACATAAGTAGCATACAGCTTCGACCATCAGGAAAGTCAGGGAGCTGGCAGACGTACAAGTGATTCATTAAGGTATGTGTATGGAGAAGAAGCAGCTCTCCAGCCCTCCTTGTCTCTGACAAACAAGTGCCCATGGAAAGATGTTCACACTTGAACGAAGAGCTGGGGAAAAGCATGGTGCCGTAGCAGTAGCTGGAGAAATGCACCGAGTGGTCTCGGAGCTGTGTCCTTGGGGTCCCTACCAGAAGCAGCTGAAAGCTGCCATCTATCCAAGGTCCCAGCGTTTGCAGGGCAGGATGGTTCATGGGGGGAGTGCTAGTGATTTCGAGAGCTCCTGCTGTCAAGTATTCTAACCCTGGTCTTTCCACCATGTGTGTTGTGACAAGCTGATCTCTGTCAACTTTCTATTTGACAAACAAAACATTCCAAGCTGCCCTCTGTTTATTACCTTCCATCCGCACCCCTCCAGGGAAACCTAATTAGCTGTACTTTGGGGTGATTGGTGGTAGCTTGGTTTTTTCTGTTTTTCATTACCAATATACCTATGAGGGAAGAATCTAGAAACAACTTCCAAATCTCCTCAGGGCCTTTCCCTTCAGCCCTTACAACCTCTCTGGCTGGTCCCTCCTGGAGTCTGTAGGCTGTGAGGAGGGGACCCTAGAGGGCTGATCCATTCCTCCCCTGGTGGCTGGATCAGGGTCTGGCTGGACGTCTGCTTGGCTTCCATACCGCCATATGCCTGCACTGGTCAGAGGCCATGTAACTACCATTGATGGTGGCCTTCTCTTCTCTTCTCTTCTCTTCTCTTCTCTTCTCTTCTCTTCTCTTCTCTTCTCTTCTCTTCTTTCTTAAGAGAGATTTTTTTTGCTATAGGACCCATGCGCTCGCCAGAAAGGCAGAGAGAGAGAGAGAGAGAGAGACAGACAGCGAGAAATCACCCCCCCAGGGGAATAGCCATGCTGCAATCCCTTCTCCTCCATTCTCCTCTCGGGATTTTGGGCATGCATGCACATTTGTCTGGCATGAGTTTAAGTCACCAGATCCAGGAAGAACTGTGGTCAACTACGTGGGAGTCCAGCAACATAACCATCACGCCATCTGCTGGTCCTGATAGTGGTTTTCTTTAAATGTTTTTATGCTTTCTTATAGTTTAAATTTCTCTATGTAAAGATGACTAAGGTTCATTTTAGAGTGAATGAAGGGATAGTATAGGAGAACTGACGTTAGGTAGACAAAATACTCTCAGCAATTTGGGCTGGTCCTATAGTCTAGTGGTTAAGAAAGCCAGATCGCACGTGGCCAACCACAGTTGGAATTCCCTCCCTGATTGCTTGAAAAACACACCAGGCACATGTGTATGCATGACCCAGACCCCAAAGGGTAGAGAAGTGGGAAGGAATTGTCTTGGTGTAACACTCCATTGAAGGTATTTCTCTCTCTCTCTCTCTCTCTCTCTCTGGCAAGCGCACCTACCCTCTGGCAATTAAAGGAAAGGAAAAACAGGAAAATATTCTTGGCAGTTCTAGGTTAATTTGTTTTCATTTTTCTTAAAATCTTATTTTTGGTTATAAAAGCGGCAAAAGCCAAAAACAAACCCTGAACCTTATCCTTCCACTAAAAGGCAAACGCTGTCAACATTTTGGCATCTTTTCCCGTAGTCATGTCCCCCTTCTTGCAGGCAGGGGAGACGGCTCTGCTGCACAACTGTGGGTCCCGTTCCAAGCCTCTCCCCAGCCATTCGCAAGGCTTCGATCCAAACAGTTGTATGAGATGGTTATAACCATAGTTTACCAATGGCTAAACACTGATAACCGAACTACAGATATTGAAGCTTTGGTGAATTTTCCTCTTGTAACAAAGAATGCCACCTCAAACATCTTTGTGTGTAGCTCTTCCCATTTGGGTAGGTTGAGAGCATCCCAGCACGTCACCCATACGTCTGTCTTCAAGACAAGTGGGTGCCCCCGTGAAGGTCCCTCCATTTTAGGAACAAGTGCTTCTCTGACTTCTGCTGTCCATCTGCTGTGACTTTTGCCCTTGGGTTGCTCCAAGAATGAGCATCTCTTTCCGCTTCTCTAATACACAATTCTCTTCCTCCCTGTCCTCCACAGCTAGCCACCTCCTCTCTGGTAGCCTTGCCCGGTAGCGTCGCCCGCAGTGTTCTAACAAATATTCCGAGTAGCTGGGACAAAAATAACCCCAGCATTTTCCCTTCTTACCAGACTTTCTATGGAGAGGCTATTTCTGGGGATAGCTTTGAATTCCAAGGTATTTTACAAATTCCTCTTCTGGCCACCCAACAGTGTCAAGTCAGCTATCTCCTTTCACTTTCTGAGCAGCAGTTAGGACCTGAATTCAGATCCTCCGTCCTCCTCTTAAAAGTCAAGTGACCTTGGCCAATTTAATGTCACCTCTCTGCAAGGCTCCATTTACTCTTCTACACTATGGGGTTGTAATAGAAACCACTGAACAGGATTGTGGTGAAAATGAATGAGCCCTGTGTTGGTGGTGTGATTATTCTCTAACGGTTTTGACACCGGTTCCTTACAAAGCAACATGTGAGTCACCTCTTAAATGTACACTTTCCTGACAAAATGGCACGTGGAATGCCAGACCTGGAAGGGAGGGTTGCGATGGAGTCCAATCCCATTGTTGCAGTGATGGGGAGACCGAGACCCACAGAAAGAAAAGGACTTCAGTAGAGGCGCCTGGGCGGATATAAGACATGCCATTACAGAGCAGGACGCTGGCTCCAGAGCGCAGGTGTGTGCCTCCTCTAAGGCTGGCCTGCACATCCTCACCGTCCAGACCTGAGGCGGGCCCCGTATGGGCCAGTGCTGCCTTCTCCCTCTTGTATGGCCACTGAACCCATCCAGAGCAGCTAGGAAGCTTGTGGAATATTAGAATACTGTATATTCTCTGCTGCTTGACACACGTGATCCCCGAAGACCTCTTTCTGTGTGTCACTTTATCTCTCTCATTCCTCCCCCTCCTCCCACCTCTCTCTTTGGGCCAATTGGAAATTCATCTATTCTCTCCTGGCTCTGGAGCTGAAAGAGTCTGCCAGCCTGTGGGTTTCTTTTCCGTACAGCTCACCATCTGGAGTGGCAACCTGCTTCCTTGTGTGTGTGTGTTGCGGGGGGGCCGGGGGTGTGTGCACGGGCCAGGGTATTGTGTTCCCTTTCTGTGCTCGAGCGGCTGAATGAACAGGAGAAAGAGAGCAAAGGCAGAGAGGACAATGCCCAGAAGTCATCCTAGCAGTATGAATGAATAATTCATATTGGAGCTGCCTCTTTCCAGGGCTGCCCAAAATAGCTGTTTTAATTGCTTATTTGTTTCGCGGCTGACTTGAATTCAGCTGCCTTCAGCTCCGAACACTTCGGTGTTTCATGTTGGCTTGCAGGTAGGACTTCCCTTCAGGGAACAACCCTCTATTTGTTTTCTTGTTTAAAAAGAAGCGATGGGAGAAAAACCCTTAAAGAAAGGGGTACTTTTCAGTTCTCGTGAGATCTTCTCCTCTGTCCTCAGCTATCACAGGCCTCTGTGGTCTTGGAAAATAAAGGCATAGCGGTTGGATGGACAGGCAAGGCAAGCTTCTGGGTGACATCAGTCTGCCACCATGATGTGCTCAGCAAACACCTGGGAGCCTACAGAGGTCAGGTTCTCCCGTGGGCGAGGCCATGCTGGCTGTGCTTTCCCAGGCAGGCAGGTGCAGCATCTAGCTCCCTACCTGGGTGGGCCACCTAGGGGACCAGTGCCATGACTCCCCAAGGCTCTGGCAGGCCTGCTCTACTATGCAAAGCCCAGCTCAACTTAGAAGAGGCTTTTTAGTCGCCGTATACGAGGAAACACCCAGGTGGTGTGTCCAGAGAACAGATGAGCATGGGTGCTGGGAATTAGGTGAGGTGTTGGAACCTGCGCCCCCAGGGGGATCCACTCTTCTGTGACTGCGTGACCTTGGACAAGTCCTGGGACACTGTCATGGAAACTAATCGCAGAAAGGTTCCTTAGCCATCACTGTGACATCTTCTCACGGTGGGTATGTGGGAAGAGCAGCCTGTGGAGGAAAAGGAGAAGGTCTTTGGCTTGGTCATGTTGTGATAGAGCTGAGCATTGAAGTCCTCTGGATTGGTCTCTTCCTAGCTGAGCATCCTTGGGTGAATCATTTAACTTCTCTGTGCCTCAGTCTCCACATCTGTATAATGGAACAAATACTAGCACTCATTTAAAGTAAGTTAATATCACGTTGTATTGAATATGGGGGTTTTTCCTTTTCGTAAGTTTACTTATTTCATGAGCAGGAGAAAGATAAGCAAGCACCCTCTAGCACTCATCTCCAGCCTTCCCAGTCAACCAGGATCGTGGGCATGCCCACCCAGTGTGCACTTTGACCAGGGATCCAAACCCATGATCCTCCTGCAGACCTCGCATGTTAATCGCTGTACCACTGAGTTGGCCCTTCTTTGTTCCCTAAACTTTTTTGAGGAATTTTTTTTTTTAAGAATTATTTAATTTTATTAATTAATTATTTTTATTCTTTAGTTTGACCAGAGAGAGAGAGGAAGTTGAAGAAAAGGAGAGTGAGAAAGCAAGCCGCCAGGTCCCGGACTTAAGCTGCTGTCGGCCATGTGGGAGTCCAGGGCCTTAACCGCCACACCACCTGTCAACCCCTATTGAGTTATTAAAGTACAATAAGCTGTGCATACTTAAAGGGTACAAATTAATATGTTTTGACATATGTTTTAAAATCTATGAACCCATTGTCATAAACAACTGTTCCCGTGATCCCCAAGGCTTTCTTTGGGCTACTTTATAGTCTTTCTCTCCCTCAGTTCCAGTGCCCAGTAACCTCTGATCTGCTTTCTGTGCCTATAGGCTAGTTAGTTAGTATTTTCTGAATCTTATATAATGGAATCATACCATATAGTCTATTTTCACCCTGATTTTCTTTTTAAGAGATGTTTGCTATAGAGCACACACACTCAACAGAGAGAGAGAAAGCAAGAAATCACCTCTCCACCCCCCAGCGGGAAGATGGCCACACCACAGTCTCTTCCCCTCCATTCTCCTCTTGGGATTTTGGGCACGCATGGGTTTTGGGCACACATGCACACATACCCAGCATGAGTTTCAAGCTGCAGGTCTGGGACTCGAATTACAGTCAATTATGCAGAAATCCAGTGCCTTAACCATTATACCACCTGCTGGCCCCACCTTGGTTTTTTTGTTTGTTTGTTTTTGTTTATTTGTTTTTATCCAATGCACTGTTTCTGAAATTTCTCTATGCTGTTGCATGCATTAATAGCTTTTTCCTTTTTATTGCCAGTGTTCCATTGGATGAATACACCATATTTGTCTGAATGTTTACTTATTGATGGACATTCCACCTATGGTATTTTTGTTAGTTTGTTTTAGAGGTTTTTGCTATAGGACCTGTGCTAGAGAGACAGAGAAACAGAAAGCAAGAAATCACTCCTTGTCGGGATAGTCACACCATAATCTCTTCTCCTCCATTCTCCTCTCAGGATTTTGGGCACACACGCCTGGCATGAATTTTAAGCTGCTAGGTCCGGGACTCAAACTGTGATTGGCTACATGAGAGTTCAGTGACATAACCATTATGCCATCTAATGGTCCCTAGCCTACGGTTTTTAATAAAAATATGTAAAACATTAATTTTAAGAAGCACTATTATTTTATGTGCTATAAGAAAGGGAAAATGCTGCCAATTAATTGTGACCCAATGCTTTTTAATTAGTTGGAATGTTTATTTCAAACTTACTGAAATCTTTCGAACTTAGATTTAACTCACTTATCACTTTTATGTATAGACAAAAATGAAAGGAATACATAAGCAACAAACTCTAGTGTTCCTAAAACATCTTCCTACTCGAAATCCAGTACTTTGGGGGCACTTTCTAACTGTTCTCCATGTCTGCGCTTTTAAAATCGTCCTTCTTGCCCTTAGTCATGTGGCCTTGCTATAAGGAACTCTCTGAAGCCAGCTCTGCAATTCTGGAGCCAGCCTACTTTGGACCACAAGTCAGGAATGTGGCTAAACTGGTCTGCTCACTGCCTTCCTGTCTCTGCAAAAAGTGCTGCAGTCTTGTAACCCAAGCCTGTGACACCCAATCCACCAGTGAAAATACAGCCTTTATGTATGTACACACAGGCAGTGACAGTGCCACCAAGACCCCAGGCAGCCAAGAATGCTGGGTGACGTCAGCAATGATAACATACATCCCGCTTCCAGAAACGTCGAATGTGTTTGAAAATCACATCCGGGCCCAGACGTAGTGTATAGCGTGTCCACTGCTAGGCTGCTGTCTCTTTGGGCTGGGACCATATGGGAGGCCTGGGCTTGACCCCTAGTCCAACCTAAAGGCCAGGGTTGGTGGCATCTGCCTGTGATCCCAATGACCAGAGAGGCTGTGACAGGAGGATAGGAGCTTGAGACTTGCCTGGGTAATAGAGCAAGCCCATGTCTGAACAAACAGTCAGATGTGCTTCTGTCCTCCCACTGGGAGGATTGCTGCATGGGAAGACCTTTTCTTTAAAAAAAAAAAAAAAGAAAGAAAGAAAGAAAAGAACTAAACAAACACAAAAAAAAAGTATCTTAGAATTGGTAAAATAGGGGGACCAGCAGGTGACATAGTGGTTGGAGTATTGAACCCCCACATGGCTGACCACGATTTGAGCACCAGACCTGGTGGCTTGCTTTCTCACTTATCCTCCCTCTCTCTCTCCCTTTCTCTCTCTCTCCCCCTCTCTCTCTGGTGAGCACACATGCCCTATAAAAAATTTAAATAATAATAATAAAATAAAGTAATTCATTTTTTAAAGAATTATTCATTTTATTTTATTTATCATTACTACTATTCAGTCTGACCAGAAAGAGAGAGAGAGAGAGGGAGAGAGAGAATGCAAGCCACCAGGTCCAGGACTTGAAATGTGGTTGGCCACGTGGGAGTCCAGCACCTTAACTACCATGCCACCTGCTGACCCCTAAAGTTAAATAATTATTTTTTAAAAATAAAGAATAGGTAAAATAGAATCTATGTAAGGGATATTGGACAGTGCCTGGCACTTTGTGAACACTTGCTGAAATTTAGATTTTATTATTCTTATTAATTATTATTCAGTTTCCTGTTGGTTAAATGGGGGTGGCGACACCTGCCTCACAGAAATATTGCGTAGATGAAGAAAATGACTTATTTCACATAGAGCAAATGGTCCGGGATCTAGAATTCCTTGGCCTTAAGTGAAAGGTGCCCTTCACCTTCAGGACTGGCAGGCCAGGTTGTAGGCTTAGGAAGGCTGGTGCTGTGAGGATGAGTGAGAGATGCCCTATCCCAGCTCCTTCATTTGCAGATGGGAAGCTAAGGCGCAGAGAGGGTAGATTCCTTGCCCTAGGGCAGTGTCAGGATTCAAACCTAAATCTTGTCACTTCTATTCCATCCTCAGTCTAAACCATGCTGCCACGAGAGAGACCCTAAGTCAAACAAGGTCCTAGGAAGGCTTCATAGGCCAGTGCATTTCTAGAAGGACCAGATCTTCAAGCTGAATCACTTGGGTGATGGTCCAAGCTCAAGGAGTAGAAGATTCTAGAATGGCCAAATTCTAGGGAATGGTGGCCTGCGACTTCTACACTTAATGCTGAGGAGACTCCTGGAGAGCTTGGTATCTGGGAGGAACCCTTGGAAACTCAGCTCATGGGACTGGAAGAAATAAACCTTGGGGTCGAGTATCCTCAGGGTCTTAGGTACAGAAAGGAAAGGGTTGTGTACCATGTATTAACTTATTTAATTCCTATAGGAACTCTGGGAGGCAGGTCTTCTTGACTGCTTTCTACCTATGGGGAAACTGAGGCTCAGAGCTAAAGAAGGAATAGTCCAAAATCACACAGCTAGGAAGGATGGGAGTGGAAGGCCTACCTGGTTCCATTGGCCCTTTCTTTAGGGTGTGGAATTTTCATAGCCTCACTCCTAATTCAGGAACAAGGATGAAATTGGGGTTGAGCTGGTGTAGAGGTGGGTACACCAGGGGCTCTGTTCTGCTGTGGTGTCAGACTTTCAGGAAATTACGCTCCAGGGAGGTAATGAGCAGTTTAGTCTCTCCACAGATGGGAACTTCTGGTGATAATTCTCCTTCCAGTATTAATGCATTAGTGAGTCCCCAAAACATGCTGTCAAAAACAATTTCTTAGAGGCTGTTCAGAAACTTGTTAGATTTTGATGTCTCTGTATTGACTGATAGGCATGGCATTGCTTCTGGAAAAAAAAATGTGACACACTATAAAGTTGTATGTGATTCAATGTAATATAAACAAGATTATGATCATTAATTAGTTAATTAAAAAGAAACTTGTTAGATTTCAAATGGAGTCAAACCCAGCACGGGCCAACTTGACATCTTGGTGTCATGAGTGTGATCCAAAGCTGTAGTTGGTCTCAGGTTTTGGACTCAGCCCTGCCATGGGCAAGTCTTTTGTCTGTATGCCCCAGTTTTCTCACTGGTAAAGTGAGACACATTGACTTGTCAGATCCTTATAGTTTTAACATGTTTATTACCTCTACATTAGTGGCCTCATTTGGACAGCGCGTAGATAATGATAACACATCCACTAAGCGTTCGTAGTGTACTCAAGTGCTGTTTTACACACAGTCTCATTTAATCTTCAAAGAACACCATGAGGCCTTTCTGGAAGATACCTACTTGAAGGACTATTCCACGGGCCAAGTGAGTAAATAATACTTAAAATGCTTGGAACAACTGCTGGCACATAGTGAGTGCTTAATAAATGCATATTATTCTTTCTGTTTTGCATATGTGAAAACCAAGCCACAGAGAGTTTAAGTATCTTGCCCAGGGTCATGCAGCTAAAAGATGGCAGAGCTGGGACTCAAACCCAGGGCGTCTGGCCTCAGAGTCCTGTGCTCTTAACCACTACTCTGTGCTCCTCTTAATAAGACAAGAGGCATGGATAACAGTTTTGAAAACAGTAGAGACTGAGTGTAAGGAGAGTACCTGTCCCCCAAAGTCATGTTTAAAATCTAGAAGATAAACAGAGTTATCTCCAGGCCCAATCTGACCTTCAGGCAGGCTATTAGGTATGCTCTCTCTAACCCATAATCTGGTTCTCAAAAAACGTCATCTTGGGACCAGCAATTAGCGTAATGGCTATGTTGCTGGTCTCCACCCAGTGGCTTACACTCATGCCAAGTGCAGTTGCATGCATGCCCAAGGGAGAATGGAGGAGAAGGGATTGCGGCGTGGCCATCCCCCCTGGGGGATGATTTCTCACTTTCTGTCTCTCTGTCTCTGTCTTTTTGGCGAGCACATGTGCCCTATAGGAAAAATCCTCTACCAAAAAAAAAAAAATCACCTTAAATTCCAGCGCGTGACATGCAGAGAGCAATAGTAGTGCAGGTGTGCGATCCCAAGAACTCTGTGGTGCAGTGAAGACAACATGTAGATTAGCTAGGGGAGAGGGGAATTATCTAGAATCTTCCTTCCACTCTCTCTCCTTTACTTTCCCTCCCCATACAAGAATTCCAGGGGAGAGAACCAGCAGTTAGTGTAATGGCTATGTCGCTGGACTCCCACGTAGACGACCGCGGTTCGCGTCCCGGACCCGGTAGCTTAAAACTCACGCCGGGTGCGTGTGCGTGCGTGCCCAAGAGCCTGAGAGGAGAATGGAGGAGAAGGGATTGCAGCGTGACTATCCACCCTGGGGGGTGATTTCTTGCTTTCTGTCTCTGTATCTCTCTCTGTCTGTCTGGCGAGCGCACGTGGCCTATAGCGAAAAACCTCTCAAAAAAAAAAAAAAAAAGAATTCCAGGGGAAGTGACAGGGCCAAAGAAGCTTCTGGATAAAACTAGCCCAACCAAAGTAGGGAAGCAAGGCCATGTGAGGGTAAAACAGCTAGAATATTGAAGAAAAAAGGAGAGAGGCAACCCTTCAAGAGAAGGAGAACTTGGGAACTGCAGTGTAGACACCTCTCTCAGAGAGCAGATGTTGAGAAATAATTCAATCCGCATTCGTCTCCTAGTGCTCCTGTTTAACTTCTGAAGAGAGTGAGCTTAAATAGCTATAGCATCTCAAGGAAGGGAGGGTGGCAGTGGAGTGCATAGGCCTATCGACTGTGCAGGCCTGGGCAGTCATCTTGCCTCAGTTTCCCCCTCATAGAAGTCGGGGTATAAAACCGAACTCCTCATATCCGCTAGCACCCGATGAGCCTTGGGTGCCATGTGCTAGCACACCCCACTGAGCACCCTGTCTTACAGATGGCAAGGCCAAGTCAGAGAGGTGAGCATTCTTGTTCAGAAGGACAGAGCTGGTCGGTGACAGTGGCTGTCCGTCTCCCAGGTGACTGCCTGCAGAGTCTGTGTGTTTTACCCACCGCGGTGTATCTCTTAAGCTGATGAGTGATGGTGGTGGTGATGACAACGGCTAAGTGTTAAGGATTTAAGGTGAAGGGACTTGATCCTTGGGGTGCACAGATGTCTTTCAGTGGATCGTGTTAACAACCCTCATGTGTTGAGGGCTTATTGTACGCCTGGCACAAAGCTCTTTATACAGGTTATCTCACTTAATCCCCATGACGGCCTTGGGAGAAGGGGACTTCCCATCCATTTCACAGAGGAGAATTGACTTAATGAGGCCACGTAACACCCCCACAGTTTGGAAGAGGCAGAGCCTGGGTTTCAGCCTACATCCAACTCTGGGATAGCATCTGCCCTGCCTCCTCGTGGATCAGGAAGCTGACAGCTGTTCTCTGTGTTCCTTCCAGACTGCTTTCCTCTCCAGCCCTGACTGTACCCTGCTGCCAGTCTCTCCCTGACCCAGCACCTTATCATCTTCATCATCATCATTATTGCTATAGGGCTCATGTGCTCACAGGAGACAGATGAGGAGAGAGAGAGAGAGCACCCCCGGGGGGATGCGCACGTTGCCATCCCTTCTCCATTGTCTTCTTGGGATTTGGGGCATGTACACACACACACTCCTGGCATGTTTTTTGAGCTACCAGGTCCAGGACTCGAACCACATAGTTGGCCACATGGGATCTAGCTGCCTTTAACCACCATTCCACTGGCTGGCTCAGAACCTTATTACATATCCCTGCATCATCTAATTATCCGTGGTCCACAGCGGGTAGCCACACATAATGCCACACATAATGTCTCAGAATGTCGTGGGGATGATTCCCCACCTGCTGCAAGCGTAGCCTTGTCTCCCTGGCCAGACCCCATGCCCTAAAGGCAGAAACCAGGCTAAGTCAACAGGACTGGGCTGCTGTGCCCACGTGATGAAGTCCTGTCTCATGGGGGTTGTTAGACATGTGCATAAGGAGGAGGGCAGAGGTGTGCCAGGGGGCTCCTGGGGGCACTTTCTGCAGCTCAGCAGAGGGGCTGCTCTCAGTCCTGGAGCTGCTTGGAGGAATGAAGGCCAAAGTCCATGCCAGAAGCACCTCTGCCCCCACCACTTCTCACTCACCTTGCTGAACACACCGAGCCTGGGCACACCAGCTTGCTTTCTGTTGTTCACACTCACCAGCATCTTTCTGTTCCAAAGCCATTGGGCTTGCCTCCATTTTTATTTGGCCATAGGCAGGGATGGGACATTCCTGCCCCCTGGGCTCCCTTTCAAGGTCACCTTCTCAGAGAGGCTTCCCTTGCCCATCTGCCCCCTTTTACACGCAGTTGCATTTTCTGAGTAGCGTCAATCTCTCTGAAATTATCATACTGATTTATTTCTCATTGGGGCATGTCTCCCCCACTACTCTGTAAGGGCAGGGCCTGATCTGTCGTGTCCAGATCTGTTGTTGGTGTTTATTAGGGCACAGCTGTGTACGTGTGTGCAATCCCGTAAGACTCATAATGTGGTGGGGGTTTTTTATTATTATTTTCGAGAGAGAGATTTTTCTCTATAGGGCACATACACTTGACAGAGAGACAGAAAGCGAGAAACCACCCCCAGAGAGTATGGCCATACCATAATCCCTTTCCCCCCATTCTCCTCTATAGGGTTCTGGGCATGCACACACACAAGCATCTGGCATGAGTTTCAAGCTGCCAGGTCCAGGACTCAAACCTTGGTCAACTATGTGGGAGTCCAGCGATGTAACCATTACACCATCTGCTGGTCCCAACATGGCGATTTTTTTAGTTTCTACTATAGGGCGCATGTGTTCCTCAGAGAGAGACAGAGAAAATGAGAAGTCACCCTCCAGGAGGGATGGCCATACTACGATCCCTTCTCCTCCATTCTCTTTTTGGGATTTTGAGCACACACGCACACACTGGTGTGATTTTCAAGCTGGTAGGTTCGGGAATCTAACTGTGCACTGGGCCGTGCGGGATCCAGCCCCTTAACCTCCACGTCACCTGTTGGCCCGTGACATAATTTTTATCTCCCCCAGGTTTGTTTGATAACTGAATGAAGGTGTTTGAACCCAACTGCTTTAAAGGAAGGAAGGAGAACTTCAAACAGTGCCCTCTCTTCCTGTTCACCTCACCTCTCAGGTGCCGGAGGTGAGGAGGTGAAGCCATCGCTTAGAAATGGTGCTCTCGGCCGCCGCAGGGGAAGGAGTGTTATCAGGAGTTGTGAAACCTAAGCTATGGGAACTATGCGTGTGAAACAGCCCCGAGCAGGAAGAGCCACCCTGTCCATTGTGCCTGGGCAGGGGAGGTTCGGCTGAAAGTCTGGACAGTTCTTGGCTTGGCGTCTGGAGGGCCCTTTAGAAAGTGATCAGGGGCCAGCATCCTGCTGGACAGCAATAAAGAGGTTACTGTGGGAAGCCGGGCTTGCTCGGGAAGCCCTAGGAACATGAAAGATAGGTTACGAGTTCTGCAGTCCCAAGAGAATCACTACCCTGTGGTAGACTTGGCAGAAGGCTTTCCGCTCCTCCTCTGAGCTACCTCTTTAGAAAAGACATGCCGTCTGCATACCGAATGCCTGCCCTGGCCCGTGTCCCCAGAGCCTTGCCCCAAGCCCTTAGAAAAGCAATGACCTGCTGCCCACTGGCGGCTGCCCCTGAGAGGAGGCCAGGAGGCCTGTTGGAGGCTTCCAGCTCCCAAGGCTGTTTCCCCGACAGGTGTGCCTGTGTGCTCCGTGGAGGGTGCTCCTGGCAGAACCTATCTGTCTCCAAGGCAACATATCCGGGCTGTTTTTCCAGGAGAGCCTGTTGTGAAACATTCAGGAATGTGCGTGCACCTTCAGAGCTTTGTAATTAAGAGGCAGAACCAGTTCTTGCTTTGCCCCCTCCCTCCCTCTCGCCCCTCCATCATCTGGGTCACTTGGTTTCATGTTTGGGGTTTTCAGCAGCTGGGATGTAGGGGCTGGAGCAGATTGGATTGGGTGAATCACTTCTTTGGAGGGCAGAGGCTGGAAGCTCCAGGCAGGCCCCCACGGCCTGGCCACATCTGAAAGTGGACAGCTCTTCCAGCTCACATTCTTGGCACTTGCCCAAAGTGAAACGTTGCAGGCCAGAGAATCACCCGGTTTCCCAAGGAGAACTGGTTTCAAAGGACGATTCCTCTCTCACAGGCAGGGAGAGTGAGTGTGTGCATGTATATACGTGTGCGTGCGTGTGTTTAAATCCTGTGCAGCTAAAAACGCTTCTCTTCATCTTCATTCTCTGAATGACATGTCTCCACACACTGAATAATTCATCTACCTCTTGGCATTTGTTCCAGAGAGAATCTTGCTGTCCACATTTCTTGTTAAGTTGTTCAGCCTTCCCACAGAAGCTTGCTTTCCCATGGAAGAGCTCTCGAAGTCAGGATATTGGCCTCAGGCTTTCCCCCCATGAACGCATCAGAGAGGAACCTGGATATCAAACCCAAAGCCTTTCTTTCTCATCTTGCCTAAGGAGTCTCCTTCAAAGTTTGGGTCCTCTTGCTTCACTTTCCTTTGTTGCTGTTGGGGATGGTGTCTGTGGGAGTCAGCCCCTTGGCCTTGGTGGAATGTCCGTACCTGAGTAGCAGCTAGCGTTCATTCCGGCTCCAAGTCCACGTATGAGGCAGAAACAGTCCGTGGCCTAATAGTTTCTGGGAAAGCGATGAAAGTGATGCACTTTTTGGTGTTTCAGTCCTTCCCACCTCCTCCCTTGTCTGTCCTCCCACCTAGAGAGCTTGGCTAGTCACTGTGATGGCTGAACCTTTTCGGACCAGCCCCTTAGGCTAGTGCTTAAGAGAACCAGATCCAATACGGCTAACTGCATGGTTCGAGCCCCAGCACTGGCTGCTTGAGAAACACACAGGGAGCATATGTGCATGCCCCAAATCCTGACAGGATGGGGAAATGGAAAGGAATTGTGGTGTGACCACAACCCATTGGGGGGGGTCTTTCTCCCACTCTGTCTCTGTGCCCTCTGGCAAATTATTCATTGCCTCTTCATTAAGCAGTGATGGATTTTTCTAAATTTAACTAACATCTTTGAACCAAAGCATAGATCATCAAAGGTCCCACACATCCAAAGCCCCTGTACTTTAGCCCCTCTGTCCAGTTTTATCATCTTTACCTCTTATACCATTTGCTCTGTGAGCCAGATTATTCTGAGACTCACTTGGTTTTGTTCATTTTTATTAGCAGAGCTCACATTTTAGAATCTGGCAATAGAGCTTTAGGTTATAACTTCAGTGTTTATTAACTGTGATGTTGAGCACATGTTCTCTTTGTAAAATGGAGGAAGAACATTTTATTTATTTATTTATTTATTGCTATAGAGCTTGTGTGCTCACCAGAGAGAGACACAGAGAGAGGGAAATCATCTCCTGGAGAGATGGCCACATTATGGCTACTTCTCTTCCACTCTCCACTTGAGATTTTGGGCATGTATGCACATGCACCTGGTGTGTTTTTCAAGCTGGGCCTGGGAATCGAACTGTGCAGCTGGTCATGTGGGAGCCAGTACCTTAACCACCATGCCACCTGCTGGCCCAGTAAGAGCACCTTTTACCGGGAAAAAAAACATGACAGACATACTGGCTTTTTAGACCTAGATTTTTACCATTATTAAATATTTTTAATTATAATTAGCACATGAACCTTACAGGGAAATCGGTACACACACAAACGGAAGAAAAGACAAGATTCAAAATTACATTGAAATTTCTATACCCAGATAATATTGTAACGCTACCCATTTTCTGTTTATACACACACAGACACACACACACACATGCACATTTTAGGGAAAATATCTTCCTGATCTAATAGTAGTGGCGCAGGGTGTAGGACACAGTGTGCAATGCTGGAACCATGTGGGAGGCCTGGGTTTGGATCCCAGGTCAACTTGAACATATCAAGCGCCTCAGTGATCCTGGCCAGCTGGAAAGTTGGTAGGCTCTTGGGCATGGCGAGACCCTGTAGGGATACTCCTTTCTCTCTTTCATGGAGGAAATAAACTTTTGAAAACTTCAAGCTTTTGCTTAAAAATATACTAGTATCCTGTAGCTTTTATCTGGTGAAAATGTTGGTTTTTCTGGGCTAGCCAGTTGTATGGTGGTTAAGGCAGGTGGATCTTACGTGACTGACAGAATGATTCGAGTCCCGGGCCTGACAGTTTAAAAAGCATGCTAAGTGCGTGTGTGTGCCCAAAATCCCAAGAGGAAAATGGAGAAGAGATTGTGGTGTGGCCATCCCCCCTGGGGAGTGCTTTCTTGCCCTCTCTCTCTCTCTCTCTCTCTGTATCTCTCTGGCAAGATATATTGTCCTATAGCAATATTTTTTGTGTTGTTTTCCTCACAGCATATTGAGAACATTCTTCTATGTTAGCAAAATACAGAAAATACACACAGAACATAAATACATCTTTTTTATGCATTCTTATACATTCCCTATTTTATTCACCCATTCCACAACTGTGTATTGACCACCGTTTGTGCTGGGCATAGGATTCTGCCCCTTGGATACATCATTGATTAGAGTAATTTCATTTATTTCAGGGAAGAATTTCAGAAGGGGTTGTTGATAAATGTGCAGACTCAGGAGAGCTTTCAAGAAGGGCCACCTCCCTGGCTCTCTGGGTTGTAAACCATAGATGATAAGCTCTCTGTTGGCAGGGCAGGCCTCCCCAGGGCAGAGTGCAGGCAGGGGAGTGAGCCAGGAACAGAGGTTTCCTGGTGGCCTGAGCATTCCTGTCCTTTCACAGAGCTAGCTGTGAGCGTAACAGAGTAACTCATCCTGGAGGGGTACACCTGGGTGTGGAGTTTTCAAAAGTGAATGGCTAAGCCAATGTTGGATGAAATGTGACCTTTGGTCCCTGGTCTTGATTCTCTATGAAGAGTGGGTCTCAGGAGATGTGCTGACCATGTCAGCTTCCAAGAGACCTACTGGCTTGGAGATATGCCACCTTGCTGAAAACCCTCACTTTGTCATTGACATTGAGAATGTTATTTGGGAGCCAGCAGATAGTGTAATGGTTATGTTACTGGACTCCCACATAGTTGACTACGGTTCTAGTCTCGGACTCAGCGGCTTAAAATTAGGCTGAGCATGTGTGCATGTGTGCCCAAAATCCCGAAAGAAGAATTGAGGAGAAAGAATTGTAGCATGGCCATCCCTACAGGGAGGTTATTTCTTGCTTTCTATCTCTCTGTTTCTCTCTGTCTTTCCAGCAAGCACATGGGCCCTATAGCAAAAAACTTTCTAAAAAAAATGTTATTTAGTCTTTCTTAGCCTTGGTATCCACTTCTGGAGAAGTGGAGAATACGAAGCTTTTTTGAGTGCCCATTCACACCAGCATCTGTGCTAAATATACTTGTAACCTAATTGTCAACCTGGAATTACTAGTGCCCCCATTTTACAGATAAAAATATTGTGACTCAGAGAGGGTAAGTCATTGCCCAACTTGCACAGCTAATGAGTGTGCTTCATGAGTCCTTATTTTATTTTTTTTTTTTTGGGGGGGGAGATTTTTGCTATATAGCGCGTGTGCTTGCCAGATAGACAGAGACATAGAGACAGAAAGTGAGAAATCACCCCCCAGGGGGGATGGTCATGCTGCAATCCCTTCTCCTCCATTCTCCTCTCGGGACCTTGGGCACGCACGCACACACGCCCGGCACGAGTTTTAAGCCAGCGGGTCCGGAATGCGAACCTTGGTCGACTACGTGGGAGTCCAGCGACATAGCCATTACGCTAACTGCTGGTTCCCCTTCATTAGTCCTTATTGATGGTGCTTGGTCTGTTGCATACCTTATGTACTCTGGGCTCATCCTCAGAGCCAGTTGTTTCCCACAGTGCAGTAGCCAGCTGCTAACAGAAGCTTTTGGGTTATCAACTGGTATTTTTCGCAGCCTACCAGACCCTGGTTCTGCAGTGGTACAGGAGCATACCAGGTCCTGTCCACCAGTTCTTTCGGCATCTCTTTTTTTACCCCATGCATTTTTCTTTAAGTTGGATTTGGAGTGGGTTTAAGACAGGAGAAGATTGTATAGGATAAGAGAAAGAGTGGTTTCTCATGACTTGGAATGAAGTCCTGGATCAGAAATCCTAGACCCCATTCCATACATCTTCCTTTTTGTTCCACTGTGCCTCTGTGTGCCAATCTGTAAAAAGGGTGTGAAGCAGAAACTTTGCAGCTTCCTTCCAGAACTGGGAGAGGGTAGGATACAGACAGGAATTGGAGAAGATTAGAATGTTTATTTCAGGCTGAGGCAACAATGGAGAGAAACCCAAGTGGCTGTCTAGAGGGGCTCCTTGGACTGAAAATCATAAGCCTATATTCCTGGCTCCTCATGCTGGCTAAAATACTTGACAAATGGTTTGTGATATAGTTTTGCAGCCTTTGACAAGGCTTTGTGAGTTTAACTGCGTGACTTGTCTGTTGAGTTTACCCACTAAGACTTCATGATTACCACCACTCCCTACCCCACAAGATGGGGACTCAGAGAATGGTTATTGCTGGAAGATCAGCATGGTGTGGATTGTCTAGGGTAGGACAGCAGTGGGCACAGGCGTTTGGGAACCAGCTCAAGAGGCAAATAGATACTGCTCATTGGCCAAACTCACAGGGATGGCACATCTGCTTTTCTGATGCTATAATAAGCCAGCTTTCCAAGAGGAAAGTGGCACGACACACACAAGGTAGAGCCAGGATAAAGATGGAGATGGAGGTGGAGTAGGCAAGCAAGTTGTAGGTGAAGAAGCCAGAGAGGGCTGGAGTCCAAGGCAAGAAGCAAGAGTTGGTCTTAGAGCCGCTGCCTGCCAACTCCCAGTTAGAGATGACAAAACAGAGGCCCAGAGAAGGAAGGTAACTCACGCTATCACTACCAAGTTAGTAGCAAAGCTGAGACTACAGTATAGATTCTCTGCCTTCCTCCCATGGGGGTCTTAACACATTGGCCTTCTCAGGAACAAAGGAAACAGTGGAGCTGGTGCTTCAGTGCAAAACTTCTGGATCTCTTGGGCCAGCCCAGAGAAGCAAAAGGCCCTGAGGCAGCACAAGTTGCAGGAGTGTGAGGATTGTAGGCTGATGGAGTTTCTCTCTCCTCTCCCTTGCCAGGTACACCAAACCGCTCACCTTTGCTGACTGCATTAGTGATGAGTTGCCGCTAGGATGGGAAGAGGCGTATGACCCACAGGTTGGAGATTACTTCATAGACCACAACACCAGTAAGTTCCTGGCCGCCCTTCCTTCCCCACCACCCTCCAGACGTCTACCCCCACACCCACCCCCCTGAGTCTGAAAGAACCACCAGCAGAGACTCTCGAAGCCAGATTGTGTTTTTACATAGATTTAGACAGAGCTGTCAATGTAGATATAGATAGATAATGTATGCTTATGTAAAAATAACAGTTTAGAAGGGTTTTTAATAGAACGTAAAACTCCTTCTCTCGCAGCCCATCCTCTCAATTTTACAGAAGTAACAATTGCTAGCAGTTACTCGGGTATCTTTCCAGAAGTTTCCCATCCTGTGTGTGTGCGTTTGTGTGTGTGTGCTTGTGCATGTATGCATATATTATTTTTTAAACGTGTAGATTTATCTACATACATTTTTTTCTATCAAAGGTAGATGGGTCATTGTCATGGCCAGACTTAGAGTAGCCAGAGCCCTAGCAAACCCCTAGGCATGTCCACCAACGCTTGGCATGCACATGTGTGTCTCTGACTGGCCACTGCCATCAGTCCACTTCACTGTGTGTCTGGGATCCAAGTATCCTGATCCAGCTCAAAGATTCCTAGAATCTGTCTCTGGAACCGAGGGAGGAGTTGATAGAGAAAGGAGAAACATGTTTCCTGACAGGTGGAGGAACCCAGGAAGTGATCCCCCAGCTGGGGGAGTTGATGTGTGTTTGGCCTCCTTAGCCAAGGCTATTCCTGTCTTCTAAAATTTGCTTCCCCATTTGTCTGTGTACACAGAGGAGAGGGATTCTTCTGTTTCACGTTCAACTTTCTGAACCATAGGTTTCCCTTTATCCTTTCAGGCAAGGAGTGAAGTGGGGCATGCCTGGCAAATCTGAAGGCTGGGTATAGGGCACCCAATCCTACCAGCCTTTGCCTACTGAGCACACACTGCCATGTGCCATGCTGGGGACTCGAGAGGCACTATCTTTTTTAATCCTCCCAGTGACCCGGGGTGGTGGTAGCATGATGATCCCCATCTTATAAGTGGGACTGAGGGGTAGTGATTGACTCCCCAAGATGTGAACTGGCCCTGGGAATGGAGTCGTGCCTCCCCACCACTTCCTCCTCTGGTTTTCAGTAGCACCCTGGTCACGCCACTGCTGTGCCCTCATCACTGTGTAGTATAATCATTTACCTGTTGTTGCAAGTTGTCCTAGAACAGTGACTGTACCTCATCTAGTCCCCCGTGAGGCACATAGTAGGTGAACATTAACCTTCGCTAGATAGAAAAGGGCATACATGCACAAATGCACCTGTAAATGGATGGATGAGTGGACTGTTGTTGGCACCAAATTATTGAAGAGTTCCTGAGAGACAGCTAATGGCATTAATTGCCTTGTTGGGGGTAGCAAAGGTTTTTATTAGCACTCATGATTGCATACTGGATAATGAGAAGTAAATATGCCTAATTGAGTGTGGATGGGGAATGAGGTTAGTGCTTGGAGGGCTGCATGGGATGTGGGTTAAACGCTGATGCACAGGAACCCTAATCAGTCCTTTCCTCTTTCTAATTGCTGAGTGCATCCCCCTCATTAAAATCTCATGGCAGGAGTGGGATTCTGAGGTGCTTCTGAGAGCTGCTGGAGAAACAGAAGGAAAGAAGGAGCGCCAGGCTACAGCAGAGTTTATCCTTGAGGGGATGGTGGTTGAAATAGGAGGGGTGGTGGGGGGAGAAGCAGGGCTACCACAGGAAGAAGTCTATTCCTGCTTCCACCAGCTATCAGGCTGCTGGTTTCCTTGTGGCGTGACGGGGTCTCATGGAATGGCGGGTACCATGTCTGCAGGTGGAACCATTGATTCAAACACAGTGCCAGTGTGACCCGCCAGGCCCAGGCAGTCAGACCCACGGATTCAGACCAGTCCTGCTTATGTGCATTGTTCATTAGTTGAAATTCCCCTCCTCAGAGGTACAGACACGATATAATCAAACAACAACATATTCATAAATTTACCATCCCACATTCAACCAGCATTTATTCAGTCTTCATATTATGTCATGAATATTTGGGAGGTGCTATATAGACTTCACATTTGTCATTTTTTTAAGAATTATTTTATTTCATTTATCATCATATTTGTTTAATTTGACCAGAGAGAAACAGAGAGAGAGAGAAAGTTAGGAAAGCCAGCGTCTAGGTCCAGGACCTGAACCACAGTCGGCTGTGTGGGAGACCAGCTCCTCAACCACCACACCAACTGTCATCCTCACACATTTGTTATTTTTAATATATCAAAAGGCTATATCATTTTCACATGTAAAAGTGCCATAAGGTCCCTATTTCTCACTTTTGGGGGCATTTCCATTTGGGGTATTTCCATTTATTTCTTATTGTACATAAATAGCTCTAAGTAAAGAATCTTTTTTTTTTTTTTTTTTTTTTTTTTTTAGACAGAGAAAGGGCGAAGACCCCATTGGGGGTGGGGTTGCCATGCTACAATCATTTCTCCACTACTCTCCTCTCAGGATTTTGGGGGCACACACACACACACACACACACACACACACACACACACTTACCCAGCATGATTCTCAAGCTGCTAGGTCCTGGACTCAAACCACAAAGCTGTCCATGTGGGATCCAGTGCCTTAACCGCCACACCACCAGTTGGACCAGGGGAGAATCATTATGTATGTAGTTTTAAAATTTGTCATAATTTCCCAAAGGCTCATTTCCAAGTATAGGAGTATTGAGTCAGAGGTTCTAAACACTCCGGGGACTTGGCACATATTCCTAGATTGAGGAGTAGTTCCGGAAGATCACACCCATCGGTATGGGCCCTAGCTGTCCAGTACGCTTTTCCTCAGACTTTCATCAGTATGGGGCTGTTTTTATTTCTTTTGATTTCTGACAAATTTATTTTAGTTTTAAACTGTTACTTCATTGTTTTTAATTTTCGTTCTTTGGCATAGTAACAGGGTGGAGTGTTCTCCAGATGTTCTGCTTTTTCTAAGACAGTTACTAATGTTATTGTTAAAGCTCTCGAAACATACGGTTTTGTTAGCCATACGGGTGTGTGTGGATTGTGCACACAAAGCAGGCGTCTGGGGCCTGCAGGTGGCGTGGATGTTAAGGTGCTAGGTCCCACATGGCCAGCTTCACGGTCTGAGTCCCAGACCCAGCTGCTTGAGAATCACACTAGACAAGTATGCATACACCCCTCAAGAGTGTGTGACCCTCCTGCTGTACGGAGAACGTGTGTGGAATGGGTCTGGAGGTAGAGGTTTGGACCAGGGTGCAGAGGGAGTGGAGCAGTAGTTCTCAATGATGGCTCCATCCATTAAAATTCTGTCAAAAGTAAAGGAATATGAGGGATATAGAAAAGGGGATGGAGGTTTTATCTAGCAACCTTCATAGTATGCTGAAGTGTTAAATTATGTCCACAGATGACTTTAATCAAAACAAAAACTAAGAAATAACCAAGGTGATCTCTCAAGGCTGCCCAGGCCTAAAGTTACTTGTTTGGGAGAGCTGGACTTGAGGAAGAGTAGTGTCATCAGAAGGGCTGGGCCGGGACCAGCAGTTAGCATAATGGCTATGTCATTGGACTCCCATGTAGTCGACTGTGGTTCGAGTCCCAGACCCAGTGACTTAAACTCACACCAGGTGCGTGTGCATATGTGCCCAAGATCCCGAGAGGAGAATGGAGGAGAAGGGATTGTGGCGTGGCCATCCCCCCCGGGGGTGATTTCTCACTTTCTGTTTCTCTGTCTCTCTCTGTCTTTCTGGTGAGTGTGCGTGCCCTATAGGAAAAAACCTCTACAAAGAATAAAAAGGGGGGAGGGGCTGGGCTCTGGGAGGATCCCCTCAAACTGTGGCCACTTCAGAACTAAGAGGGGGTAATGCAGTTCTTTAGAAACATCTAGGGGGACAGCAGATGGTGTAATGGTTACTTTGCTGGACTTCAACATAGTTGACAGCAGTTCGAGTCCTGGACCTGGCAGCTTAAAACTCATGCCAGGTGTATGTGCCCAAGATCCCAAGAGGAGAATGGAAGAGAAGGGATTATGGCATGGCCATCCTTCCTGGGGGCTGATTTTTCACTTTCTCTTTCTCTCTGTCTCTCCAGCGAGTGCATGTGCCCTACAGCAAATTTCACTCTTAAATAAAATGGAAAAAAAAACTAGGGAACTTTCAAAAAGTACATTGCCAGGCTAGTAGGTGACATAGCGGTTAAGGCAGCTAGATCCCACATGGTCAACTGTGCAGTTCAAGACCTAGCAGCTAGAAAAGTATGCTAGGAGCATTTGCTTGTATGCCCAAAATCTAAAGAGAATAGAGAAGGGATTATGTGGTATGACCATCCCCCCGAGGGGTGATTTTTTTTTTTCTCTCTCTCTTCCTCTCCCCCTCTAGTAAGCACACACCCTATAACAAAACTAAACTAAACTAAAAATAAAAAAAGATGGCCTTAAAGGATAGTCTTCTCCACAGTTGCTGGTACAACTGCTGTCTACATGGGAAATAAAACAATACATTTCCACCACTACCCTGTCTCACACTATATGTAATCTCCAAATGGATCTTAGTCTTAAGCATAAAAAAATAAAACTATAAAACATCTAGGAGAAAATCTGTAAGATTTTAGAGTAGGCAAAGATATTTTGGACAAGTTTCAGAAAGCACTAGCCACAAAGAAAAATTAATAAATTGGGCTTCGTCAGATTAAAACTTCTTTTCTTCTAAAGATTAAAAAACTAAAAAAGAGGGGAGAGGAATAGTGTCTGGATGGCAAAATAGGCCACTCCATGAGGCAGAACCACATGGGAAGGTTCTGGTTCCATGTCCAGAGGCCTCCCCAAGCTCACCAGGCATGTACTAACAATTGATGCAGGGTTGGCTAAACCCAAAAGTGGATCTTAGTTTCAAGACCTCATTGAGGATGCCCACATGCTCACCCTATCTCTCTTGAAAGGAAGAAATGAAGTATGTATGTGGTGGGGCGGGGAGAGACAGAAATTTAAAAAGTAAGCCACAGTTAAGGAGAAAGTAGTCGTATGCCTCTGTTCAACAAAAAGGCCCATATTTAGATATATAAAGAACTCTTACAACTTAACATTAAAAAGCTTAACAACTAAATTAGGGGCAAAAGATTTAAATAGACACTTCACTAAAGAAGACATATAAATGACCAATAAACATAAAAGTATGCTTTACATCACTGATCATCAGGGAAATGTAAATTAAAACTATATTGAGGTGCCACTGCATGCCCTCCAAAATGATTAAAAAGAAAAACATTGACAAAGCCAATTGTTGGCAAGAATATGGAGGAACTGGAACTTACAAACACTGCTGGTGAGAATGTGAAATGGTACAGCCATTTTGGAAGCAGTTTGCTGATTTCTTTTAAAATTCAACATCGGGGCCACCAGGTCAGTGTGGTGGTTAGGGGTGCTGGACTCCCACATGGCCGACCACAGTTCGAGTCTCAGACCTGGTGGCTTGCTTTCTCGCTTTCTCTCTCTCTCACTCTGGCTCTGTCTTTTTCTGGTCAAATTTAAAAAATAAATAAGTAAATAAATAAAATTCAACATATACTTACCACACAATCCAGCAGTTCCAATCCTAGGTGTTTTTTGCACAAGAGAAGTAAAAACATATGCCTACAGAGAGACTTGTGTATATATGTTCATTTTAGCATTACTAGTAATAATCCCAAGCAGGAAACAACCCAAAGGTTTATTAAAAAGTGAATTGTGATATATTCATGCTAATGAATATTATCAGCAATAGCAAGAAAAAGATAACTGATACAGTCACATAAATGAGTTTCAGAAACCTCATCTTAAGGAAAGAAGTAGGACCCAAAGAACATATACTATGTAATTCTATGTATATAAAGTTCTGAAACAGGCAAAACTGGGAAGGAAGGGATGGATGGAGGAGATTGGGAAAGAGTATATGAGGTCATTGGGTTAAAGGATTGAGGATGCCCATGCTCACCCTCTCTCTATAGCTCTGTATCTCTAAAGGAAATATTCTACAAATGATTGACATGATAATTTTTAATATGTGCATGTATTTTTTTCTTTCATGAGTGAGAAAAACAGAGACAAGACTCCTAACAGGCTCTTGATACTGCAGTCCTCCCCCTGCCCTAACCAGTCCCAGGTCATGGGCACGCACGTGCCCAGTGTATTCCAGGAGGTCTTCAGACTTGATCTTGGAATCCTACCATGTGGCTCAGCCTTGCAGGGTATAATGTTTTACTACTGCACCACTGTGCACCCGCCAAACTGTATGCTTTAAATGGCTGCCCTTCATCATATTTAAATTGTGTCTTCACAAAATTGATTAAACAACCTATGGGCGCCCAATTCATCCTGCAGAACAATTAAGTGGAAATCTCTGGGGACACTCCATTGTGTTGCCAAATTGAGGACCAGTGTTGTGGTGTGTGTGTGTGTGTGTGTGTGTGTGTGTGGTGGTTGTGCAGGGAGAGACAGCCATCTGTTTGTATTGGTTTATACTACAAAAGAGCATGGCCACCGAAAAAAATGGCAACCAAGCTTGGTCAAGCCTGCAGGTTAAGGTTCTCGCATACTTTATAGTTCAAGGAGCAGGGCTGAGGCCTGAAGCCAAAGGGAGGTGCCACTGGCAGTCAGTATCCAGAGTTCCACTGGGAAGACCTATCCGGTGTGACCCTGGGCACTTGGTGAGGGCCCAGCATCCCAGCCAGCCCTGGAGCAGATGAGTCCATCTGAAGCTCAGTGTTACTCCCACCAGCCTGGCCTGCTGGCCTCAGTGGTCACTTGGGCCATCCGTGTCGTCATCTCGTAGACCCCAGTTCTCACCGTGATGGCACTAGGATTATCCGAGGAGCTGTGTAAATCACCATCGCTTTGTTCCCACTCACAGAGAATCTGATGTATTATCATTGGTCCACAGGTAGGACCTGGGCATCAGGAATTTTAAAATTTCCCCAGGTTTTTCTAACCTGCCTTCGGGGGTTCTCAGCTACTTTTACACATCAGAGTCACATGGAGAAGCTTTTGAAATTGCCCATTCCCAGGCTCCATTCCTGGAAATTCTGATTTAAGCAATCTGGGACAGGTTTCTGCCTTTTTATGTTTTTGGTTTTTGAAGCTCCTCAGCTGATTCTTATGTGCAGTAAAGACCCAAAACCACTAAATGAGGCACTCACTTTTCTTTTCTTTTTTTTTTTTTAAAGAAATGCAGTTTCACCAAGAATCTGTGAGAAAAGTCGCTCTTATAGGCTCATTGGTTTTTTTGTTTGTTGAATTTTTTTGGTGACTAGAAATGAGCAGAAATCATTGGAAGATTAAATGAAATCTATTAAAGTTTTCAATTATGTACCCTCAGACCCAGTAGTTCGTCCTTTACAATGGGCACGGGAATGCATGTACACGTCTGGAATACGTGATGGAGCTGTGGGCTATAGCAGAGTGGGGGCTATCACCGACAGTTCAATAAAGATGCTTTCCAAAGAACCAAAAACTAGCAAAACTCATCAAATGCATACCACATAATGTTCAAGATTGAATAAGTTGATGGGTCTGTATCCTTGATTTGATTATTTTACACTGTGTATGTTTTGTGTCCCACAAAGATGTCCAGTGAATATATGTAAACCAGGAATGACAATTAAAAACAAATCTATCCTACAGAATTAGCACAAGTTTACAGAAGTATGTTTTTTCTTTTCTTATCTTATCTTTTCTTTTTTTTTTTTTTTTTTTTGGGGGAGGTTTTTGCTATAGGGCATGTATGCTCACCAGGGGGGTGGCCACTTTGCTATAGAGCATGTATGCTCACCAGGGGGATGGCCACGCCACAATCCCTTCTCCTCCATTCTCCTCTCAGGATCTTGGGCACGCACGTACACGTGCCCAGCATGAGTTTAAGCCACCGGGTCTGGGACTCAAACCGTGGTTGACTACATGGAAGTCCAGGGATATAGCCATTATGCCAACTGCTGGTCCCTAGAAGTTTATTTTTAAGAACCCTTACTACAGTGTTTGTGATAGTAAAAGAACTGAAAACAATTCACATGCTTCTCAGCAGAGAGGTTTGCTTAGATAAACCTAATACTGTATCATAGACTGTAATACAGCCATTCAGAAGATTATGTGCTTCTATGGAAAGACTCACACGATAGATCACTGGAGATGAAGTTTTAGACCAATCCGTGTAGGGTCTTCAAAAAGTTCACAAAAAAATGTATTATATTAAAAAACCACTCTGCATGGATTTCTAAAATTTGTTGTACCAAAATAAGCTCATAGGGCCAATAGGTGGTGTAGTGGTTAACGTGCCAGATTCCCAAATGGCTGGCCATTGTTCAGTTTCCAGACTTGGAGGCTTGAAGCTCATACCGGACATGTGTGCATGTGTGCCCAAAATCTTGGGAGGAGAATGGAGGAGAAGAGATTGTGGCATGGCTATCACCACTGGTGGATGATTTCTCACCTTCTCTTTTGTTGTCTTGCTCTGTTTCCCTGGTGAGCACATGTGCTCTATAGCAAAAGTCTCTCTCAAAAAATAAATAAACTTAAATTTTAATTCTATTTTTCCATAAACTTTCTGAAATATCCTCATCTATGACATGGTCCATGAGTCATTAAAAATGACTTTGGGGGTCAGCAGTTAATATAGTGCTTAAGGCACTGGACTCCCACTTGACTGACCATAGTTCAAGTCCTGGACCCAGCAACTTGAAACTCATGCCAGATGCATGTACGTGTGCCCAAAATCCTGAGAGGAGAGTGGACTGTGGCCTAACTATGCCCCTGGGTGATTTCTAGCTTTCTGCCTGTCTGTCTGTCTGTCTCTCTCTCTGTGTCTCTCTGTCTCTCAGCGAGTGCGTCTGTTCTATGGCAAAAAATAAAAATAAAAATAAAATCTCAAAATTAAATACCTTTGTGTAAGTGACGTATATGTAAACAAAGGTTTGTATGCAGTCGAAGGTTAATATCTAGTGTGCGAGACTCCTACCAGCAGTTACCGCTGGGGAGTGGGACTGGAGAGATGGAAACTCTCATTTATTTTATAAATTTGTAATGGTTTTACAAATCCTTCTTTCTTTTTTGAATTTCTTAATTTTTCAATGAAAAAGTAAAATTTAAAAACTTATAAACTTTTAAAAAACATCTCCAGGGAGTCAGAAAGTGATATCTAGTGTGCGAGACTCCTACCAGCAGTTACCGCTGGGGAGTGGGACTGGAGAGATGGAAACTCTCATTTATTTTATAAATTTGTAATGGTTTTACAAATCCTTCTTTCTTTTTTGAATTTCTTAATTTTTCAATGAAAAAGTAAAATTTAAAAACTTATAAACTTTTAAAAAACATCTCCAGGGAGTCAGAAAGTGATGTGATGGTTAAGATGCTAGACTCCCACATGGCCAACCACAGTTTGAGGTCTGGACCAGGCAGCTTACTTTTTCACTTTCCCTCTTTCTTTCTTTCTCTCTGTCTCTCTCTGGTGAGTTCACATGCCCCATAGCAAATTAGAAAATAATAATAATAAATAAATAATTTAAAATAATAATAATAATAATAAACATCTCCACCTTAGCCAAGACAGCCTGGGCCTCTTTCCTGTAGCCTGTAGGCTCAGGGCTAGTCCCTGGGCAGAATCTGCAAGCCCCTAACCCTGAGGGGTTCCACAACTGCCATGGGAGATAGGCGTCACAGCAGGAAGCCTTTCCTTCAGTCCAGCCTTATAAACGCTCTCCCTCTTGCTTTGGAGAAGGGATGTAAAGCTTTCTTCAGAGAAAAAAAATTTTTGGCTCTGGTCAGCAGTCTTCAGAAGGAAGGAGGAAAAACTTAAAGAATTTCTATTCACTGGTCCTAGGCAACAGTCGTGGCTGTGATTTCATCATCAGTTGTTGTTTTACCTGGGCACAAGTGCTTACAGTTTCCTGGGAAGCAATGATGCAGGGCCCAGTATCCTCTAACAGACAGAGTAGACTCAGAGAGGTTAAGCTGTTTGCTCATTGTAGCATACCAACTCTCCTTCTTTGATCTTTTTCCATTGGAAATGCTCCTTGGATCTGCTCCAGGGGAATAACAGCTGAATGGCCTAGATTAGGAGGTACAACCTCAAATGTCCCCAATGGCTAGCCTCATGACATAAATAAGTGAAGCTGACCAAGTTGTGATGAATGGAGTGCTGAGTTTGTGGCAAATTGTGGACCAAGGTGGCAGGATCTTCTAAATAACCAAGAAAGTGATGAAACAAGAATTTAATGAATGAATGTCTTCATTTTTACATACCACTAGTTAATCCTTTAATGAATGAATGTCTTCATTTTTACATAATAGTAGTTAATACAAAATTAACTATATACTATAAATCTAGACTATATACTATAATACTATATACTACTATTTGGGCTAAGCAGAGCCTTCCTGCAGGCTGGATTTACCACATGACCATGACTATACAATTTCTGGCTTGTTGGTCACCCCTAATCCTACTCAACAACTGGCCAGTGACTGAAGAGTTGACAGACTATGGCCATTGATTCTTTGACATTGCTTTGACCTCTTTCACATCTGCTCAGCTGCATTTTTAAAATATCTGTCATTTTATATTTTTCAGATCATTATTTGTACATGTTTATTGAAGACATAATTTAAAAATGAAGAACGATGAAAAATAAATGTCCTACCACCCTCTTGGTTATTGATAGTTTACTGTTTTCCTCCAATCTTTTTGAGAGTGTACATATTTATTTTGATAAATACAAAATTATTCATTTTGCAACCCACATTTTCACTCACTTTTATATGATAAATATATTTTCATATTACTAATTTTTCTTCAGAGAAAAAAATTTTTAGAGGTTTTCTTTGTTTTATTTTTGTTTGTTTGTTTTTAGGGCACATATACTCACAGAGAGAGAAAGAGAGTGACATGAAGTGAGAAATAACCCCCTAGGGGGGATGACCACACCACAATCCCTTCTCCATTCTCCTCTTAGGATCTTAGTCACTCATGCACATGAGACTGGTGTGACCTGTGAAGCCACTGGGTTCAGGACTCGAATTGCAGTTGGCCATGTGGGAGTCCAGTGACAAAACCACTATGCCATCTGCTGGTCCCAAAGACTTTATTTTTAATGATTCCATAATAGTGCATTATGTAAATATAACCTACTTACTTGAGGAGTAATTTCCTGTGTGATCTTAAGCAAGTTACTTAACCTCCCTATGCCACAATTTTCTCTTGTAAAATGGGGATAGTAATAGAGGCTATTTTATAAGTCTGTTAATGTAAGGTTGAGGAAGTACAAAATTTAAAGGACATTGTTTACCAAAGAATAAACATTAAATATGCAATTGTTTTCTATTTATTATTATTATTATTGTGGCTTTATACAAATACATCTCTTTTTTTTTTTGGAGAGATTTTTGCTATAGGGCGCGTGCGCTCGCCAGACAGACAGAGAGAGACATTAGAGACAGAAAGCGAGAAATCACCCCCCAGGGGGGATGGTCACGCCGCAATCCCTTCTCCTCCATTCTCCTCTCGGGATCTTGGGCACGGACGCACACGCGCCCGGTGTGAGTTTTAAGCCACCGGGTCCAGGACGCGAACCGCGGTCGACTACGTGGGAGTCCAGCGACATAGCCATTACGCTAACTGTTGCAGGTTCCCTATACAAATACATCTTTACCTGAATTTTTATTATTTTTTATAATAAATTACTATGAGGGAGTTATTGATTAAAGGGTATTAATATTTTAAGGCTCTTAATTTGTATGGTCAGATAGTCCTCTGGTAAGGCTGTTCTAATTTCCAGCAGAGTGTGGGGTGCCTATTTTTCCATATCCTCTGAAATGTAAGTTATTTTTCTTTTCTTTACATTTCTCCAAAACAAATAACTTTGGGCCTCTTTGTCTAATAGATTAGAACTCAAACATTCTTCTTTTTCTGACTGTTCTTAGAGATTGACCTGGGGTTTCGAAAATGATCCTAGTTATTTTGTATTTGTTGTACTAATTTAAATGGAAAATCTGTGTCATTTAGTGATTTTAACTCATTTACATTTATTGCCATTTTTCATATGCTGTTTTGTTTTCTGCTAGTGGATTCCACAGATCACTCCCCAACAGATATTTGTGAAGTGCTGACCTGGGGTCTCTGGGGTCTGTTCCAGAAACTACTCAGATTGAGGATCCTAGAGTACAATGGCGACGAGAGCAAGAACATATGCTGAAGGATTATCTGGTGGTGGCCCAGGAGGCCTTGAGTGCACAAAAGGAGATCTACCAAGTGAAGCAACAGCGCCTGGAGCTCGCACAGCAGGAGTATCAGCAGCTGCATGCCGTCTGGGAGCACAAGCTTGGCTCCCAGGTCAGCTGTGAGTACCTCCTACCACCACCCCCACCAATACCAGTAGTGAATAGCCACACTGAGTCCTGCTGATTGTCCTTCTGAGTGCTTCTCAAAACTGGCCAATTTTCTTCATCTATACTCTATGTCCAAACCACCATCCTCTCTGCTGCTCTTGCTGTTCCTACTTGTACCTTGCAATAATTAATATACTGTTTGTATTCTATTTCATTGGTGACCACCTAAGTTAGATTACATATCTATTTGTTTAAAACTCATTGGTGGCTAGGGGGAGTGAGAAGTTCTTGTTCAATGAGTACAAGATTTCATTTGGGGAGGAAATGATAAAGTTCTAGAGGTAGATGATAGTAATTGATAATAGTACATTCACAGTAATATATATTATTCTTTCAGTCTGTCTGTAGATATAGTTTCTAAAATTAAAAGTCAAGTGAGAAAAAGAGTCAAACAGTGTAAAATGAAGCATTCCACAACAAGTGCTTTAGTGGACGGTAGCAGTCATTATATTCTGAAGCCAGAAGGCCTCTGCTCAGGTCTTCATTCCAGCATTACAGTGTTCATTTGGGGAACATACTTCACCTCTTTTTGAGAGGTTTTCGCTATAGGGCGTGTGCACTCGCCAGACAGACAAAGAGAGACATAGAGACAGAAAGCGAGAAATCACCCCCCAGGGGGGATGGTCACGCCGCAATCCCTTCTCCTCCATTCTCTTCTCGGGATCTTGGGCATGCATGCACACATGCCCGGCGTGAGTTCTAAGCCACCAGGTCCAGGACATGAACCACGGTTGACTACGTGGGAGTCCAGCGACATAGCCATTATGCTAACTGCTGGTTCCATACTTCACCTCTTTAAGTCCCAGCATCTTTATGTTTAATTGTGAAAATACTTACTGTGCCTTAATCTTGCAGATTCTTGTCAAGATTTCTTAACCTCTGTACTTTTGGGGTTGGGCAAATCTTCATTGTGTGGGCTGTCCTGTAGTTTATAGGATGTTTAGCAGCATCCCTAGTCTGTACCCACTAAATGCTAGTAGCACATGCAACCCAGAGGTGTAATAGCCAAAAATATCTACAGACATAGACAAATGTGCCCCAGGGAGGCAAAATTATCGCTAGTTTAAAAGTATTGGTCTATGTAAAACATCTGGCATAATTTCCTTAGAACACATTGTTGGCTCAATAAATACTTTTATTAACAGTATACACATTACATAATATTTTGAGAGTGTGTATTCTGGAGCCAGGCTGGCTGGGTATGCAAATGATTAGCAGTATAACCTTGCCCAAATTATGCCAATTCAGTGCCTCAGTTTCCTTTGTCTGTGACATTTATCTAATAATAAATAGTATGATCAAAAATAATAATAAAGATGGGTTGGCCCCATATCAAAGCTATTAAGCTCTGCGGATTCCATATGGACAACCAGGGTTTGAGTCTTGACCTTACTGGCTTGAAGTCATCCATGCACATGTGGGATAAAGAATTGAAAGAATAAGGGTTGTGGCATGACTGGGCTTCCTTGGGGCTGGGGAGTGATGTTCTCCCTACTTCCCCCATTTTTTGCATGTGCATTCATACACCTCCTGACATTTAAAAAAAAAAAAAGTACGAACTTCATAGGAGCATGATGGGGCTTAAATTAGTTAACAAATGTAAAGTACTTGTCAGATTCTTAAGCTCTCATTAAATAATAAAAATTATTATGACTACTCATTGACATTGTAAATGACAAGGCATTTTAACAGATCCTTGGAATTGATAAGTGTACGATCAAAAGTTGGAAATAAATCATACAGTTCCTTAGCCTTGTCATATGATTTCTAGACACTTGTAAGAGCTACACCAGTCTCAAAGACACTATTCTAAATGTTAAAGTTCTTCCATCTGAAGGGACTGAGGTCATTTTAGACAAAGGGGTCTAAAATACAAATGAGCCAGGGACTGGGGAGTGCCCAGCCCAAACTTCTCAGTTAAATGAAACTTGGCCCAAGCTTCACTGTGACTCTTCTCCTGGGTTTTACAAGTCAGATTTGCCTTCCAAGTCGAGCTCTCTGGCATGACAGATTGGTGAAATCACATGCCTCTCCTTTAACTCAGATGGCCTGCCAGGGCTTGTGCCACTTTTGCGAACTGGCCTTGGCGGGTAGGGCCCTGCCTTGGGGATGGAATCTGTTGTCAACTCTCCAGTGTAACCTATAGCTCTCTGGGGAAGGATCAAAGTACTACCATTTAATGTGCACCTACTGTATGCCTGGAGAATAATATGCTAGGCTCTCTGCATGAGTAAGCTCCCCATTCACTCACATACACAGTCCTGCCAGACAATGTCCCAATTCCAAAGACAAGGAAACTGAGGCCCTGAAAGGAGGCAGTAGCTAGTAAAAGTGGCAGAGCTAACATTTACACACAGGTGCATCTGACCTCAACACCAATTGTGTTAATTTAATCCAACTCAGCCAGTCAAATACAGAAGTTCTTAGGCTACACTTGATTCATCCCATCCTCTCAAAAGGGAGGATTCAGAACAGTGGTGTTCTTCGAGACCTCCCCACACTCCTTCTTCTCTTTAGGCCTTGGTTTCGTTCTCACTTAAAAAATAAATCACTGGAGGGAACCAGCAGTTAGCATAATGACTATGTCGCTGGACTCCCATGTAGTCGACCGCGGTTCGCGTCCTGGACCTGGTGACTTAGAACTCACGCCGGGCGCGTGTGCATGCATGCCCAAGATCCCGAGAGGAAAATGGAGTAGAAGGGATTGCGGTGTGGTCATCCCCTCTGGGGGGTGATTTCTCGCTTTCTGTCTCTATGTCTCTCTCTGTCTGTCTGGCGAGCGCACGCGCCCTATAGCGAAACTACCTCTCCAAATAAATAAATAAATAAATAATTAAATCACTGGGAGCCTTGCAGTTAAAAATGTGAGTTGAACCATCCACCTGACTTTACTCTCTCCTGAAACTAAGAGATAAGAGTTTGGAGTTAGTTTGTTTTAAGGTTTATGTATATGAGGACAGGGAGAATTGGAGAAGAAAAAGCACTGATAGACGTGGAAGACAGAGCGCAGACACACAGTTGACAACCTACTTGGTAGACCAAAGAGAAAATGGACCCGACAAAACTGTAATCTACATAGAGCATTTGCACAAGCCTTGGGAATTGGTGGCAACAGCTATCTCTGGAAGTGGGAGTAAAGTGAAGCAAGTCTCAAATAAAGATAATTATTTGATAGTTATTTGACATTTGATAAAAATATTGATAATTATAAAGATGAAAACTGCTTCTAAGATGGTTAGAACATCAGATTCTCTTCCCAAATTAGTATAGCCAAGCAACTGCCCATCTCCAACATGGCTAAAGACTGGAAGATCACTTTTTGGAGAAGGTAAAACAGAATCTCTGGACCAGAGATACCAGAGGAAATCAAAGCCAGGGTGACCATAATGGAAACACAGTGATTAAGTGAACATGGGACATACAGGGTTTTAAGACAGCCCTCTAGGTTGAGTAATAGAAAATATCTGGGAAATCTGACCAGGAAAAAAGAGATATAAAGAAAAAAAAGATGTAAAGGCATTGACATTGAGTATTCCTGGATGAAACCATTCAGACACATTGTGAATCATGCAACCCATAGTCTGCAAGCTCTACTCCAATCAGCTTTTTAGGCCTCACTCTTAAATGTGAGTGTACAGCTCCCAGACATCTCAGGGAAGCCTTTAACAGGAAAAGTAGGGACAAAACTCAGCACACAATGAAGGGGAGATTGCATGGGGAACAAAACATCAAGAGAAGCAACATAGCCATGAAACAAAATCAAGGTACTGTGTTTTACAAAAAATAATAATAATAACCTTAAGAGAACAAAATTGCCTTTGGAAATTAAAGTATGATGGTAGATGATAAGTCCACAGGAAGACTGGAAAATAAAACCAAGGAAATCTAAAATTTTAAAGGTTAAAAAAAGAGAGAGAGAATGAAATTTAAAAATAAGAGAGAAAAATAGTAGAGCACCAGGTCAGCAAATTCACTGTCTGAGGGGTAAGTTCCATGTAGGGCAGTGGAAACAGAGGGGAAGAAACATCAATAAAATAATTCAGAAAAATTTCCCAGAACTAAAGGAGAAGAGTTTTTAGACTGAGCAGGTTCACTGAATATCCAACACAACAGATAAAAGTAAACTCACACCAAGATATATCATTGTGAAGCTTCAAACAGTGGGAACAGTTCAAGATCCTGAAAGCTTTTAGAGAAAAGTCAGGTCACATAGAAATGATCAAGACTAAGAATAGCTCCGGATTTCTCATCAGTAACACTAGAAGCCTAAAAGAGAATGTCTCAATGCCTTCAAAATCTTAAGGAAAACAATTTCTGATCTAGAATTCTATACCCAACAAAACTACCTTTAATCAAGTATAACAGTAAATATATTTTTAGACATGCAAAATTTTTAAAAGTTTATTTCCTTCTAGGAAGCTACCAAAAGTAGGTGATGGTCTACTAAACTGAGAGAATAGACAATAAGGAGAGAGACATGGTATTCAGGAAAGAGAATAGAGGCAAGGGCACCCATAATAACATGACGAGGGCTCTCAAAAGCAGCTAACTCCCACTGAAGTAGGGCAGAAGCCTGGGTGAGAGGTATCCAAAGAGCTGGCAGGATGTATACTGGTCTGAACTCTAAAAGAGGAGATTTAATTAACTGGCAGAGTCTGAGGTTGAATTTGCGATAAGTTTGTAGAAGCTGAGCAAACATTAAAATGACAATTATTAACTCAAGAGGGGGAAAAAAAGTAAGTAATGTTGGCTAGCTAACTCTGTCCCCAAATAGTGTTCACAGAGTAAAAATTATGCAAACGTGAGAGATTGCTTTCACTAAAGTATGCTATATCTTTTAGGAAAATAGAGAGGTAAGAGGGTGTGCATATGTGTAATGAAGAAGCAGGGAAAGGAATGTAAGCCTATTGTAAATCTCCCTCTATTAGGGAGAAAAGAGGGGGGGAAAAAACCCTAATTCTAAAAAGATAAAAGAGCGGCAATACAAGGCTAGCCTGCCTGTGGGGTGCTGGTTTAGGCTGTGGTTCCACATAGCTTACTGCACATTTCTAGACCCAGTGGCTGGGATAAAAACATGCCACGCACATGTGTGGGCATATCCAAAATCCTGAAAGGAGCGAGAAATAGAAGAGAAGGGATCATGGTGTGACTACCTCCATGCTGTCTGTCTTTTTCTCTGATGCACATGCCCCTGGCAAAATTAAATAAATTTTTTAAAAAAGGCAGTAATACTTGCATATTAGAGACATTAGGTAGATAACTAAGAAATTGGCTGACCACATTGAAAGTGGTTCTCTTTCAGGGTGTGAGTTATGAACCTGTGAATTGTCCTTTTTTATAGCCAACTTTGTATTATGTTAGACTGTTAAGCTGTGTTCATATATAACTTTAATAAAAACTAAAAATGAAAAACTATTTTTATAAAAGGGATAAGACTTGTAAGTCTTTAAATTCCTGTTCAAATATAAAATTCCTTTGGTTGAGAGTAGTGATGAGATTCAGACACAGAAGGGAGGCTGATGATCTGTTTCTTAATTGAAATGCTAATTACATGAGTGTGTTCCTTTTTTTTTCCCCATGTAACTTTATTTATTTATTTTAATTTGACCAGAGAGGGACAGAGTGGAAGAGGGGAATGAGAAAGCAAGTCACTAGGCCTGGGCCTTGAACCACAGTCTGCCGTGTGGAAATCCAGCACCCTTAACCACCATTCCACCTGCCCGCCCCTTTTTTAAAAATTTTACTGTAGGCCGGGCGCACATGTTGGAGAGATAGAGCAAAAGAAAGTGAGAAAACACCTCCCATGGGGGATGACCGCACCCGCACCACAGTCCCTTCTCCTTCATTCTCCTGTCCACATTTTGGGCATACATGTACATACACCTGGTGTATTTTTCCAGTCACAAGATCAAGGACACAAATCATGCAGTTGACCATGTGGGATCCAGCTGCCGCGCTCACTGTGATGTTGCCCCAGGTGTAGAACCTTGTCCAGTGGCACAGCTGATGAGCAAGGTGGTGGGCAGGGCAGGGTGCTCAGGGAACAGGTGCCTCCCTTTCTGTGTGTGTCCTCAACTTGTTTGCTCAGAGAAAATTTCTCTTTTATTTTCATCATGGTCTTACTATTGATCAGTGGGTAACAATTAGTGTTAACAACCTTAAAATTCTGTTAGAAAATGGTACTTAAGGTGATGTCCCCAGCAATGTTTTCAGCCAGGTCTCACCTTGAAACCTGCAAGTCCAACGAAGACCAGAGAAATTAGAAGACAAAGGGTGAGGGGCCAGCAGGTGGCGTGGTAGTTAAGGGCACTGGACTCTCAGATGGCCAAGCGCGATTTGAGTCCCGGACCTGGCGCCTTGCTTTCTCACCTCTCTCTCTCTCTCTCTCTCTCTCTCTCTCTCTCGTCAAATGGAAATAAGTAAAAAAAATAATTCTTAAAAAAAAAAAAAAAAAAGACAAGGAATGAAAACTCCAGCACGGAAAGTACACCTCTCTGTCCCTAGAGTCCCTGTTCCATGCTCTAGACCAGGGTGACAAGGCCATCTGCACCTGCATGTTGCCCACATGCGTGTCTTCTGGTAAACCCTGGCCTTCATCACTGTCATCATCCGACTCAGTGGAAACAGAACATTGCATGTGATGCAAAACATCTTTTATGTTCCGGAAGTTTTTCTCTTTCTCAGACTTTCCCTTCTGACTTTGCTCATGTCTTATCAGAAGGCCTATTAAACTATTTTAACCAAATCCAAAGAACAGCATCCCCTCATGACTGTCACTTCCAGACACTGAAAATTGTCAGCAACCTTCAAATAAAGCTTCTGTATCCTCAGAAAAATCCAGATCTTAGCGGGAATCCACATGTGAACAGGCAGGGTGTTCGGGTGACGGTAAGTGGGAAGGGGAAATGGAGAAACTGCTGAAGCCATGTGACCAAGGACTCCCCAGAGAAACAGCTCTCAGGCTGCCCAGGAACAACTATCCTGTTCTGAATAGTGGGACCGCTTTTGCCTGCAGGACACCACAAGTCTGAGGTCCGGCTCTTTTTCCCACTTCACATGACCAGCTAGGAAGCTCAGAGCCAGGTTGTGCTATGCCCTAACCTCATGCTTCTTTTTTTGTTTTTGCCTTGTTGCCCTTATTTTCCCATTGTCTCATTTTCCTTACTTAAAGTATATTTTACTGGGTTCTGTTCACCTTCATAAGCCTTAACATCCATTTTCAAGAAATAAGTAAATTCTGTTTTAAAGGTACAGTAAGATTATAGCTACACGATAGAATCATAGATAAACATTAGACAGCAACTTGGGCAAAAGATCAGGATCATAGGGTTATGGATAATTTATTTTTCTTTTCAAAGGCTCATTAATATTATAAAGTAGAATAATTTTATTGTGTTTTGTATGAATTTATTGTAATTTTTGTAATTTTGTAATTTTTCTAATTATAGGAAGTTCATGAGAGAAAATGGAAAATACAGAAAAACGTAGGGATGAAAATTAATATTCCTGAATTAATATTCATCATCTCTCTAGAAATCAGTGTTATCTTTTTGGTATATTTCTGGTCTTTTTTTAGATGTGTATGTGTGTGTCTATATTTGTCATCTGTGTATATTTACCAAATATAAATTATTCTTTACATTTTTTTAAGCTTGTTTTTATGTAACAGTAAGTTTGAGACATTTCCCCCCATCATTCAATATTTTCCTGTACCATCATTATAAATTGGGGAAATCATGTGTCCCCTATTTTACCCATGTACCTTATTTATTAACGCATTCCCCTTTGCTGGACACTCAGTTGTTCCTTAATACTCCTCTGTCTGGGTTCATTTAGATGGCCAAATAAACCACCTCTGCTGGAATGTTGTTTCTTCTACTGAAGTTCTTTTTTTTTTTTTTTTTTTTCTTTTTTACTTACAGTGGTTTCTGGTTCATCATCCAGCTCTAAGTATGACCCGGAGATCTTAAAAGCTGAAATTGCCACTGCAAAATCCCGGGTAGGGCTTCTTCATCTGTGTCGTGAATGGGCCCGCCCCCCGCCCCGAGGCCAGTGCAGGTGTCTCGGCCTGGCTATGGCGGCCAGTGCTAACAAGGCTCTAATACTTCAGAAGTGGTGATAATATGATGGACGGAAGCTACCGTTTCACATGCACTCCCTGTACCAGACGCGCTACTACCGCGTAATCTGCATTACCTTATTAACTCATGATTACCTTGGGGGATAGGTATTAGTATTCCTCATCTGCTGACAAGGTGACTAAGACCAGTAGTTAAGTGACTTGCTCGTGGTAAAGTCAGTATTTTGAACACTGGTTGAATTAAACCCCAAGTCATTTCTACAAATGCAGATACCTGCAAGAAAACACAAATGGAGAAAGTGATGTTGGGGTGAGGCAGAAGGGAGTAGTAGGGACTGGTACCCTAGGGAAGTATACTCTATCTAAAGGGGTAATGGAAACTCATCTTTCTTAAAGGAGATTTTTGCTAAAGGGTGCATGTGCTCACCCAAGAGACAGAGACAGAAAGCAAGAAATCACCCTCCCCCCATCCCCAATGGGGAATGGCCATGCCACAGTTTCTTCTCCTTCATTCTCCTCTAGGGATTTTGGGCATTTCCGCACACACACCCAGTGTGAGTTTCAAGCCACTGGGTCCAGGACTTGAGCCATGGTCGGGCACGTTGGAGTCCAGCACCTTAACCACTATGCCACCTTGTGGCCTCTAGAATTTCATCTTTCGTTTGTATGCTGAAATATAGGCTCAGTGTTAACATATTAAAACATTCATAATACAGTGAAGGCTGAAAGGCCTGACTCCCAGGGCACCTCTTACCTCTAAGGTTCCCACAGTTGCCTCTCTCATCCCTTGTCTGCCCAAAGTCACACACGACCCTAGAGACTGCCATTATCCTCATCCATCCAAACAGGACAGGGAGGCTCACAATGGTACGATACCGTGAGAGAGATCACACAGCTCAGAAGTGGGAAGGCCTAGCTCTTTCCCAGGTCAGTAGTTCTCTGCTTCCTGTTTCCTTGGAGCAAGGCCTAGCTAGGTGCGACCTTAGGAAAACTGGTCGGGATGCTGACTGAATGCGCAGCTGCAGACCTAAGACCAGCATCGGTGAGGAAAGGCTGTTTTGGCTAGTGGGCTCACGGATGTTGACTCGAGTCATTGTACAGGAGCATTGGAGGGCTCTGGGTTCCTCTTTCAGGACAAGGCAGCCTCTGACCCAGCCCCATTGTTGTCTTCTGCCCTCAGGTCAACAAACTGAAGAGAGAGATGGTTCACCTGCAGCATGAGCTGCAGTTCAAAGAGCGTGGCTTCCAGACCCTGAAGAAGTAAGTCCACCCTGCCCTGCAAAGCAGTGGAGTCCCTCTCCCAGGACCACCTCTGGCCTCTCTCCTCGAAAGGTGGCTCTGTCACTCCATTCCAGTTCTGTTCCCCTGGCATTTACTGAAGATGCTGCATGCCCAGTGGGGGGGCTTGGAAAGAGGAAAGGGAGGTCTCTTTGTCCTCTGAACTCCTGAAGTCATTAAGGTCCGTTTCACTCTTCAGTCACAGAAATAAGTATTACTGAGCGTTCCTGTGTGTGTCTCTTCTAGTAGATCCGGTAGGGTCTTACGTGCACACAAACGAAACAAACCGCCTTTCCCCGTGGCCCCTGAAAATGAGTGGCCACTTCTGAGCTCCAGTGAAGGAACAATGGTCTCTTCCAGCCACCGATTACTAGAAAAGTATGCGTGATATTATGTGTGTTCTCCTTTATGAGTAACTTAAGAACTTTTCAGGGTAACTGAGCAAATGTAATTTTTACTTAGAAGCTTACTTGCAGCCAAGTGAGAGCTCTTTTGTTTCACAAGAGCAAATGTGTTCATTGTCACAATAATGATTATACTAGCCATGATTTGTTGAGCACCTACCCTATCCAAGAAACTCATTTGAGGTCAACAGATGACATGGTTGTTAAGGCACTGGACTCCCGCATGGCCTACTGTGGTTCAAGTCTCCCTTAGACTGCCAGGGAGGCCACACCTCTGCAGATGGCTGTTGCCATAGTCGCTTGATTTTCTCTCTTTCTGACTATACCTTTTCTTCATCTCTGCACCTAAAAGCCACTTCTCCTATCCTGTGGCCACAGCCCTGAGCCCTTGGGTGCCTGTCTCCACGCCCAAGCCCTACTAATTAAGGGAATTGTAGCTACCAGTTAGGGAGCCAGCTGGTTCTTATGCGCATCTTCTCTCCTAACCCTCACCATCTGGGATGAGCTGTCATGAATCCAGCACAAAACATGATCTAAGAAAGTATGGCTTGGGGTCAGCAGGTGACATAGTAGTTAAGACACTGGACTCCCACATGGCTGACTGCGATTGGAGTCCTGGGCCCAGCAGCTTAATAATCATACTGGGACACTAGCAGTTGGTGTAATGGCTATGTCATTGGACTCCCATGTAGTCAACCACAATTTGAGTCCCAGACCCAGTGGCTTAAACTCACACTGGGCTCGTGTGCATGTGTGCCCAAGATCCCGAGAGGAAAATAGAAGAGAAGGGATTGCGGCATGGCCATCCCCCCCTGGGGGGTGATTTCTCGCTTTCTGTCTCTCTGTCTCTGTCTTTCTGGCGAGTGCATATGTCTATAAACCCCGGCGGGGAGAATGGAGGAGAAGGGACCGCAGTGTGGACAACCCCCTGAGGGGTGAACTTTCTTTCTCACTGTCTTTCTCTGGCGAGTACACATGCCCTATCACAAAAAAACTAAAAAAAAAAAAAAAAGACTATATTACACATTTTTTTTGTTCTACAAATCACTAAGTGATGTCATATATCTGTTTACATAACTGTTACATGTGTGATGCACATGCACACATGTGCCAATCCTGCCTCCCAAACAGATTCTAAACTCATTGGAGCCAGGGACCATCTTGGCAAGCTTCAGTGGTGCCAAGGACAGTTCAGGGCAGGAGGCAAGGTTAGACAATCCCTGTTTTTGATCTGTTAAAGTAATAGCCTCAGTCCTCCCTTGCACATAGTTTTAGAGTTGCTCACTCCTGCATCATCTTGCCCTCCCCTCCTCTGGGATCCCACAATCCTCAAGAGAGCTCCTGGTTAGAGCACTTGCCATTATTCTCAGAGCCACCCCAAACCTGTTTTACCACTTTGTCACCCTTAGCAGCAGTGAAAATTCCTGTCCTTGGTAAACTGAAGCTGAAACCCCAGAGACAAGCCTCTGTTCTTCTCCCCTCTCTCTGCCCCATGTTTGATTTCTGGCCCAGATAAGACTCTTGCAGCTCTGTCTGCCCACACTCCCTAGCTGGAAGCCTGCTCATCCAAAGCGGAAGAAGCCACCTGTTTTATGTACACCTTAGCGTAGAGGGCTGGGAACGTTGCCTCAAGAGGCAAATGACCCCAGGTTCAAATCCAAGTTCCCAAGAACCTTGGGAAAATGACTCAGTCCCTCTGAGCTTCGATTTCTTTGTCTGAAAAAACTAATGGTTGTGAAGATTAAGTTGATAAACCCCATGTCAAGTGCACGACAGAACCTGGCATGTAGAAAGTGCTTGTTGAGATTAGGGTGGGGTGGTGACCTCTAGCTGCCTGCTTAGATTCGGGAAGGGAACGCAGATGAACTGTACATCTGCCCAGGGCTAGAGGCCTAGCCAAGGAGGCTCTTCATACCAGGACCTCATTTCATTCTCCTTAACCAACACCCCCATTTATTTATTTATTATTTGTTTGTTTGTTTGTTTGTTTAAAGATTTTTGCCATGAGGGTTGTGGGCTCGCCAGATCCCACATTTTAGAGATGAACAGAGACAGAGAGAGAGAAGAAGTGAGAAATCACCCCCTCTCTCCCTCCCCAGGGAGGATGGCCATACTGCAGTCCCTTGTCCTCCATTCTCTTCTCGGAATTTTGGGCACACAAGCACACGTGTCCGGCATGTTTTTTACCATCAGGTCCAAGAATCTAACTGTGGAGTCGGCCGTGTGGTATCCAGTACCTTAACCACCACACCACCTGCTGTGCCTATCTTTGTCCCTTTCTAGAGGTGTGTTTGTTCTGCCCCCTTTCATAGATGAGAACGGTAACAGTTGAAAATTCGCCCAGGACCGTGGAGCTAGCAAGTGTCAGAGCTGGGACTAAAACCCACACTGTTAGATTTCGAAGCCCATGTCTCAATGCCTCTCTTACCAGTATTATTCTAGCATCCCAGATAACCACCCTCCTCATACCCAGAAAACATAAGGCTCTTTTCTGTCTCCCTTGGAATCCTTTTTAGAGTCTAGACGAGGACAGTCCAGTCATTTCCATCTTTGTAAACTATGTGGGAAGGTAAAACTCTCATGTAAGGAGCGACTGAGGAGTTGAGTTGCCAGGATAACTTTGACCAAATGTAATTTTCACTTTTAGAGGCTGATCTGCAGCCAAGTAAGATACAGCTCTGTGTGTTGTTTCCCAGGAGCCGCTGTGTTAACCATCACGGCTGGGATTATGCGGGCCAAGATTTGCTGAGCAGCTACTCAGTGCTGCAAAGCCATTTGTTCGCTTCATCAACAGCACCCCTAGTTTGGAAAGAAAAGAGAAAAAAATGTTTGCTGAGGACTGAGGGATATGTCAATAGAAAAATCAAGATGAAAGCTTTGGGCTTTGGCCGGTCAGTTCCCTTGAGCGCTTGTGAACAGAAACAGTTGAGAGTCGAGACTTGGCAGCTCATGGGTGGGGAGATGCAGCCTCTTCCTGCATGTCCCCACAGCCCATGTGCCCAGGTAGGAGCTGTCTGGACAAGACCAGGAGGTGTGGGCTCTGTCAAAACTCTGCCCGGCTTGTCTGTGGATTCCAGGCATGTGACTCTCTGGAAGCCTGAGACAAGGGACAGCTGCATGACTTGGAAATCCTCAAACACAAGCCATCCACCCCCACACACATACACACACAGACATTTTCTTTCTCACACACACACACTTTTCTTTTCCCTTGACGAAATGTTAAAAGATGCATTCACCACGTGCATAATGGCGACCATTTGTTCTCCCTCCAGCCCCTCCCCGCCCCAGCTTCATCCCAAGAGCGTACTCTCAGGGCTGCTGTGGAGCCGAATTCCAGAGCCCGGGTTGCTAAGGCCCTTGAAGGAATCAGGTAGAGGCTGTTTGAGGCCCAGTAGACAAATCGCCTCTGTCCCGTCCTGCTGGGGACTCTGCCATTCTTGCCCTGTTAGCAGAAGACAGCTGGGCATCCTCAGGCAGTGTCTCTCCTGGACCCCACACCCCATCTGGGGCAGAGCCACCTCCCCTCCAGACACTTGCTCTGGGGGAGCCTCCTTCCCACCGAGCTGCTTCAGCAAGACTCTCCTGGGGGAAATCCCATAGACTAATTTTTTAGGCTAAATTTGAGTCCCATCTTAGCCGACCTGGCAGGCTTGCCCAAGCCCAAGTCCTCGAAAGGAATAGACAGGCTATTTTTAGTGGGGAGGCATAAATGGGGCTTTGTTTTCCCTCATGGAGGCCAAGGAACCACAGGGGGAGTCCGTGTTGAGGCCAAGCACCTGCCTCCCCTCTCCTCTGCTCCACAGCACAGACCATGAGACCAGGATGAAAACCTGCTCCTGCCCAGTGATTCCCCCCAGTTTATTTTTAGCCCAGGATAATTTGTCCTCTTCCAGGAAACCAGAAAGGAATGCCTGTGAGCAGTTTCTAGTTCTGAAATAATGGGTTTGTGGTGTTCCTTCAGACTGTAAAACTTCCTTTTTGCCACCATGGACTGAGACCTCAGGCCTGGTCTTTGGTGAAACTGGAGTGAAAATGTTTCTCTGCCTTCTGAACCTTTTCCACACCATTGCCCTCTTTCTCCCGGGGCTCAGGACCCCATCAGTCATCTCTGCTTTGGTCTGACCTTCAGAGAACTCCACAAGACTCTTAGGTTGTTTGTTTTGTTTTCTAAACCCCCCCCCCCCCCCCCCAAGGGAAGACCG
>NW_006159712.1:3332427-3340776 GCF_000334495.1 Tupaia belangeri chinensis | reverse complement strand
CAGAGGGAACCCGTATGTCAGGCCTGGATAAGCCAATAAGCTGTCTGGGCTAGAAGAGTTTCAATCCTTTACCTTGGTACAGTACAAGATTTTCTCTCCTTTATCCCAGTTCACATTCCTGACAATGCCACGAACACAGCCCAGGCTAACGGCATTATCCAGGTTTTCAGGCAGAAGGAACCGAGACTCCCTGCGGTTGCGAGTTATGCTCAAGTTCAGTGGCTAACAGGGAGGGGGCAGGCGGGGCGCTGTCCACCCCTCTGACCTTCCCTTCATACCCCCACTCACTCAAGTGCTTGTTAAAGGCACTGGTTCTCCATGGGTACTTTTGCTCCCTCTCTCACAGGGGCATCGGGTAATACATGGAGACATGTTTGGTTGTCACAGCTCAGGGTTGGGGAACTGCTAGCACCCTGTGTTCAAGGCCAGGGATGCCTGTGCTAAACACCCTTCAGTACACAGGGTACTTCCTCCCAGCAAAGAATGGTCTGGTTCCAAATGTCGAGAGAGCTGAGGTTGTGGGACCAGCAGGTGACATGTGGTTAAGATGCTGGACTCCCATGTGGCTGACCTCAGTTCGAGTCCCAGACGCTGCGACATGAAAATCATGCCAGGCACGTGTGCGTGCATGGCCGGAGTATGGTCATTCTCCGAGGGGTGATTTCTCACTTTCCGCCACACTGTCTCTTTCTCTGTTTCTCTCCAGCAAGCGTACACACCCTGTGGCAAAAACAAAAAGAGGGTTGAGGTTGAGAGACGCAGATTGGAGACCTAATCTATGCCAGATACTAAAACTATTTAAACATATCTAGTCGTCTCTCCACATCTAAGCACACCAGTCATTTCAAAGATACTGCCACGTAAACTATAAATTATCACACAGAGAGTCGCCTACACAGCCTAGAGGACCCACAAGTTATTAAGGAAGGCTTCCTTAGAGCTGATGCTTAGGAGACTCTCGACTTCAAGAGCGAAGTAACGTCAGCAGTCACGCATTATGCAGTTTAGCCAGAACCTTCTACGCCTGCCCCACAATGGGACCTGGGAAAGAAAGAGGGGAGACTTTGAGGGACCAAAGCACTGTGGTCTATGCTCTTCCCCTGGGAAACCTTGTCCCTACCCTGTGTCTGATCTTTCCATTATCTGCCTCCTAGAATCGATAAGAAAATGTCTGATGCTCAGGGCAGCTACAAACTGGACGAAGCCCAAGCTGTCTTGAGAGAAACAAAAGCCATCAAAAAGGCCATCACTTGTGGAGAAAAGGAGAAGCAAGATCTCATCTGCTGACAGCATGATGCAGGTCCCATGTCAGTTTCTTCCATGTGGTCCCCCTGTGCCGGGATCACACGTGTGATCCACGTGCGCCACAGATCAGAGAATTCTCTTTGCTAGTCTTGTTGGGGTTCGGGCACCAGGTTACAAAAGAGGAGACAGAGGCTCGGAAGGAGTACATGATTTGCCCAAGGCCACGTAGCTAGTGTCCATGGCTAAGTTAGATGGAGCCATTTGGCCTCGTGCAAAGGCCTTGACATTCGCTATAGCTACCTGGTGTCTTTTCCAGCAAACCGAATGGGAGGAGGTTTCAACATCATTAACCTTAACATCAAAATGGTGCATTTCTGTAAGCATGTCGGTGTGTTCTGACCCTGTGCTGGGAACTGAACAGGTGATAAATATTATTTAATGTGCCAGGCAGTTGCACCAAGTGCTTTGCATGCATCATGTCTCACTTATCTCTGACATCAGCTTTAGTCTATCCCCACTATGCAGATAAAGACCTTCTGACTCATGAGGAGAGTAAGTGCCAGAGCCATGAGTCAAACTCATGACTTGAAAAAAGAAAAAAAGGCTCATTCTCTTAACCCCTCACATGTCACCTTCCCAGATATTTTATTATGGAATCTCTGAGATATTATGCTTCCCATTGGCAGATTAAGACTCTGAGACTCAGAAATGCTTTAGAGCATTTCTAAAAAAAGTCACTTAGGGCATTTAAGTGACTTACTAGAGGACAAAGAATGGTTTAGAAGCTCTGCACAGGAGAGCAGCCCAGTACACACGTTCAGAGGAGGTGCTCATGGGTAGTGAGGAGTGCTCCTGTGTGATGAACAGTTAAGAGCAGAGTCAGCCCAACCCATAGTGTGATGGCTGAGGCAGCTGGATCCCACATGGCTGACTGTGTGGTGTGAGTCCGGGATCCAGCAGCTTAGGAAACAAACTGTGTGTGTGTGTGTGTGTGTGTGTGTGTGTGTGTGCGTGTGTGCGTGTGTGTCATGGTACAGCTGACAGTTTTTTAAGTAGTGGCTGTAAAGTGACCCTTTACGCTGTTATCTTATTTAATCAATGTGATAGTCTAGTAAATACTTACTGATTAGTAATCAATATAATAGGATCTGTGATTGTTCCCATTTTATAGGAGAGAAAGTAGAGGCACAGAGAGGTTAATCAGCTAGCTCGGAATGCACAGCTAGGAAGTAGCAGGAAAGGGTTCCAACTTGGGCATCGTGGCTCCATAGTTGGAGTCCACTGTCCCTCTTACATGGTACCTGGCGCACAGTGAGTCCCCAGCTCACTATCACGGAGTAGGATGCCTGAGCGCACACAGGGTCCGCAGTCAGGGGTGGTAGAGAGGAGGGCACGTGGGGCATGGCAGGCTCAGCGCTCCCTGTCAGGAAGGGAGCTCACTAACCCTGCCCTCCCCCCTTCAGAGCCTCGCCATGCTGAAGGACGGCTTTCGAACCGACAGAGGGTCGCACTCAGACCTGTGGTCCAGCAGCAGCTCCCTGGAGAGTTCCGGCTTCCCACTGCCGAAACAGTACCTGGATGTGAGCTCCCAGACAGACATCTCAGGAGGCGTGAGTAGGCAGCGGTTGCTTCAGGGGTCCCCAAGGGACTGCCAGCTTCCATCCGGGAGCTGCCGTCATGGGCGGCTGCTTCTCGCCGCTCGCCTGAGGAGCTGGCCAGTGGTCATTGTGGGGCTGGCTGCTAACTCTCCCTCTGGAGCTCTGTTCTCTTGCACATCTCCTGGTCCCAGGCCGATAGGACATGATGCCTGGAGGAAAGGCCAGAGGGACAGAGCCACAGTCCCTTGTATAGCCTGGCCAAGTACTTGTGTCTTTAGATATTGCACAGAACACATTTTTAAAGGACTAAGTGTCTTTCTCTGGTTCCTTTTTTTTTTTTTTTTTTCCTTTCCAACCTCCCTGGTTTTTCTTTTACTCTAGCTCTGTTCTATTTTTCTTTCACCAGCTGGAAAGCAAAAGATAGCTTCCTCCTGTTAGTCCCAAAACAACGCATGCAGCTTTCAGACAGCTGCTTGGCCCCCGATTCCAAAGCACAGTCTGGTCCTCATTGTGGACAGTGACAGTGCTGTCCGGACATAGCTCCTGAAAGTCTTAGAGAAAGATCAGGCCATGGCGATCGGCTGCTCGAAGGGCTTTCATTTACTAGAGCTGATAACACAAAACGAATTTGCCACCAGCCTCATGGCCAGCTGGTGGGGTGGTGGTTAAGGCTACTGGAGCCCACAGGGCCACTGGGCAGTTCTAGCCCCAGACCTGAAGACTTGAAAGACACTATGGGCAAGGCCAGCAGTTGGCATAGTGGTTATAGCACTGGACTCCCACATGGCTGACTGCATTAGAGTCCCGGACCCAGCAGCTCGAAAAAAGCATGCCGGGTGTGTGTGTGTGTGACTACCCAAAACCCCAGGAGGAGAATGGAGGAGAGGGGATTGCAGCATGGCCATCCCCCCAAGCAGTGATTTCTCACTTTCCCTCTCACTGTCTCTGTCTCTCTCCCACAAGCACCTGAGCCTTATGGCAAAAACCTTAAAAAGAAAAGAAAAACACAATGGGCATGCGTGCCTGCGTGTCCCAAATCTTGAGATGAGAATGGAGAAGGGATTGTGGTGTGGTTATCCGCCGCGGGAGGGTGCTTACCCACTTTCTCTCTCTCTCTCTGTCTCTGTCTCTCTGGCAAGTGCACATGCCCTATAGCAAAAAAAAAAAGGAAAACAAACAAACAAATAACACTATTCCTAACAATTTCTTTAGCTGTCTTCCCACTTGCAAAGAGAAGCTATGTCCATGCGTGATCCGTGAGCCTTCAGTCTCTTGGTGCTTTTGATCTACAAGCTCTGTGAAAGGGCTGTCCTTCTGTCCTCGTACCATCCGTGTGCCCAGCTGTAAAGTACTCATGAAGAAATTGTGTGTCTTCTTCTAAATTCTCGGGCTTCCCAAACTCACCCTACATTGCACTCCTGCTTGCAGCCTTCCTAGGCTTTCTGTTGACCCCCCCGCTCAGCGACCCCAGAATGGCTTTTTTGCATATTGGTTGTCCCCATTGTCTCCTCCCCATTTCTGTGGCTCAAATTGGTTCCAAGCTATTTGTGGCTACAAGATGATATTCAGGGCCCTTGACTTCTCGAAGTGCTAGAAGTCTGAGCTGGGGGCTCTCCCCATGGCCTGAAGGAAGGGTGGTGTGTGTGCAGAACCAGCTTCCCTGTGATCTGCACAGACAACCCAATAATTGGGGGCTATTTTTTGTCTCCTGCCCATGCAAGCTCTCAAGTCTCCCATGAGCTCCTGAAACCCAACTCAGCCCCAACCACAATAGCCATATAATTCCCCCTTTTGTTCTCCTCCTCCAGTTCAGCACCAGCAGCAATAACCAGCTGGCGGAGAAGGTCAGATTGCGCCTTCGATATGAAGAGGCCAAGAGAAGGTAATTCAAGGCTGGGGGATCAGGCTGGGTGGATCCCACAGTAATAACTACTGTCATAGAGTGTCTGCTTCACACCTGGCTTTTCACCTACCTGATCCAGTTTAATCCTCTTAAAGGTCACGAAGATAGGTATTATAATTTTTATGTTTTAATCCTCTGAAATTCAGAGAGAAAATGACTCACCTAGGATACTTCGCCTGGTAAAGTGAAACTAAGGTTGGAACCCAGAGCCACTTAGCCTCAAAACCACTGGACTTCCCACTTGTTCGTCTCAGTTTCTGTAATCATGGTTTTCCAACGGTCCTATGCGTAATTTTGTGGGAAGAAGTGCAACTGGGGTTTCAGCAACAGGCTAAAGACAGTGGACACCATGCTCCAGGGTCCCCTGTGTAACTGGAAGCAAGGTCCCTCTTCGTGGGAACCAAGTGACTCCAAAGTAAGAGCTGAATGAAATACTATTAATAAAAGGGGGAGGTGTCGACACTGGTCAGGGAGGAAGAACGGTGTCCAGGGTCCGGTTTTGGCTTCCCCAAGGTCTAGCAAACAGTAGGACCTCTCTATCTGGACCGCTTCCCACCTTCTTGACGGGGCCCACTCTGAACCCTGGCTCTCTTCCAGCCATGGTAATGCCTGTCTTAGATGGCTGGTCCTGGAGGGACTCTAAAATGGGAATCTTCCCTCTGAGGTCGAGTCATCAACTTCTCATCACGAAGGCTCGTGTACTATCCAGCTGCTTGTCCCCGTCCACCCCAGTCTAGGCTTAGTGTAAGAGACAGCATGGGCTGCTGAGTCTGCAGGTCCTGAAGGAGCAGGAGGGGCCACAGTGTAGGAGTGTCTGTCATTGGATGCCAGCTTTGTCACATGTGTATTTCTGAGAAGACTGGTAGTTTGGGTCAGATTCTCCAAAGGATGCATGACTGAGTTTAGGAAGCACTGGCGTGGGGAAAGCACCCCAGAAAGTACATCCAAGAAACATCATCAGTCAGTCCTCCATGTCCTACCTGTAGGGGAGCCCTGCCAGACCTTCTCTTACTGTTCAGTCCTCAAAGCCTTGGAGAACAGCAGCTGCAAAGTTAGCCCAAAGCCAATCTTAATGGATTGCTCCATGCACGAATATGGAACTTAAGTAACTAGCTATAAAACTCCTGCTGGGACGCTTTAGCTGGGGAAGGGGCAGACTTAAATGTGTTTCTCCCTATGTTGATTCAGGCGAGCCATATCCTCCCTGGACATCTGTCCAGCAAAATTAACAGCTCCAAAATGAAAGCATTTTGTAGAGTCCAAGTCCTAAAGGATTGGACAAAATCCTTTTCATTTACTAGAGCTGAAAACATAGAACGAATTTTAATTTTAAAATAAATAGTTTATTCCATAAAGAAGGCCAGAACCAAGACTGCAACTCAAAGCCTGTGACCTCAAATCCCCAGATGCATGGCCATTCACACAGGGACACCAACACTCTGGACTAGATCTATGGCTAGTCATGTAGTCCTAGCAGCCCACAACTGCCATTGAGTCAGTACTTACTGTGTGTGAGACACTCTGAATAAATTATTGCTCATTTTTACAGCCATCCTGAAGGATGGGTCATCATTTTTCTTATCTTTAAGGCCCAGGGAGTTTGCCCAATCTAACACACCTAATAAATGACAGAACATTTGCAATAGAAACATTTATAAGGGGTCTTAAAAAGTTCGTAGAAAATGTGTGTGTGATTCAAAACTCTTTTCACTAAAATTAATGTATACCTAATTCCATTTAATCAATTCTATGAGCTTTTTGAAGTCCCCTTATGTTGAGGGCTTACTATGTGCTAATGCTATGCTTTGAAGGTTAATCGATTATACCATACAACTTTCAACCCCAGTCTCATGAAGAAGATTTTCTTATTCCCTTCAGAGAGATGAGTGGCTTGCCCAAGGTCACATGGCGGGTGGGAAGAGGTTATTGCCCAGTACTTGAGTCCAGGTCTCTGCTGCAGCAGGACTGGTGTCCCTCAATGCAAGGGCATTGCGTCATTCATGTCTGTGCCCTGTCCCTGCAGACCCAGCCTCACTGCGGGCAAAGTAGCACCCGGGCATGTTGGTTAGATAAAAAGATGGTCCTGGAGACCACCTGCTGATCAAGGAAGTCAGTCACTGTCAAAAACTGCTCTGAGGATGCACCTTAGAAGCCGGGAACCGTGGTCCGTTTTGCTATTAGGGCAATGCCATTGGGCACACCAGTCACATTTACCGTCTTGGCCTCCAGGATCGCCAACCTGAAGATCCAGCTGGCCAAACTCGACAGCGAGGCCTGGCCTGGCGTACTGGACTCAGAGAGGGACCGTCTGATCCTCATCAACGAGAAGGAGGAGCTGCTGAAGGAGATGCGCTTCATCAGCCCCCGGAAGTGGACCCAGGGGGAGGTGGAGCAGCTGGAGATGGCCCGGAAGCGACTGGAGAAGGACCTGCAGGCAGCCCGGGACACGCAGAGCAAGGCGCTGACTGAGAGGTGAGGCTGGGGCTGGCAGCATGGGACCCTACCCTCACTGCTGGTCTCTCCTCTAGTGGATGAGGTGGAGCGGAGACCTGGGCTCTCCCCTGAGTGCACTCAATGTAGAGATCTCTCTGCTTCCCAGAGCAGCAAATTGGGGGAGGATGATTTGCCCCAGGTCCTTTACCTGGCGAATGGCCTTACCAGTACGTCTCCTTGGGTGCAGGTCTCCCAAAGTGCACCTTCTGACTAAAGTGAGCCCCATTACTCCTCATAATGAGCGCAGTCGTTGCCCGACTTTATGACAAGGACCCGCCGTCTCTGTTGTGACCTGGCGTTCACAGCCACCCAACTGCGCATGCTCCATGTGCGATCCTCCCTCCGCCGACGCTTCCTCTCGTCTCCTGGTTTTCCTGTCCTGGTGTTGGTGACCCCCAGGTTGATTCCACCACATTCTAAGGGGCCGCAGTTTGCAGTTTGGAAATACTCATGTGGGTGGGGTGGGGGGGTGTCACAAATGGACCTGCTTGCAGGGCCGGGCAGGCAGCAGAGCATTCCGGGAGCTCACAGACCCCGCTTGGCTAAAGCGATCCATCTCCGCACTTGAGCAAGTGAGAGAACAGGCCCGGGGCTGCCAGAGGTCACTGTATGTCACACACATGCACAATTTAATTTTTAAATGCTGGCAACTAATCAGAATTATAAGACAAATGCTGTGAATCAGCCTCATCTGTGGGCTGGATGCAACCTGAAAACGGCTGACCCACATTCTCCGGCGTAGACGTTGTGGCAGACTGGGCCTGTGTTTTCTTCTGTATTCCTACACTCACCGCACAGGGTTACCCGCATTCGCTGGAAGACTAGAGGCCCCCAGCCCCCAGCTTCACTGTCAGTGTCCCGTCCTGTTGGCCACCCAGGGTGTGCTCACTCACCTCAGAAACATTTTGCTACAAATAGTGTATGTGCAAGGCATTTGGGGGGATTCAGAAATTAATAAGGATGATCCCCATCCTGTGGCTTTCAAATCTATTCTACTTATTTTGTGTCTTTTTTCTTTTTCTTACAACCAAGTTTATTGAGCAAGTCAACTGCCCTTTAAGGAGCTAAGAATTAAGACTGATGATTTCCAAACTAGTGTGTGTGGGTGTG
>NW_006159712.1:3319541-3332396 GCF_000334495.1 Tupaia belangeri chinensis | reverse complement strand
TGTGTGTGTGTGTGTGTGTGTGTGTGTGTGTGTGTGTGTGTGTTTAGACCCAGGTTTGTGCAAGAGAATTCTTTATTCCAGTGAAATCAGCGGCAAAAGCCCAGTTTGTAAGATAGATCAACATGCCTGTACCCCAGGTGAAGCAGCCCAGTGGTCCTAGGTGCATATTATCCATGTTCTAGGTCACCCCCTGAGAGCCCTCAGCCTTTTCTTTTCTTTTCTTTTCTTTTCTTTTTTTTTTTTTTTCTTTTTGCTATAAGGTGCATGCACTAGCTAGAGAGAGACAGAAGGAAAGTGAGAAATCATCCCCCAGAGGGGATGGCCATACCACAAACTCTTTTCCTCCATTCTCCTCTTGGGATTTTGGACACATAAGCACATGCACCCAGCATTAATTTTCAAGCTGCCAAATCCAGGACTCGAACCACAGAGTCAGCCCTGTGGGGGCTGCACCTTAACCACCATACCACCTGCTGGCTTCCCATCTGCTCCCTCAGCTTTAAGGCACCCAGTTCGCAGTCCCATTCTAGCAGTTGAATAAACTGCTAGAATAAATGTCCACAGTGTGGCCATTCCCTCTGCTCCATTCTCCAGTGGCAGAGATGGCTGACCCACCCCTACCCACCACCAGGTATGTGGGAGAAGTGGAGAAGGAGGAGCTTGGAAAACTGGTGCCTTGCAGTCTTGGACATACCTGCTCAAAGTCTCCTTTATGCCAAGACTCCATCCAGCTTTCCCTAGGACTGCTCTTTGGGCACAAGGCCTATATCTATGTGCTCTAGACTTCAGTGTTGAAAGGTTAGCCAACCTGGGAAGACCCTCTCTGAGCCTCTGCGTGCATCTCCTGGTCTCTGTACCAGTCCCCTGGGTCCCTCCCTTGATCTGTGGCCCTGTAACTGCCACTTAGAAGCCTTAGCTGTCCATCACATAGCCAGCAACTGAACAAAGCAAATTTGTGGCAGTCCTACCCCTTGTTGGGTTAAAAAAAGACACCCCTCCTACCAGCTGACTTTGAGCAAATCATTGACCAGTTGGCAAAGGCTTCCTTTGCATCATAGGGAAAAAACAAGACAGTCACATTGATGCTTATATAGTCTGAAGGCAGGTGGTCGGACCAGATTGTGAACTGATGCTTTTCCCTGCATACAAATTCCGGTTTCTTGAAACTAAATTTAGAAGTTCTCTTAGAAACCCTTAAGATGCACTGCATGTAAGAGCTACCATTCTGTGCCCAACCCTGTAACCCATATCATCTCATTTAAACCCCCAGGAGCCAGGAGGCGACATGGGGGTTCAAGTGCTGGATCCCACTGTGTGGTTCAAGTCCCAGATCTGACAGTGTGAAAATCATGCCAGGCATGTGTGTGCACATGTCCAAAACCCCAAGAGCAGACTGGAGAAGGAGGGATTGTGGTCACCCCACCCCCTCCAGTGGGGTGATTTCTCACTTTCTCTTTCTGTCTCTCTCTTTGTGGTGAGCACACATGCCCTATAGTAAAAAGTAAAAAATAAAGCAAAGAAAGAAAAAAAACTTAAACAAAAAAATATGACCAGCAGATGGCATAATAGAATAGTTATGTCACTGGACTCCTACAGTCAGCTGCGGTTTGAGTCCCAGACCCAGAGGCTTAAGACTCATGCTAGGCACATGTGCATGCATACCCAGATTCCCAAGACAAGAATGGAGGAAAGGGGATTGTGGTGTGGCATTCCCCCGGGGACGATTTCTCACTTCCTGCCTCTCTCTGTCTTTCTGGTGAGCACACATGCCCTATTGCAAAAATCTCTCTTAGAAAAAAAAAAAAAATCAGAAATCCTAACAGTAGCCACCATTTACAGATGAGGAAACTGAGGCTCACCCAGCATCAGTGAGTGGCAGAGTTGGGATGAGTCGCCCCCAGGCTTGCTGGCCCTAGCACCCACAGTCACTGTGCGCTGCTCACACAGAAGGCTTTGCATTATTGCCTTGCCTCCCATCTCCCAAAGGCCCCATGGCTCCCTGGGAACAGCCATTCAGGGACACCAGGACCTCCTCCACAACCGACGAATAGGCAACTCGGAGGCCCAGGAGGGCAGGGTTCCCTGGGGAAATGCAGTAGTAGGCTGTGAGGTCCACAGGAACAGTGGGGGCAGTGCAGATGGCCGTGAGCCTCCTACAGGGGGAGAGGGGAGCATCCACTGTCTGCCTGTATCTGCAGCCTCTTGCTCTGGCTCCGTGCTTGTCTGTGTTGAGTGTTCTGTCTCCTCTCTCGGTTTGTCTCCCTCTCTCTCATCATGGGATTATTGTGCTCCTCACCTTCACTCAGCAGCCTCTCCCATTCGAGGTGCCTTGGACAGGACAGGAATGGATGTATCTAGGAAAGGTAGGCCCTGCTAAGCCCCAGTCCTGAAGCAGTCAGGGTCCCAGCATCCTAGCCCTCTTCAACTACTCCTGGCCAGCCCCTGTCTGCTGCAGGTCTTCCCTCAGTCCCCAGAACCGCGTGCAGTCACACGGGATGATTGTGGGAACAGGGGCTATCTGGCCTTCCCCGGGACCCATCCTTCAGCCTGAGATACTGCCCTGGTTCTGGCATGTTTAACCAGCATCCCAGGTGCCAAGTTATAGCTCGTGGGGATTCCAGCCCCGCCTCCTGGGCCCTCTGCCCACTTCGACGCTCCCATGTTCTTGGCCTCCTAGTGTGTGCCCAGCATCATACACACTTGCCATCTGGTCTGCAGTGCCAGGAGGAGGCCTCGGCACCTGGGCACCTGCTGCCAGGGGCTACGCCCCCACCCCCAGGAAGTCAAGGCAGCCCGACTCCAGATCCCTCAGCACCTGCTGGGGCTCTTGTGCACTCCTGCATTTACTCCCAGAACACTCTGTGGCTTTCCTCCAGTAAATACGAGGAAAGCGAAGGCAGACATGGTGAGCCCAACCACTCCTTTTCTGGGCTTTGTCTTCTGCAGTGTCAAAAGAGTCCCCAGCCTTGTCCCTTCTGTCGATCAAGGACTCTGTTCACTGTGGCTCCATGTGCCAGCCTCCTGCTGGCCCCAGCAGCCCCAGGCAGGACTCTGGGAGGACTGAGCTGGCCAAGGGCCATGTCCAGGCCTCTCTGCACACTGGCCTCAACCCCTTTCAGTCACGCCTAGATCCAGCTCTGGTCTGTGAGCAGCATGTATCAGGGGCCTAGGTGTGTTCACAGGGGCATGGTGTGTGGTGATGCCTCTGGGGAAACGAGCCCTGTTTCCCAGGGTGCCACTGTGCTCTGGGTATACTCGTTAGTCCTGGGAGCAAAGGTCAGTCGTCCTTCTCCAGCAGGCTGACAGAAGAGGACAAGAGGCCAGCAGCGGAACGTGCCTGTCCCTGGGAGGTTTAACATCCAGACTTTTCAGCAGTGAATGGACTTTGCCTGTTCCGTCTGGGGAAAGTTATAGGCAACTCGGAGGCCCAGGAGGGCAGGGTCCCCTGAGGAAATGCAGTAGTAGGCTGTGAGGCCCACAGGAACAGCGGGGGCAGTGCAGATGGCCGTGAGCCTCCTACAGGGGGAGAGGGGAGCATCCACTGTCTGCCTGTATCTGCAGCCTCTTGCTCTGGCTCCGTGCTTGTCTGTGTTGAGTGTTCTGTCTCCTCTCTCGGTTTGTCTCCCTCTCTCTCATCATGGGATTATTGTGCTCCTCACCTTCACTCAGCAGCCTCTCCCATTCGAGGTGCCTTGGACAGGACAGGAATGGATGTATCTAGGAAAGGTAGGCCCTGCTAAGCCCCAGTCCTGAAGCAGTCAGGGTCCCAGCATCCTAGCCCTCTTCAACTACTCCTGGCCAGCCCCTGTCTGCTGCAGGTCTTCCCTCAGTCCCCAGAACCGCGTGCAGTCACACGGGATGATTGTGGGAACAGGGGCTATCTGGCCTTCCCCGGGACCCATCCTTCAGCCTGAGATACTGCCCTGGTTCTGGCATGTTTAACCAGCATCCCAGGTGCCAAGTTATAGCTCGTGGGGATTCCAGCCCCGCCTCCTGGGCCCTCTGCCCACTTCGACGCTCCCATGTTCTTGGCCTCCTAGTGTGTGCCCAGCATCATACACACTTGCCATCTGGTCTGCAGTGCCAGGAGGAGGCCTCGGCACCTGGGCACCTGCTGCCAGGGGCTACGCCCCCACCCCCAGGAAGTCAAGGCAGCCCGACTCCAGATCCCTCAGCACCTGCTGGGGCTCTTGTGCACTCCTGCATTTACTCCCAGAACACTCTGTGGCTTTCCTCCAGTAAATACGAGGAAAGCGAAGGCAGACATGGTGAGCCCAACCACTCCTTTTCTGGGCTTTGTCTTCTGCAGTGTCAAAAGAGTCCCCAGCCTTGTCCCTTCTGTTGATCAAGGACTCTGTTCACTGTGGCTCCATGTGCCAGCCTCCTGCTGGCCCCAGCAGCCCCAGGCAGGACTCTGGGAGGACTGAGCTGGCCAAGGGCCACGTCCAGGCCTCTCTGCACACTGGCCTCAACCCCTTTCAGTCACGCCTAGATCCAGCTCTGGTCTGTGAGCAGCATGTGTCAGGGGCCTAGGTGTGTTCACAGGGGCATGGTGTGTGGTGATGCCTCTGGGGAAACGAGCCCTGTTTCCCAGGGTGCCACTGTGCTCTGGGTATACTCGTTATCCTGGGAGCAAAGGTCAGTCGTCCTTCTCCAGCAGGATGGCAGAAGAGGACAAGAGGCCAGCAGCGGAACGTGCCTGTCCCTGGGAGGTTTAACATCCAGACTTTTCAGCAGTGAATGGACTTTGCCTGTTCCGTCTGGGGAAAGTTCTCCATTCAGCAAGTACTGAGGGCATGTCCCTGCAGCAGGCACCATGCTGGGTACTGAGGGAGCAAGATCCAGCCACTGCCTTCGTCCAGCCCCCAGTCAGCACAGCAGCTCGTAAACCCGAGGTGCCTGAAGATCACCTGCGATACCCAATAAGTGACCCCTGGGCCTTGCCCGCAGGCTTGCTCATTCCGCAAGGCAAAGTAGAACCCAGGAGTGTGGTATCCTCCCTCCAAGGCCGTAAGAGGCCTTCCGAGAGACAGGAAGACAGATGTGCTCCTCCTAACTTCAGCCAATGCACCTGGCTTTGCTCATGTCCCATTGGCCAGAACTCAGACATACGCCCCACCTACTTAGCTGTAAGGGAGGCGAGGAAGGGGGTCCAGCCATGAGCCCCGGAACCGAGGAGGACACAGACAAGGATGAACATCAGCATTGTCAGCCACTAAGTCACTTGCTCAGAGAGGCTCCCCTGCCAGTCTAGACTGGATTCTTCCTTTTAGGTTCTCTCCCCACAGTCTGTACCTGTCCTCGTGGGCCTCGTCACACAGTGTGTTCGTGTGACCTCTGAGTCTTTAATATCTGTTCTCCCCAGCTGGTCCCCACAGAATGTAAGCGCCACAGAGCAGGACCAAGTTCTGTATGGCGCAGTTCTTTATCCCCAGTGCCAAGGACAGAGCCTGTGAGGGAGGCACTCAGCAAACACTACTTGGACGAGGGAGGAAGAGATGGCTGGGTAGAATCTAGTTCTGCCACTGATTCTGCAGTTTCGGGGAAATTGTGTATAGTTGAATAATTGTTTACAGGTAAATAATTGTTTCACCGTAAGTAATTTACTCTTGTGAAAGTGGCAAAGAGCATTCTTAGGGTGCAGCATTGTTGTGCAAGTGGATGAAGGCAGTGTTAGAAGGTTCTAGCACAGTACTGAGTACACGGTGGTGAGTAATCGAGTAACAACTGTAGGATTAGGATCTGTGGAGGCTGCTCTTCCATAAACACCATAGTAAAATGCTTCCAGAAAGTTCTTCTGTGTGTGTGTGTGTGTCCATAGGTCTGTGTGCATCTATAAGTACATGCCACATGCCCGTTCCTCCTTCTGGGGAGCTGGAGGGGATTCCTTCAGGGCTTCCTTCTCATGACCTCTCTCCCTGCAGGTTAAAGTTAAACAGTAAGAGGAACCAGCTGGTGAGAGAACTGGAGGAAGCCACTCGGCAGGTAGCAACTCTGCACTCCCAGCTGAAAAGGTGAGTGGTGGGCAGTGGGGTGACTGCAGCCCTAGGGATGGCCAGGAGTCCCCAGGTGGGACCCAGCCCAGACTCTACCCTTTACCGGTCATGATGGTCGGAGGGTAGATATTCGGAAGCACTGCAGGTGGCCAGTCCTACAGCCTGAGGCTCGGCCTGGGGTGGGCAGGCTCCTCACCTCTCCAGGCTGGTAACACAGGAGAGGGCCCCACAGGTGCTGGGATGTTTTATGGCACACTTGATGTGCCTGCCCGTCCGCTTTTACAGCACAGAGCAGACCGCGGGCCTGGGCCTTGGCGGCAGCAGTGCATTAGTACATTTATTGCAGAGTTTAAGAACAACAAAGAGTATATAAAAAGTGGGTTTTTCAAGACCGATATTAAGGAATATTTGGGGCTGGGTTCACATATAGAGCCATATGATAGAAAGGCAGTGTGGGTGATGGCGGTTGGGAAATGGAGAACTAGAAGGGGAATAAAATGGACTTGGAAGCGGCTAACAGGTTCACATCGCAGCTCTGCCACTCTCTGACTCTGGCCTTCTTGGAGTATTTGTTTTCTCTTCAGTCTAGTGGGAGTGGATGGCCCACCCAGGAGTCTGCCGGGCGGGTCCCGTGAGATCATGGCGGGAAGTCCCAGGTGGCCCCCGCCCCGCTTCTTCACACTCTGTGTCCCCGTCCACAGCCTCTCGAGCAGCATGCAGTCCCTGTCCTCGGGCAGCAGCCCCGGATCCCTTGCGTCCAGCCGGGGGTCCTTGGCCGCCTCCAGCCTGGACTCCTCCACCTCGGCCAGCTTCACTGACCTCTACTATGACCCCTTTGAGGCGCTGGACTCGGAGCTGCAGAACAAAGTGGAGTTCCTACTCCTGGAGGGCGCCACAGGCTTCCGGCCCTCAGGCTGTATCACCACCATCCACGAGGACGAGGTGGCCAAGACTCAGAAGGCCGAGGGGGGCGGCCGCCTGCAGGCCCTGCGCTCCCTGTCTGGCACCCCCAAGTCCATGACCTCCCTGTCCCCACGCTCCTCTCTGTCCTCCCCTTCCCCACCCTGCTCTCCACTTATCGCTGACCCCCTCCTGACTGGAGATGCTTTCCTGAACCCCCTGGAGTTTGAAGACCTGGAGCTGAATGCCACTCTTAGCGAACTGAGCCTCAGCAGCACCCCCCGAGACAGATTCCGGCTGGAGGAAGCAGGGACGGAGGGCAAGCAGCTGGGACAAGGTAGCGGCACCACATCCGGAGGTGGGAGCTGGGAGAAGGCAAAGGGATGCTTTGGACTCGGGACCCCAGGGATTCCTTATGGTCGCCATTTACCGACTGCTTTTTAAGAATTATTTTATTTAACTTTATTTGTTTATTTGCTTATTTTAATTTGACCACAGAGGGACAGCATGAGAGAGAGAGAGATGGAAAGTGAGAAAGCAAGTTGCCAAGTCCAGGACTCGAACCATGGTCAGCCATGTGGGAGTCCACCGCCCTTAACGACCAGGCCACTTGCCAGCCCCTTCCGTGTGCTTGTTCATAGATCTATATGTATTAACGCAGTATGTTCTAGGTGTGGTGCTAAGGGTTGTTCGTGGATTTATCCGGCAGATACTTGGTACCTACTGAAACGAAATCCGTAGTAGGTCTTATGCCGGTAGCTTCTGCACATGGATTCATTCATGCATTCTACAGAGAGGCCATGTGCCAGACACCAAGTCACGCACAGTGCAGACAGACACGGTCCTGCTCTCACGAAGCTTCCGCTCGGATGGAGGCATGGGCAATAGGCATGCAACCAGGCAGAAGCACTGTGAGGTGGAGAAAGCAGGGAACGTGAAGAGCCTTTCGTCATGGAGAGGGGATGCCAGTTCAGACTGGGTCATGAAGGAAGGTGACATGTAAACAGAGTGGTGAGAAGGTGCCGGCCTTGGGAAAAGCAGGAGCGAAATCTCTGGAGACAGAGAGAAGGGCAAGGAGCTGTGATGTAGAGGCAGGGGGTCACCAGAGAGGCGGGAAAGTTAGGCTGGTCAGATCACGGAAGGTCTGGTGGGCTGTGATAAGGCCTGGCTTTGATCTTAATTGCAGTAGGGACTCATGGAACTGTTTGGAGCCATGCAGGGTGAACCGAGCCTCATTCCACGTGGAGTCAGAGAGAAGACTCTGATTTCGATTGAGATATTCTAGTGGGAATCTTCAAAATAGAAGATACAGACCCTGACAGCTGAGACTCAACTAGGGGAGGAGTGCTAGCCGCAGCCTCCAATGGGGAGGCACTGTGCTTTGGGGGTGTAATTTATGCGGTGGAATAGGTTACTCCATTAAGCCAGTTCGCCCATGAGCAACCAGATGTTCAGAGGTGATACTTGCCTCAGGGCATCCCATCAACAAATGAGGAAGCAGGGATTGGAGCTCAGGTCCCCTGATCCCGAAACCCAACCCCTTGAGTGTCATGCCCCGCCCCCTTTTCAGGATGGGTATTTATTCATGATGTGTTCATTCACTCATCACTCCTGGTGCTTGCTGGCTCCACCAAGGGCAGAGGGTCCTGGGTGTGAAGGACGAAGTAGGGTGCTCACTAAGCTCATCTGGGGCTCCTTGGCTTTCCAGGCAGCCCCCATGCACACACACAACAAAGATCGCCAGAAGGTACCGAGTTTGGGGTCCAGGATCTGGGTACCGTTAAGCCTCATTTAAGCCTCACAACAACTCTGTGAAGCGGATGCTGTTTTTATCCCCACCTTGCAGATGGAAAAGTGAGACATGATGAGGTTAAAGGATGCATCTGAGGTTAGTCCTGCAGCTGTGGAGGGGCACCCAGAACCCACCCTCTCTGCATGGCTCTGTGCACACAGGGCTGGTGCTCCTGGCTCCCTGTGAGGCCAGCTGGGAGGGAACAGTGGGCTCAGGGACGGCCAGGAGTACTGTCGCTGTGCCCAGTGCCATCTGTTCCTGTGCAGGAGCCAGAGGGAGCGAGCGGGCATGGCGGTGTCCTGGTTGACTGCAGGCTCCGAGTGCCAGCAGTTGGCTTAGAAGAGGAGTGAGAGATCCCCGGGGTTCCCTCATCAGGAGGGGCGGCTTGCTGAGTGCTCGCAGACAAAAATAAAAACAGGCTTCCCACTGCAGCAGGTGGCAAACTCCAGAAAATTGTTCCCCGGAGTGATGGGGGTGCAGGTGGCACCTCTAATGAGGCTCAAGAAGAGGGGGTGTTAAGCCAAATCAGGATACTCAGGCCCCAGCCGTGTCCTGGAAAGTGACACCCCTTCCTTCTCCTCTCAGCAGTCCTCAGGGCTTGTGGCCACAGACAGCACATGGGTCTGGGCACACATGGGTCCCAGGATGGCGTTTCCTTCATGCCATCTCCAGAAGCCTCCCCTGCAGCGAGCAATGCCAGGCAGACTCAGACGTTTAAGCAGGGTTACGCGATTAGTGCCGCTGTTCAGTCAGCAGACAAATTAATCTCCGTAAGTGGTTTAGTGGAGGGGAGAGATGCGAGGGTCTGAAGGCGGGAGGTCTCCGCGGGCTGGAAAAGCCACATCCCACGGCTGCTCTGCGCCCGCACCGCCAGCCTCGCCTCACCACCATGCTTTCCCATGGGCCTGACACGCCCCCGGTCTCAGGGCTCCTCCATGCTGCGAACCCCGAGCCTGCAGGTCCGTCTGCAGTGCCTGGCACGCAGTAGGTGCTCTGAGTGCTGGCTGTCAGGTGGCCAGGCCTGAATCTGGCCTTCCCCCCACACAGAGGGCACGAACCATCACACTCATCTTTGTAACCCTGAACCTGGCACATCGTTGGTGCCCATTACCTGGGTAAGGAAGGAAAGTGCAGTTTGGGCCGAGTGCCCGGTCACCGTCAGTCCAGGTCAGAGGGGCGTCCGAGGCCCTCTGAGGGGCAGAGAAGAGGCAGAGCTGAACTGGGAGTGGAACGGGAGAGGTCGGCTGGGAGAGCAGGTGCTTCACCCCTCCCTCGCCCTCCTGAGAGCACAGAAGTTGTTAACCTACTCCAGGTGTGCAGGGTTGAGCTGGACGGTGTTACCATGGTGATGGAAACATGTGCAGTGGGCAGAGGGAGATGACTGATAGAGCACCTTCCCTGCATCAATCTCTTTACCGAGGACTTCTCCAATGTCTCCTTGCATTCTCCAAATAGCCCTACATGTAATTACTGTCACCCCTATATTACAGATAAGGGATCTGGGGCCTCAGGGGGTGCAGAGCTTTGTCCTGAGGCCATAAAGCCTTTAGTGGAGCTGGGTTCTGAATCAGGCGATTTGACTCCAGAGCCTAGGATGTGGGACACAAAGTCGTACATTACCCCTCCGTCGACAAAGCATGGCCTGGCTGCAGAGTTCCGAGGCAGCTGGAATTTGGTAGGACTGACTGAAGGCACGGTGGGATGAAACTGGGTGTGGCAATGACAGCATCCCGGTTTCTGGACCTGCCTGTGTATCTTTCTTGTCCCTCCTCCTCTCCAGCTGTGAATACGGCCCGGGGGTGCGGCCTGAAAGTGGCCTGTGTCTCAGCGGCTGTGTCCGACGAGTCAGTGGCTGGGGACAGTGGTGTGTACGAGGCTTCTGTGCAAAGGTGGGTCCCCGAGTGCTGGCTGTCCCTGTGTCTGTGTAGGCTGTGAACTCTGAGTACGCAGAACCAGGCCTGCCCATGGCCCCCACAGTGTGCAGGGACGGCCCCAGGGGTGTTCTTGGCTATGCGCCTGCTTCTTCCAGCAGCCCTGAGCTGAAGGGATGGACAGAAGCTGAGGTGCTTCAGATCAGGAGAGAGCTTGTTCCAGCCGCCAAGAAAGGGTGTGTAGCTTCAGGTGCAAGCGCTAGAGAGGGGGAAGCCCCTTCCACACAGGGGTCCAGAGCAACTGTGGGAAGTAGGGTTCAGAGGGATGCCAACCAGACCCAACTTTGCTTCCGGAGAATCCAACCAAGGCACCCCAGAGAGAGCCCCATTTCCAGAAATGCATTTGTTCCCGTGACCTGGGTCGCTGCGTAAAAGCCTAACTGCCACCTCCCTGCTGCCTTTCAGACCGGGGGCTTCAGAAGCAGCTGCATTCGACAGTGACGAATCTGAAGCCGTTGGTGCAACACGGGTTCAGATCGCCCTGAAGTAAGTGATGGGGAAGTCAAGAAAGGGGGCCCTTCGCCATGGGCAGCATTTTGCTAGAATTGATCTCTGCAGCTACCTAGGGAGGAAGGCAGGACCAGCAGGACCTGGTGACCATTGCAAACCCCTAACTAAAGGGGTGCCACCTCTTTGTCCACCTCCCAGCTCTCCGTAATACAAGAGCAAGACGGTTTTCAAAGACCTGACTGGCCCCAACCCACTGAGCTGGCCGGTGGCAGCACCAGCCAGGACCTCCTGCCTCTCAGCATATTTGTTTATTGTCACTGTGGCTTTTGTCTCTCTGTCCCCATCCAGGATTCAGTGATCTAAACCCACGTGGACTGCTGGGGGCTGCCATCTGGAAGCCCAGATTTGGTTGCTACATACATTTTTGCTTTTGTTTCCTCTTGCTAGGGAACGGCCTTGGTGTTTCCTACCGGGAACTAACGGCCAACATTTGCTATCAGGAGATTTCACATCAACGTCTGGCTTCTCTTTAAAACTTCAGACACCCGCCGTGGCTCTGGACCTGTCCCTGCACGGCAGCAAAGCATGGGCTCTCCAGCTCCCAGAGTTCCCAGAGAGCCAAGAGCTGCATCTCGTGATTGTCAACAGAAAGAAAGAGGCAAATGTCTCACTGCTAATGGGTGTGCCGCTTGTCCCTTTCCATTTCAGGTATGATGAGAAGAGTAAGCAGTTTGCAATACTCATCGCCCAGCTGAAGAACCTCTCTGCTCTGTTGCTGCAACAAGACCAGAAAGTGTGAGTATGTGGCCAGACAGGCGTGTGTCCCTGTCACACCCTATGTCACCCCTCAGGCAATCTCTGCTCCGTCCCATTCCAGCTCAGGCCCTGTGGGTATTTATTGCATATGACAATGATGCAGAGTGTCACCAGGGACACTGTGGGTACAGGGACAGTGGCCAATATGCCAACTCTCAAGAGAAGTACAATTTCTCAATAAGTCCTGAACACCTACCAGGCCTTCCCTATTTGAACTCCAGGATGGGGGTAGTGAGAGCAATCTTTCTGGGACCCTGCCCTCCTGAGCTTGGGGCCTTATGTAGAAGGGCCACGGTCCATTTTGTCTTCTCTAAGCTCAGACAGTCCATGCAGAAAGACAATCATCCATCCTGGAGAGTGGCCGCCCGTCACTGGGCTCCAGCGTGTGGCTGGATCTTCCCTGGAGGCTGATGGGACCGCCGAGGCCCGTGCTGTGTGTGAGCGAGTCGGCTCTCCTGCGTAGGCCTGGCTTCATTGCATCACGCTCGTCTGCTCCGCGTTGTCTCCCTACCTAGACCGTCAGGCCATGAGGACAGCCACGGCAGCTTCTACTTCTGTGGTCTGCACCCAGACAGCAGCGGAGGGTGGGACACATGGGAAGAGGCAGGAACGTAGACAAAACAGGAAGAAAGCAAGATGGGACACTGGGGTGGTTTCAGTTTTTGCCCATGATGTGCCAGGGTGAGTAACTCCCGTCTCCTTGGTACTTGGACAGGAGTGTTTGCAGGAAAATGCCTGGAAGTGAGGGGTCTGGGTCCGAGGACAAACACACCTGTGCTTGTGTTAGAAATGTCAGATTCCCCCCCACAGGGTTGGAACCTTGTGCCTTACAGTGTATGAGGCGCCTGGTCCCAGAGTCCTCGGGTAACCCTCAGGGACCCTTCTGCACGCTCTTGCCCTCAGACTCAGCACGGCTGGGGTCTGCGAATCTGCGGGGGGGGGGGAGGGGCAGGGAGGGGGGGGGTGGAAT
>NW_006159712.1:3295255-3319227 GCF_000334495.1 Tupaia belangeri chinensis | reverse complement strand
CGCCGGGGGGTGGGTGGATGACTGTGCGGGGGGGGGGGGGGAGGGGCAGGGAGGAGGAGCATGTATTACCGTCAGGGCCCGAAGTCTTTCCTGCATCCCTTGCAGGTACCTGCTCGGAAATGTGCTGACTCTCACCACTGCTGTCTTCTTAGTGATTTCAGCAGCGGTTTGGCCCAGGTCATCAGCCCCACACCTGGACTGACCGAAGCTCTCCCACGATTCTGTGTCCCTCCAGGAACATCCGTGTGGCCGTCCTTCCTTGTTCTGAAAGCACCACTTGCCTGTTCCGGACCCGGCCCCTGGATGCCTCGGACAACCTGGTGTTCAACGAGGTGTTCTGGGTATCCATGTCCTATCCAGCCCTTCACCAGAAGACCTTAAGAGTCGATGTCTGTACCACCGACAGGAGCCATCTGGAGGAGTGCCTGGTGAGGCCCATGTCTGTCTGTCTATCCATCGACCTTCCATCCTGCTGGGGACCGGCCCACCTTGAGCTTCAGGGAAAAGGGTTGAAGGAGACAGATTTGTGGTAATGGCCGTGCTCCTCTTGGGTTCCTCCGTAGGTGAGCGGCGTCCCTAGACTTAGAGCAGGGCGGGGGCTCCTGAAAGTTGCCGGCCCGTTCTACCACTTTCTGTACAGCATTAGCGATTACACGGCAGAACAGGCAGACGGGCCTTCAGACCTACCCTTCCACTAGCTACACAGCTGAGTGACCTCAGGCGAGTTACTTAACATCTCTGAGCCTCACTTTTCTCATCCAAGAATGAGAATGGCCTCTTCATGCCCACTAGAAAAGTCATTGTGAGGATTAAAGGAGACAGTACACACACAGCACCTGTTCAGGTGTCCGACACACAGCAGGTTCTCCCCGAACGAGGCCAGTTCTAGTCATCGTCCTGGAATGGAGTTCCTCTTTCTCCTCACTGTATTGGCAGGAGTCAGAGCGGGACATGAAGTTGCCCTGGATGTGTCTGGGTCCTAAGAAAGCCACTCCATAGAAAAGGCAGAACCCAGTGCAGGCGATGTTCTGCTTACTCACCTGGGACACGGGGATCCATGGCTGACTCAGGGCTCGTGATACACTCCTGAGGCGTGAGGGGCTCCGTTAACGCTAGTCCTCTTCCATGTTAGAGTATTTTGTTTTACTTATTTTTGAAATTTTTCTTACATATTTTCATATACACCTTTTTTAGATTTCTTTTTAATTGTGAGAATGCCTATGTACTTTCCATATAGAGAGAGGGAACCCCCAGTGGAGTGTGGTCATGCCACAATCCTTCACCCCCGTTTCTCCATCCCATCAGGAATCTGAGCAGGCATGCACACTCATCCTGTGTGTTTTTCGAACCACCAGGGCTGGGATTCAAACCACAGTCAGCAGTTGGGATCTGCTTTTCTAAGCACAACACTTAACCACCATGCTACAGGGCTGGTCCTTTCTTCCCTCGGGATGTGCCAGAGCGTGGCACGGACTGTGCTCAGTTTGGGGCAGCTAAAAGCCAATCTGGGGGGAACAGTGGTGGGGAGCACAAAGAAGCAGACACAATGCTGACTCTTCACGTGTTCCGCGTCCTCATCTGGGGAACTGGGAAAATGGCCTATCTACGGGGCTGCCAAGAGCGTCAGAGGCAGTTCAGGTGCCGAATGCACGCCCCACTTTAGGCTCAGAATATGTGCAAATCCAGTTATGTGCCATGGGACGACATTTTGGTCAGTAGCGGGCTGCATGACTGGTGGTGGTTCCCTAGGGACACGTAGACTGAACCATCCAGCCTGGGGACGTAGGAGGCTATGCCATCTGGGTTTGTGTAAGTCCTCCCCATGATGTTCACAGAGACAGCTGATCCACGTGCATTTCTGAGACTACCCCTGAGTACCACACACACGTATGTGTGCACAGTACTCATTTACTGCTTCAGGAACTGCTCCTTGAGCCCTTTGGAGAATCTGGAGCCAAAGAAGCACAGACGACATGATTCTTCCCCCAACGGGCTTGTGGTTTTTGAGGGAGACAGACAAATAACACCAGGTGTTACAGATCAGAGCACAGGACCGTCCATGCCTGAGGTGCAGGGGCAGGAAGCGTGATCACCGTTGAGTCAGAACCCCTCCGTCGTGCTGCTGTTATTTCTCATAGTTACCCTGCTTGTCGTGTCTGCTCCTCAGTGCGAGCGTTGTCTGCCTCGGTGAACTGCATGTGCTTTGAAGAGATTTACATTTCATTTGTTCATTTCTTCCCCACACAGTAAATTTGCTGTGTAGCCTCTGTGCCAGGAACTCCTCTACAGTGGGATTTAAGGCAGATAAAACTAGCTGTTCTCAGGTCAGCTGTTGGCATGGTGGTTAAGGTAGCTGAATCCCACATGGCTGGCTGCACTGTTTGAGTCCCAGACCCGGCACTTGAGAAACACAGCAGGCACGTGTGCATGCATATCCAAAATTCTTTTTTTATTTTTGGAGAGGTTTTTGCTATAGGACGCACGTGCTCACCAGAAAGACAGAGAGAGACAGAGAGACAGAAAGTGAGAAATTGCCCCCCAGAGGGGAAGGCCATGCCGCAATCTGTTCTCCTCCATTCTCTTCTTGAGATCTTGGGCATGCATGCACATGCGTCCGTGTGAGTTTAAGCCACGGGGTCCGGGACTCGAACCGTGGTTGACTACATGGCAGTCCAGCGACATAGCCATTACACTAACTGCTGGTCCCACATATCCAAAAATCTAAGAGAATAATGGAGGAGAAGGACTGCAGTGTGGCCGTCCTCCTACCCCCTGCAATGAGGTGCATTCTCACTCTCTCCTTTCTTGCTCTGTCTCTTTCCTGTGAGTGTGTGTGCAATATAGCAAATTTAAAAAAAAAAAAAAAAATCCTGCCTTCATGAGCTCACATTCAAGTCTAAAGTATCACTGATTTTAAAGTGTGCTATTATTGTACATCCCACTAAGAATATCAATTGCTATGACCAAACGTGGAAGTGCGTCCCCTAAATCTGCAGGATATATCAAATGGTATGTGATTAAAAAGCACCATGAAGAAAAGGAATATAGGAAAAAGGAATAGGAAGGGATGAGAGAGTGGGGAAGGCAACAGGATCTTAAACAGGATGAAAGGGAAGACCTCACTGAGAAGTGGCATTTGAGGCAAGTGCAGGAGGAGGCGGGGAGCAGGCTTGGCTGGGTATCTGGAAGCAGCGGATTGCCGTTGGCAGGCACGGCGAGTATAGGCAGGAGTGGTGCGTGTGGTGCACTCACACCACACAGCATGGAAGGACTGGGAGTGAAATCCCAGGGGTGCTAAGGGGCCATCTCCCACAGATGAGGTGTGGGACCCCAGGGGTGACTGTAGGTAGCGACGGAGCAGCGTGAGGTTGTGGCAGAGGAATGGTGTAGTTGACTGCTGTGGTGGAAAGAGGACAGGAGTGAAGGGCAGAGAGAAGGCTGCAATGATCCAGGTGGGAGGTGACAGCGGCTGGGCTCAGGGAAATCGTAAGAAGTGGTTGGAATTTGGGGACCTTCTGAAGGTAAAGCTAGCAGGATGGAGTGGGGGAGGAGGTCAAAAGTAGCACCGGCATTTCTTGGCCTGAGCAATGGAAGGATGGGGCTGCCGTCAGCTGAAAAGTGAAGACAGGGAAAGATCAGGGGCACCCTTGTGACCGTGCCGGTTTGAGACTCCTATTCGACACGTCGGCAAAGATGCAGAACAGGTGTGGGACAACGAGGTTGGAGAAGTGTGGGTAACCCAGGCTGGGGCCGAGCGGTGGGGATGGCATCTGTGGCCTGCAGTCAGGATGAGGTCACCAAGGCAGTGAGTTGGAGCGCGGACTGACCCTTGGCCCCTCCAGTGCAGAGGTCAGAGTCACAAGGAGGAATCAGTGAAGCAGACAGGGGAAGAGTACTGGGGAGTACTGGGAACTGGGGAGCTTGTTTCTGACTCCTGCTTGCCCCCTGAGGGAGAAGTGTGAGTTAGGCATTATGACAATAGGGAGAGGAAGGGGTGCAGGGAGACACTGGGCAGTTGCTGGGCAACACTCAGAGCTTATGGAAAGGGAGTTTGCAACCGGGTTTTGAATGAGGTCATGTAGTATGGTTGTGGTTTTGTTTTGTTTGTTTTTTTTCTTAAAGAATTATTTCAGGGACCAGCAGTTGGCGTAATGGCTGTGTCGCTGGACTCTCATGTAGTCCACCCCAGTTCAAGTTCTGGACCTGGTGGCTTAAACTCACACCGGGTGTGTGTGCCCAAGATCCTGAGAGGAGAAGGGATTGCGGCATGGCTGTCCCCGCTGGGGGTTGATTTCTCACTTTCTGTCTCTCTGTCTCTCTCTCTTTTTGGCGAGCACATACGCCCTATAGCAAAAACCTCTCCAAAAAATAAATAAATAAATAATTACTTTATTTAGCTTCATTTATTATTATTATTAGTTTGACCAGAGAGAGACAAAGAGAGAGGGAAGATGAGAAAGCAAGCCACCAGGTCTGGAACTTGAACCGTGGTCAGCCAGATGGGAGTCCAGTGCCTTTCGGCACCATGCCAGCCAGCCCGTTGTGTGGTAGAGAGGAGCAGGTGAAGAGTTCACCTTGCCATGTCTGGGATTTTCCCAAGTGAGTATGCGAAGAAGGCAAGGCAGTCATCATGATGGTTAACCATAGGGTGGAGATGGGCTTGGGAAGCGGCTCCCTGGATGGGACCTGAGCCATGTGGCACTGGGCTTAGCAGTCTGGTGGGCAGCCAGCCCTCTGACGCCACACAGCACTTGGTAGGACTCTCACCTGTGACATTGGGTAGCACAGGCCGTATATCCCCCCAACTCATAACCCAGGTCTGGGAAATGGGAGAGACGCACAGCAACCCCCCAAGAGGTGGCACTGACAGTGGCTACACATAAGGAATCGCATGTGTGTTCAAACCCAGGCTTCTCCATCTGCTCGCCGTATGACCGAGGCAGGTTACTTAGCCTTTCCGGGCCTCAGTGCCTTACTTGTAACACGGAATCATCCCCAGAGCTCTTCCCATGGCCGTCCTGCAGATTACGTGAGATACTACACGCAGAGCCCATGCAGGTTGCATGTGGCGATCCAAAATGCTCCAAAATCTGACTTTTAATCCCCAGTGTGGGACCACGAGTGGAAATACCACACCACATCTCATGTGATGGGTTGCAGTCCAAACACATGGTACAAAATGATTGTATACATGTGTATGTATATGAAGAGTGCATGAAAATCACAAGTGAATTTTGTATTGAGACCTGGGTCACATCCCCAAGTAAGTATACACGAATATTCCAAAATCTGCAGAAACATGAAACACTTCTGCCCGAGGACGCTCGGCCATGGTGGGCACACAGACTGCTCCGTGTGGATACTGCTGCTGGCCAGCTGCTTAAGGCTTAACGCAGGCGGGGGATCCGACAGACTGCTCCGTGTGGATACTGCTGCTGGCTGGCTGCTTAAACGGCTTAACGCAGGCGGGGATCCCAAGTACCCAGCAGGGCACGGAGGCTCTGCGTGGGCGGAGGCAAGCCCTTTCTCGTCCAGTCTCACTTCCTCTCCTCCTCCAGCCACCAAAATACGACAGCCTGACACTGTCCCCACCATGCACGGGGAAGGAGGTTTCCCATTGGCCGCAGAGGGAGACGAGCCATGGTGAGATGAGCGCTTTGGCTGCTGCCATGGCAACCGGCAATGGCCAGACTTCAATTAGAAGAGGAATAAAAGACATCCAATTAGGAGAAGAAAATAGGATTGAGTCTCTTCTCGTTTCGGAATGTCCCGGACTGAGGGAATGCTTCAGTGGAGGATCCTGGGTTTGGAAAGCTTTCTGCTCTGCTGCTCAGTGTCCTCCAGCTCGCCAAACCTTCCAAGTCACCGTCCCCACCTGTGCATCCCGGGGACCCCTGTGCTGACAGAGACCACACAGAGGGCCTGCCGTGGCCATCTGACTAGGATAGTAGGCCCTGCCTGGTTTGAAGGCCTCTGCCGCTGCCCAACTGTGGCCTCAGGAAAGTGCTTGCATCTTCGTGCCTCAGTTTCCCCACTAGCATAGAGTACCTACCTGAGAAGGTTGGAGTGAGGATCAACAGAGATACACGTGTAAGCTACTTAGTCTGCTGGCCTATGGCTTCCCATAGAGTTAGCAATGCAGTACTGTCTGAAAGAGCCACGGCGTGCGGGGCAGGGGTTCTGCAGCCCCAGCAGAGGAGGAAGAGCCGGGAACGCCCAGTGGCCACTCAGTGCACAGACACTTCGGCGCTTCACCACTCAGTGTGCGGGCCTTTGATGCTTTTCCTCTTGTCAACACAAAGTGAGCTCCAAGGCCCGGCAGTGTTGACATCACCTGGGAGCTCGTTAGAAATGCAGACCCTCTTGGGACCAGCAGATAGTGTAATGGTTATGTAGTTGACCATGGTTCAAGTCCCAGACCCGGCAACTTAAAAGTCCTGCCGGGCACATGTGCATGGGTGCCCAAGATCTCAAGAAAAGAATGGAGATGGGATTGCGGCATGGCCATCCCCACAGGAGGTGATTTCTCAATTTCTGTCTTTCTGTCTGTCTTTCTATGCTTCCAATTACAAATAGCTCTCTTTAAAAAAGAAATGACGGACTCTCAGGCCCCAGCCTAGACCTGCCTTCTAGCCAGAGCCCCAGATAACGCTGTGTGTGTGTGTAAGTTTGAGAAGTGCTGCTTTCCCCTTATTTAATGCTCAGAGAACTGTCAGGTCATTGGGAAAGTCATGACTCGTTTTTGCGTAGAAAGGCGTGGAAGAATATGCCACGACTTTCCAATGACCTAATACCTGGGAGGAAGGTGGTACAAGCCGGACCTTACAGAGACAGGAACCGAGACAGGGCAGTGAAGATTCTTCGGGAGCATGGCCAGGAGGACGAGCCTAGCGATAGCCACGAGCCTGGCGTCCCAGGGATGTCTCCCTGCCATTCTGGGTCAGAGAAGGGCTTTGCAGTACGAGCAGGCCAGTATGGACAGTAAGGAGGTGCCCCACTCTAGGCAAAAGCCCGTGGTTCACACCAGGAACGAGAGTCCAGCCCACCAGGATGCGGGACTGCCACTCTGCCAGCGTACAGACTCGCAGGCAGGGCAGAGGCTCAGTGGTGTACACGCCCATGTCTCTCCCTGGGGTGTGCCCAGTTTCCCTCTGCCAGTCCGACCCAGCTGTTTCCCACAGCGTCTACATCACGACTTGTCTGCCCGGCAGCCATCAGTCAGTTCCTGATCCGTATGGTTTCTCACTGTGTCCCCAGCACTGCGGTGGGCATGTAACAGGCTCCTGGCAAAGACCTGAGCTACATCAGAACTGTTTTCTAGTATAATGCCCAGTTGTGGCACTGCCATGCCCGCAGCTGAGTGATTCAAATACTCTGACATCTCGGTCCCAGCTCCATAGCATAGGACTTACAAGATGGGGTGGGGAAATGGAGGACAAAGGATCGAAGCATCCCATTGGGGAGTACTTTCTCGTTCTCTCTGTCTGTCTGTCTGTCTGTCTCTCTAGTGAGCATATGTACCCTCTGACAAAATAAATTAATTTTAGAAAAGGGCAGCAGGTGGTGTGGTGGTTAAGGCATTGAATCCCACACTGCCACTACTGTTTCGAGTCCCAGACCTGGCGGCCTGAAAAACATGCCCGGCGTGTGTGCACATATGCTCAAAGTCCCAAAAGAAGAATGGAGAAGAGATGGCAGCAAGACCATCTCCCTGGGGGAATGATTTCTCCTTTTCCCTCTCTCCAGCAAGCATGCATGTCCTGTGGTAAAAATCTAGAGAAGAAAGAATTCTACATGGGTTAAAGAACCTCCTCTTCTTCTTCTTCTTCTTCTTCTTCTTCTTCTTCTTCTTCTTCTTCTCCTTCTCCTTCTCCTTCTCCTTCTCCTTCTCCTCCTCCTCCTCCTTCTCCTCCTTCTCCTCCTCCTCCTCCTCCTTCTCCTCCTCCTCCTTCTTCTTTAATCTTTATTTATTTATTTATTTATTTTAATTTGACCAGAGAGGGGCAGAGTGAAGGAAAGGGAAAGTGAGAAAGCAAGCCACCAGGTCCAGGACTCAAACTGTGGTTGACCATGTGGGAGTCCAGTGCCCTTAACCACCATGTCACCTGCCAGCCCTGAAGGACCCTTTCTTCTTAACAATATGGCCTAGAGATCTCTCTCTAGCAGGACAAAGAGGGCATCCTCATTTTAACATAGCTATGTAACATTCCACTGTATAGATACATGTTCTACTCGACCAGTCCCCTATTGCTAGACTTTTGAGGTGTTTAAAATCATCTGCTCTTGCAAAAGAGGGCCAGAATACAGATTTTCGTTTGCAGGTCATTTTGACTTACATAGGTGTATTTGTGGGCTAGGCACACACAAGAAATTGGCTGGGCCAAGGAATAAAACACGCCATATTTTTGCTAGATAGTACCAAATTCCTCCCATTGGATTTCTGCTCTTGTATATTCCCACCGCAACATGGGAGTGTCTATTTCCCACACCTTCACCAACACAGGCACTGTCGGTATTTGAGATATTTTGCAGATTCTGTAGGGGAAAATAATAGTGTGGTTCGTTTTGTTTTGTTTTACCTCCCTTGTGTTAAACTACTTGTTCAAGGTCTGAGTTTTTTGGGAAACAGCTTGTAGGTAAGACCATTTGGGGAACTTCATTATCTTCAGGAACCGGTGGGGAAGCCAGCACTCAGCATGATGGACGTAAGGTAGACATTCCACAGTGAGAGTTAGGTAACGCAGTTCGAAGACGGGTGAATCACATGGACAGGCGCTTTTCCAAAGACAATGGACAAATGGCCAGTGGACATGTGAAAAGAGGATGACATCAAAGGTGCTGCATCTCATCAGAGAAATGCAAATCAACACCACAATGAGGGCCAGCAGGTGGCATGATAGTTAAGGCACTCAACCCCACATGGCTGACTCCATGGTTCAAGTCCCAGATCTGACGACTTGAAAAAAACAGACCAGGCACATGTGCATGGGTGCCCAAAGTCCTGAGAGGAGATCGGAGGAGAAGGGATTGAGGTGTGACCATCCCCCAGAGGTGACTGTTTTCTTCCCCTCTATCTTTAGTGAGGCTTGTGCCCTATGGCAAAAATCAAAAACAAAACAAAAACTTATTGAGATCACCCCCAATCCTATCAGGATGGTGACTGTAAAAAATAAAATTTTTTAAAATAGGCATTGGTGAAACTGTACAGAAATTGAAACTCTTGTGCATAGTTGAGATTATAAAATGATGCAGCCGTTCAAAAAAAAAAAAAAATGAGAACTGAAGTTCTTTTAAAAATGAAAACCAGTGGCCGGCTGGTGATTAAGACACCGGACTCCCATATGACTGACTGCTGTTCAAGTCCTGGACCTGGTGGCTTTCTCTCTCTCTGTCTCTCTCTCTCTGGTGAAATTGAACAATAATAATAATAAATAAACAAAATAGTTCCCCAAAAATTAAATAATTCTTTTTTTTAAAAAATTAAAAACTGAAGTACCATACTATTCAGCAGTCTGATTTCTAAGGGTATACATATGCAAAAGAATTCAGTGCAGGATCTCAAAAAGGTTTCTGCACACCTGTGTTCATAGCAGCATTCACAATAGTCAAGAGGGTTAGATGACCCAGGGTCCATTGGCAAATGAACGGATGAACAAAATGCGGTCTATATATACAGCAGAATATACAACCTTTGAAAAGGAGCAAAATTCTGATGCATGCTGCAACGCTGATGGGCCTCTAGATCATAAAGTAAATAAGCCAGTCACAGACAGACCAAGTCCATATGACCTCACTTACAGGAGGGATCTAAAACACTCAAACGTAGAGAAACAAAGTAGCATGCGGTTCCCGGAGGCAGGGAAGCAGGCAGGGGCTTGGTGAAGGAGTATCACAGAGTCCGAATTGCACAGCTGGCCCTTCCTCCCAGGCAGCCTCCTTCTCAGGAGCCTTCTGCTCCTCTGGAGCTGTGGTTCCATTCTGTCCCCAGGAGTCCATTTCCCAGAGAACTTGATCACTCCCTACTTACACTTTTTCTTCTTCCCTATTCCCCACAGGGAGGCGCCCAGATCAGCCTGGCTGAGGTCTGCCGGTCTGGAGAGAGATCGACTCGCTGGTACAACCTCCTGAGCTACAAATACTTGAAGAAACAGAACAGGGAGCCCCAGCTAGTGGGAGCCACAGGCCTCACCCCAGGCCCTGAAAGCACGGTGAGCTGGGACCCTGTGCCACTGTCCTCACACACACTTGGCACCTGGATGGGTAGGAGGGAAAGGCTCTCCCAGAACCCAAGACAACGGACATCAGAAGTGGAGGAAGTGGGAACCAGCAGATGGCGTAATGGTTATGTCGCTGGACTCCCATGTAGTCAATCGTGGTTCAAGTCCTGGACCCAGTGGCTTAAACTCACGCCGGGCACATGTGCATGCCCAAGATCTTGAGAGGAGAATGGAGGAGAAGGGATTGTGGAGTGGCCATCACCCCTGGGAGGTGATTTCTTGCTTTCTGTCTCTCTGTCTCTCTCTGTCTTTCTGGTGACCGCACACACCCTATAGCAACAACCTCTCAAAAAAACAAAAACAAAAACAAAACAAAAAGAAGTGGAAGAAATGTCAGGGAGTGAGAGCAGAGGGCAGGGGTGGAGAGAGCTCTGTAAAGGGCCAGCAGCTCCCCTTGGACTTGCTCCTGTCTGCATCTGTGCTTCCTCCTGTGCCTCGCCTTACCTAGTGTCACTCACCCGATGAACATCTTGATCATGATTAAAAAAAAAAAAGTAGAGAGGGAAGGAAAAAACTGTAGGAGGTAGAAAAATCGACCTTTATTGAGCCCTGCTGTGTACAAAGACCCTAGTGGAAGCTTTATGTGAAAGGCAGCAGGAGGGCCAGCAGGTGATGTGGTGGCTAAAGCACTGGTACGTGTGCACGCATGCCCAAAATTCCGAGAGGCGAATGGAGGACAAGGGATTGCAGCGTGGTCATCCCCCGTCGGAGGTGATTTCTCACTTTATCTGTCTCTCTCTCTCTGTCTCTCTGGTGAGCACACATACCCATGGGAAAACTTAAATAAGACAACTGGAAGTCAAGAGAAGAAGTTTCTTAGCTGGGTGCCGGGTCAGTCACGTCACCTCTCTGAGCCTCCACCTTCTGTCTAATGTGAGTCTAAAGAGGTGGTGAAACTTCAGGGCAATGCCCGTGTACGATAAAGACTTAATAGATGGTCACTGTCCCTTATTATCCTAAGTTACTTGGAAATCTCACATTTGCCTATTTTATATATATATTTACATATATATATATATATATATATATAATACATATATAAAATACATGTGTGTGGTGAATATGTATATATGCATATACGTGTATGTGAGTGTGTGCGTATATGTATGTATGTACTGTTTTCCTTTAGTGCAGTACACTTAGAGCTACGAAAATATCCCTGAGCATATACGTGTATGTGAGTGTGTGTGTATGTATGTATGTACTGTTCTCCTTTAGTGCAGTACACTTAGAGCTACGAAAATGTCCCTGAGCATATACGTGTATGTGAGTGTGTGTGTGTGTATGTACTGTTCTCCTTTAGTGCAGTACACTTAGAGCTATGAAAATATCCCTGAGCATATACGTGCATATGTGTGTATGTGAGTGTATGTATGTATGTACTGTTCTCCTTTAGTGCAGTACACTTAGAGCTATGAAAATATCCCTGAGCATATACGTGCATATGTGTGTGTGTGTGTGTGTGTGTATGTATGTACTGTTCTCCTTTAGTGCAGTACACTTAGAGCTATGAAAATATCCCTGAGCATATACGTGCATATGTGTGTATGTGAGTGTGTGTGTATGTATGTACTGTTCTCCTTTAGTGCAGTACACTTAGAGCTATGAAAATATCCCTGAGCCATTTCTGTACCTGGAAAGCCACACCACCGGCTAAGTAGGCTGGCCGAGACTCAGCAAACAGTCACGTCGCCTTCGCACGTGGAATACAGGAATCCTGCGGGCCCCTGACCCCATCCGTGAGCCACACAGGGAGTGCTTAGGACTCAGGTTGCCTCATAGTCTCCACAGAGCTGCTCGTTCCTGACAGTCAGAGAACTCTGTTCCTTCCGACAGTCAGCGCCCAGGATGTCCATGAAGGGGGTAGGTCGGGTCGTGCCGGGAACAATAAGAATGTGGATTAAGTCTCTTAGTTTTCTCCATCTCCTCTTCCCTTGCCCCCTTTTCCTCTCCTTTTTTCATCATCTTCGTTAGCATTTTTTGCACTTCCTTTTGCGTCATGCACTGTCTGTTATTATGTGCAGTTTACCATAGCTCAGAAAGACTTTCCTCTCCCTCAGGCCTCTCTCGCTACACAAAAGAAGATGAGCTAATAGAGGTCTTCAAAGAAAACTGTTTTCTTGCACATGGCCTTGGGTAAACCTAGACACTCTACGTTTCCTCATTCCTATTTCTAAGAATCGCCACCTTTCAGGACGCTTGTAAAGATTAAATAAGATGCTATCCATGCACCGTCGTTCACAGCGGTGCCAGTACCAGGCCTCTTATTCATTTCGTTTCCTCTTTCCGTCTCCCACACAAAGTTTCAAGAGCTACCTAGCTCTGCACCACACTGCCAAGGCCAATTGCAAATTAACCATGTCTTCAGAAAACTACAGGATCCAATTTCTGCTTTGGTATAGGTTGCCATTTAGTGAGCACCAATTATATGCTAAGCACACTCCTGCATCCCTGATGCACACAGAGTCTGGATCATCTTAATAGCCCGTCCTAGTAGTTACTAAAGGGGACTGAGTCTCAGAGAGGTTAATTTCCTCGGGTCACACAAGCTTCCTCATTGTAGATACTATTCAGTATGGATGTTCTTCCAGGAAGCCCTCCCTGAATATAAACTCCCAGGCTTTACTGCTGCTCCTGTTGCCAAACACCCTTTCTTATAGTCTCTATCTCTCTGTTATGATTGTTCCAGTGTTGGTCTTGCTGAGGAGCTAGAGACCTGTAATTCTGTCTCACTCAACCGCTAACCTTGACTCTCCTCCCAGACTCTGCGGAGTAGGTCCACATGCTCAAGTCCTCCTCTGAGGACAGCCGGTGACAGGAACTAAGGACTGTATTTCCGATTTTATACGTGACCTTGGACCGGACACGTGAGCATGCTGGTCTTCCGTTTTCACCCTGGCGTCATAGAGAGGATGTCCACTCTGCAGTGCTCTGATTCCTGGCAGGTGGGCAGCGCCCGCCATGCCCGGATGACCCGTGGCTTTTGTCTCCACAGGACGCCGTGTCCGCTCTGCTGGAACAGACTGCGGTGGAGCTGGAGAGGAGGCAGGAGGGGAGGAGCACCACAGAGACACTGGAAGACAGCTGGTAAGAGCACTCCGTGGGCCTGCGAGCTGCCTTGGACCTGGGCCCAGGAATGAGGTCCCCAAACCCCAGGGCAACCAAGACAGGGATTCTTTTTTTTTTTTTTTTTTTTTTTTTTTTGAATGGTTTTTTTTTCTTCATGACTTGAGGGTTTTTGCTATAGGGCACGTGCGCTCACCAGAAAGAGAGACAGAAAGCGAGAAATCACCCCCCAGGGGAGATGGCTACGCTACAATCCTTTCTCCTCCATTCTCCTGTCGGAATCTTGGGCACATACGCACACACGCCCGGTGTGAGTTTAAGCCACCGGGTCCGGGACTCGAACTGCGGTCGGCTACATGGGAGTTCAGCAACATAACCATTACGCTAACTGCTGGTCCCAAGAGAAGGATTCTTCTTGGACAACTGAGAACCTCTCTCCTCCTGGGTTCTCTACGGGCAACAAGGCAGCATGTAGCCTGGTATAACAGTCCCCAAATCCTTCCCGATTGGTCACTTGGCATTGCATGAATCACCCCTGCTAGTTTACACTTGACGTCATTCTCGGTCTTAATGCCCTAATATTTATTTTGATAAAATAAAAAAAATCAAACTAAGGATTTTTTTATTGCTGGTGCCAGAAGGTGGTGTTGGTGGTGGACTCCCATGTGACCAACTGCAGTTCGAATCCCAGACTTGGTCATTTGAAACTCACTCAAACTCACTCTGGTCACGTGTGCTTGTATGCCCAGAATCCCAAGAGGAGAATGGAGGAGACAGGATTGCAGTGACCGTCACCATGAGGGGTAACTTTTTTTTTTTTTTTTTTTTTTTTTTTGGTAAATTAATTTTAACTTTGAGTTCATTTAATTCATAGGTAGGTACTTTTTACATTTTTTAGCTCTTTTTTATTTATTATTATCATAATCTTGTTTATATTACATTGAATCACATGTAACTTTACAGTGTATTACATTTCTGCCCTGGGGTGTGATTTCTCACTTTGTCTCTGTGTCTCCAGCGAGCGCCTGTGCCTGATAGCAAAAATCTCTCCCCCCAAAAAGAAATTTTGTATTATTATAGGTGGAAAAGTTGTATAGTTTTGCCATAAATTTATATCTAAAACAAACAATATAAACTCGGGTTTGAATCTTGGCTTCTTCATTTTTTGTATAAACGTCAGCAGCCTGTTTTTGCTCTGTAGTTCAGTGTAAGAGAGGCACAGAAAAATTCACCCAAGTGTACAGCTCAGTGAACTTTGAGAAACCAAGCTACGTGTGCAGCCAGCACCCAAACCAAGAAAGCAGAACACGACTGGCACTTGGGGAGCTCCCCGCTTACCTGCCTCCTCCTTCTTGTCCCTGCCCCTGCCCTCCACCCCATGGACAACCCCTGCTAGGCAAATCAGTGTGCCTTCTCTGAGCCTCACCTGAAAACGAGAAAAAACACGGACTTGTTAAGGGTCTGGAGTAGACTAAGGGGAAAGCCACTAAGGAAGATGCAGTACAAAGCATGGAGCAGGCAATCCATGGTAGAAATTGTTACTTTGTTTTAATTTGCCAGAGGGTGCCATGTGCACTGCTCCTGAGAGAGAAAGTAAATGAGAAAGTGCCCCTGCTGGAGAATGGTCAGGTCATTCTCTTCTCCATCTCTCCCTCCTCCTCCTTGGGATTTGGGGTGTCATGCACCTGAGCCCGGTGTGTTTTTCTTTTTCCTTTCCTTTCCATTCCTTTCCTTTCCTCTCCTTTTCTCTTCTTTCTTTTTAGTTTTATTGACATAAGGTGCATGTGTTTGCAAAGGAGAGAAACAGATACAGTAAGAGGGAAAGTGAGAAATCTTACCCCTGGAATAATGGCCATGCCACAATCCCTTCTGTCCCTGAGATTTTGGGCACACATACCCAGTGCGTTTCTTTCTTTTATTTATTTTTTTTTTTCGGAGAGGTTTTTGATAAAGGGTACGTGCGCTCGCCAGACAGGCAGAGAGAGACAGACAGAAAGCAAGAAATCACCCCCCAGGGGGGATGGCCACGCCGCAATCCCTTCTCCTCCATTTTCCTCTTGGGATCTTGGGCACGCACACACATGCGCCCGGTGTGAGGTTTAAGCCACCGGGTCTGGGACGCAAACCGTGGTAGACTATATGGGAGTCCAGCGACATAGCCATTACGCTAACTGCTGATCCCCCCCAGTGTGTTTCAAGATGCCAAGTCCAGGACTGGAACTGTAGTCTGCCATGTGGGAGTCCACCGCCTTAACCACTATGCCACCTACTGTCCCCCCCACTCCCGCCTGGTGTGTTTTTCAAGCCACCTGGTCTGAGACTCGAACCTCACGGTCAGCCATGTGGGATCCATCTGCCTTAACAACCACACCACTAACTAGCCCCAAATTATTAAGAAGATGAGGGAAGGCTCTGGATGGTGGTGCTGTGGTAGTGTGACACTGTGAAGCTAAACCACTTGGAAAGGTTCCGGGTTCACATCCTAAGACCTCTCTGAACGTGCTGTGCATACATGTCTTCCTGCCTGTGATCCAGCACTGGCCGGGGCTGGAGGTGTACTGCAGACCCTGTAGTATATATAGAGACCCTGTTTGGGGTGCCTGCCTGCATCCCCCCTCCTGCAGCTCATGCGAAAAACTCTTTAGAGCCAGCTGTTGGCCTGGAATAAGACAGCCAGATTCCACAAAGCTGACTGCACGTGCAGTTCAAGCCACAGGGGGAAGCTTAAAAACCTGCTGGTGTGTGCAGGCACACCCAAAAACCAGAGCGGAAGAAGAGATGGAAGAGAAGGGATCTTTGTACTGTCATTCCCACAGGTAGTGGTGCTTCTCTCCCTCTCTCTCTCTCTCTCTCTCCCTCTCCCTCTCCCTCTCCTTCTCCCTCTCCCTCTCCCTCCCTCTCTCTCTCCCTCTCTCTCCCTCTTCCTCTTCCTCCTCCTCCCCCTCCCCACCTTACAAGTGCAGGTGCTCTCTGGCAACTAAAAGAAATGAAGGAAGGAAGGAAGGAAGGAAGGAAGGAAGGAAGGAGAAATGAAGGGAAGTGGAGGGAGGAAGAGGAAGGAAGGAACAAACAAACAAATGAAGGAACTTTAGAAAAAGTAAGAGGACGTTGCTGACTACCAGCTGGAAAGGAGGCGTGTGAATCCCAGCTGGGAAATGGTTGTAGCCCTGTGAACCTTGCCATTTGGGAGGACATAGGTGTTGGCCTTCAGTGCATGTGAGTTCAGATAGGAGATTGGGCGTCTAGCCAGCCGGCTTCCGGGGACCTCCAAACCTGGGATTGTTCTGAGCCCCAGTACATTCTCAGTACCCCGGGGATTCTGATATGTAGCCTGGGCTGAGAAGCATGGCTCTGAACTTCTGTTCCTCATCTATGACAAAGACACTTCAACTGACCACCAAGTCATGAAGTACTTTACAGATTCAGTAAAACTACTCATGGTTGGGGTCAGCAGGTGGCGTGGCAGCTAAGGCACTGGACTTCCACACAGTGAACCACAGTTCAACTCCCAGACCTGGAAGCTTGAAACTCCTGCCAGGCACACATGTGTGTGTGCCCAAAATCCCAAAAGGAAAATGAAGGAGTAGGGACTGTGGCGTGGCCATTCCACCTGGGGGATGATCTCTCGCTTTCTCTGTCTTTCTCTGTGTCTCCACTGGGCGCATGCACCCTATAGCAGAAATCTCAGAAACAAAACCTAGTCATGATGAGCACTGAACACAGACACTGCACTGGAGAAAGCATTTGCTCACTCCCCTGTTACTGTTTACAACCCCAAATTATATACTTCATCTCCAAAGGGACCCTCCCTTCACAGCTTTTACTCGAGGGGCCAGCAAACCTTTTCTGAAAAGCGTTCAGCAGTAAATGGTGTCTGCTTTGTGGACCTCAGGGATTCTGTGACCTCGACTCAACTCCCCTGTCACGGCGTGGAAGTAGCCCTGGACATACGTAAACCAGCAACAGCGTCCACGCACCACTGAAACTTCATTTACCTTCACTGAAATTCACATCTCAGACAAATAACAACTGTCACAAATTATCGCTCTTTTAAATGCTTTTCAGCTGTTTAAAAATATAAAAACCCTCCATGATTTAGACATTCCCCAAAAAGGCAGCAGGTGGGAACCCCGTGCTACTCTTCTCCTTTACTAATCCTCTGCATGATCAAGAATGTGGCAAGGGCCCTGCAATTTGTGTACATGCCTTTGTTTGTTTGGGGGTTCTCTAAATTGTCTCCATTTCTCTCCTTTCTCTGTCCCTCCCTCCCTCTCGCCCTCTCTCTGGGACACTGCTAAGCTGTCCTGTACTACGGCTCACACAGGAGAAGGTTTGATGCCAGAAATAGGCCCAGGACCTGTCTCCCGAAACCCTGGCACAACATCAGTGGTTGCCACCAGATTCCAAGCTTGTGTTGAGACTTTTCAAGCCGTCTCCTAGCAACCGCCTTCTGTTCTCTCTCCCATTGTGGCCCCCTCTCTCCCACCCCGCGCCTTTCAAACTAGCCCAGATGCTGACTTTCAAAGAGGGCTGGGGATCCGAGGCTGCTGCTTGGGGTAAATCCATCTGCAGCCCCCTCCCCACTAGCTGGAGGCTTCTTTTGGTCCTGGGGTGTTAACTAGTCTGGCTATGCCTGCTCAGTCCCGGAGTCATGGGCAGAGGTCTGCGAAGACTGGCCCTCTGTTCTAATTCACACCCCTCCTTCAGCACCCAAGGTCCAGCATGCCATTGTTACTGTCTCATTCACGGAGGTTTCTTCAGTGCATGTAATCCGCAGTCTGGATTTTTTGTTTTTACACGATCCACAAGCCAGATAAAACAAAGATTTAGAAAACAGAGGCAAATATAATCACAAACAGTGCTAGAGTAAAAAATACCTTCCTATTTACCTCCTTGGAAACGTGCGTGTTTGTCTAGAGGGACATGGAGGTGTGGCATTGTTGGGTCGTGAGACATGTGTTCTGTATTTTAATAGGTGCTGCTGAGTAGTTCTGAAATGAGGGGTACTAGGAAGCGCTCCCACTAGCAGTGTGTAAGAGTACCCTTAGCCTAGATACACTCTGACTCGCCATGTCAGATGCTCCGCTCCATTCAGATGCGCATGTCTTCCTTTGACAGATGATACGAAGTGGCCATCAGAACACAGACTGGCAGATCTCATTCACACTCCCTGCGGGGATCCATATGCCTGTGTCCTGGCCGGCCGCTATCAGATTTTTTTCTCTATTGTAATGGGTGACCAGATAGTCTTTATTGTAATTATTTTTCTACAATCGAAGTTGTATGAGTCACTTTTGCTTGCTCCTGTCTGGGACTATCAAGAGCAGATTTACACTCACACAGACTTCCTTTGTGGTTGAGGGCTCAGTGGCGTTGGGTTTTCACCACATCTGGGTTAGAAGTCTGGCCCTACCACTTAGCAGCCCATGGCATTGGCCAAGGCCTATCAGCCCTCTGCTACTCACTTTTTGAATCTGTAAAATGGAGACTTGTGTTCCAGCAGGGCTGCAAGGCGTAGTGTCCTCGTTGCTAGAGCATATAAGTGCTCAAGAAATGCTTGTTAAGCGGCTTCCACAGAACCCTCTGGGGGAGGTGCTCCTTGGGCGTTCACATGTTCTGCAGCTCTTGCATCAGGTCAGAGCTGCTAAGGCCCAGGACCAGAGTGCCCTCCACCGCAGTAGTCCGCATCTAAGCCGGGAGGTTTTCATCTCCGAGCGAGGAGCAGAGAGCCACGATTCATTCCCCCCTCGGGAATGTCCTCAGGGAGCACTCTATGTTTGGCCACAGTCCCACCAGCCAGCTCACTAGATGCCACCGTCGGTTTGGGGCTGGTCCTTTCACTCAGTGCACTGACACGGCTCGTGCTGGTCAGTAGCCCAGCAGTTATGTCCATCTTCGAAAAGTCAAGCGGGAGAGAAAAATCACTGCTAACCAGTGCAGTCCCTTTGTTACGTGAAGTTCTTCAAGGCCTGGAGTCCAGGGGATGAGGATGAAGAGCACCACCAAAAGTAAAGCCTCTTCGACAAGTGGTAAATGAAAAGGCAAGCCTTTTTAAAGAAAATATTTGCAATATTTGACAAAGGATGCATGTCCCAAATATATAATGATTGGTTACAACTCCATAATAAAAAGACAACACAGTTTTTAAAGGGGCCAGAGAGTGGCACAGAGGTAAAACTTAACACTCGGAAAGGCACTCCACGTGGGAGTTCAGGTCCCAGTTCAGGTCCAGTGACTTCCTTGAACGTCCAGCCTCCAAAACTGAGAAATAAGTGTCTGTTCTTTAGGCTGCCGGCCTGTGGTGCTTTGTTTTGATAGTCCTGACAAGTTAATGTGATGTCCGAGAGAAAGGAAAACCTTTATCTGCACAAAGGTGAATGTTCATAGAAACTTCTTATTCATTGCAAAGAAATGGAAACAATCCAAACATTCATCTGATGAATAGCTAAGCAAGTTGCAGAGTTTCTCTCCGATGGAATATTACTCAGCCATGAAAAGGAGTGAACTACTGAGACATGTGGCAACACAGATGGACTTCGAAAACGTTCTTGCTGGCAGAGGAGAAGCCATAGACAGATGAGTGCATACTAAGTTCATTTATATGCAGTGCTAGAAAAGTCACATCCCTAGTGGCAAAAAGCTGATCAGTGGAGGTTGGGGTGGGGGAGATGAGCTGTGTTAGGGTACGAGGGGACGTTCTGGGAGAACGGTGTGTTCTGTAACCTGAGTGTGGGAGTGGTTACACACACAGGCGGCCGCATCTGTCAAAACTCATCCAACTCCATCTTGGAAACGCATTTCACTGTGTAGGACCTGGGACTTACAGAAATTGGTTTGGTTTGGTTTCCTTTTTACAAAGTGTCTGCATTCATGGAAAGGCTTGGAGCCGTGCCCTGGGTGTGCTTGCAGGCAGCTAAGCAGAGGCAGAGAGGCTTCTGGGTAACCAAAGCCCTTTGTCGTCACAGGAGGTACCAGGAGGAGACCAGTGAGAACGAGGCCGCAGCCGAGGAGGAGGAGGAGGAGGAGGGAGAGGATGAAGAGGCAGAGGAGGACGCCTTCACTGAGAAAGCCTCTCCCGACGTGGACGAGTTCCCAGCGTTAAAGGTAGGGGGTCTGGGCAGATGCCTGTGGCCATCCGGGTCAGCCCTCAGCTGTTGAGCCTGCGCAGTCAGGGAAGGCTCCGGGCTGAGTCTCATCCCCCAGCATCCGGGACAAGCCCTCGGCCTCAGTGACAGTGGGTCACACAGGAGTGTCCCAGCCTGTGTTTTGGGTCACTTCAGTGGCAGTAAACCAAACGAGGCCGACTCACCCCTCTCTCCTCTCTGCCCTCTGTGGTTCACCTGTTTCTCTGACCAGATCTCAAGCTTTGCAGTCAGGTGGGTCTGGATCAAATCCTGCCTCTGCTACTCTCTAGCAGCGTGGCTGAAGGCAGAGGACTCTCCAGGCTTTGTTCCCCTATCTCTAAAGTGGACACAATTCCCACTCCGCCTGCGGTTCTAAGACCTACAAGGAATGTGTTTCTTAGTAGGGTCTGTCCAAAGTGCGATGGGAAAGGGCCAGTCGGGTTTCCTTGTCCTCTGCTTCCTGTCACAGGCAGGAACTGTCACAGGATGTGTCCCCCACCGAGGGCTATGTCCTTTCCCCCTGCAGGACTCCTGGGAGTAGCTCCCCAGCTGGGTCTGAGCAGGGCACTGGGGAGAAGCCACAGGTGCCATATTGCACGGGGGAGCTTGAGTAGAACTTTCTTCTGACTCCTCCACCCAAGGAGACATCATTTTGCAATTTCTCCAGCCAGAAGGGGCCGCCTTTTTCGTAATTACACAGAAGCTCTTTGGGGCGTTTTTGTCTGTTTATTTCTTGCTGGTGTTGACTGTGCAGACCGTAGAAAACCCGATGGCCCAATTTTAAATGCAGACGTGCTAGTTGCTTCCATAATCCCAAAAACCACCTGCAGCTCTTGCTCCGAACAGGGGAGGACTTGGGTATGGTGTTGTCAAAGTGTGGTTGGTACGTAAGTCTTGCGGGTGTGACATCTGAGACGCGGGTGCCGGAAGTGCCTTTAGTGCTTGTGGGCAGGACGGTATGTGTTCCTACCACCAGCCAGTGTGCCACCAAGGAGGAGGATTAGGATTCCTGGCCTTGGGACCATCCCGGCTGGACTGGCCTGATGTAATCCTGCAGGGCTGTGCCTGTAGGCCGCAGGCAAGGTGACAAGTGGGGAGGAGCTGAGTGGTCTTAAGATGGGTAGCTGAGACTGGGGACACTGGTGGCCTCAAGGCTGTGACTTCTCCCTTAGGTGGACAAAGAGACCAACACCGAGACCCCAGCTCCATCCCCCACAGTGGTGCGGCCCAAGGACCGGAGGGTGGGGACCCCATCCCCAGCACCGTTTCTTCGAGGGAGCACCATCATCCGCTCCAAGACCTTCTCCCCTGGACCCCAAAGCCAGTATGTGTGTCGGGTAAGCAGCCTGTGGACCCTCTTTTCCCCCTTGGGCCCCATGGCCTCTGAGTTCCAGATGCATTCCAGGTTACTCTCACGTGGCTGCCACGACCTGGCCAGTGTTACTGTAATGGCAACCACTTACCGCCTCCTGTTCACACCCTGCCCCGCCCTCCCCGCAGCCACTTCTAACAGTGCCCACGCCAGCAGGCATTTCTTTCCCACCTCCAGGGCAATCCTAGTCCAGCCTATGGTTGCAAAATGACAACCAACCTGTACGGTTTGGTTTGGTTTGGTTTGGTTTTTTAATTGGACTTGTTGCTAACCTTTAAAACAGAGGAAAAGCAATTAAGAATAAAATTTTAAAACAAGCCAGCCTGTGCCATGGTGGTTAAGACAGCTGGATTCCACATGGCTGAATGGTAGACCTGACAGCTAGAAAAACATGCCAGGCACGTGCGTGTGCGTGTCTGGAATTCTAGTGGGAGGGAGAAGCAGACGGGATTGCTGCTCAACTGTTCCTGTAGGGGGTGCTCGCTCGCTCGCTCCCCCCCCCACAAGTGCATGTGCCCTATGGCAAAAATGAATTAATTAATTTGGAGAGGGCCGGCCCTTGGCAGGGTGAGTGAGGGAGCCAGACACTACGTGGCCAGCTGTGCAGTTCGAGTCCAAACGCTAGTGACTTGAGGGACACGCCAGGTGTGTGTGCATTCTTGCTCAAGATCCTGACAAATTGGAGAGAAGGAGGAGAGGGGCTTGTGGCTTCTGTGAATGGAGATGGGAAGCAAAAGAGAAACGAAGTTGATTTAGCTGTGTTCTAGCACGGGGGTGGCCAAGCACCAACAAGACCACAGCCAAGTCCTGGGGCAGAACTTCTCAGCACCTTCCATGCCGTTACACTTCTGGCGTACCCATGATTACCTGTACCATAAATTTAGCTAGTTCAGTGTTACTCTTCCCTTTATGATTTTCCTAAAAGTGTCCATCTTTTCCTTTCACTCCACATGTATGACACTGTTTTCGTTATTATGGCAACATTGAATCTGTTGACTCAGACTTGTGACTTACATTGATAGATTGGGGGAAGTTACAATGCATTTTCTTTTTTTTTTTTTTAATTATTTATTTAATTTTATTTATTTATTCATTTATTTTAATTTGACCAGAGAGAAACAGAGAGAGAGAGAGAAAGTGAGAAAGCAAGCCACCAGGTCTGGGACTCAAACTGTGGTCGGCCATGTGGGAGTGTCCAGCGCCTTAGCCACTATGGCACCTGCTGGTCCCAACGATGCATTTTCTTTAAGTTACACTGTTTAACAAAATAATCTAAACATCTGTGAGTAACTGATGTGATAAATGATAACATTATTATAATTTTCATGGTTTAACCTGTTACCTTGTGTTCCTTGAGCAAATATTCCCATCTCTTAAGATTTCTGCCTGGGCCCCCTGTCCTGGTTACATTTTTTTGTGACCATTGTCTGAAAGAAGTGGCTTAAGTTTCCTCTTCTAAGCTAACAGGTTTATGTAGGGCTGTATTTGTTACAATAGTTACAGATTATAGTAAAGAAGTTACAAATTCCTGTTAACCCTTAAAGAAGAATAAAGCAAAGCAAAAACAAAAACAGGGTTAGTGTTGGGGGGCCAGCAGGTGGGTGGTGGTGAAGGCACTGGACAGTCCCACATGGCCAACCACAGTTCGGGGGCGTGCTCTCTCTCTCTCTCTCTCTCTCTCTCTCTCTCTCTCTCTCTCTGTGTGTGTGTATGTGTGTGTGTACATGCGTGTCTCTCTCTGGTCAAATTAAAATAAATGAATAAATAAATAAAATAAAATAAATCTTTTTTTAAGAAAAAAGTGTTTGGGAGGCCAGCGAATAACATGAAAGGCGCTGGTCAATGGCAGTTCAAGTCCCTAACCTGGCGGCTTGAAAATCATGCTGAGTATGTGTATATGTGTGCCCAGAATCACAAGAGAGAATAGAGGAGAAGGGTGCGTGGCATGGCCATCACCCCCAGGGGGAGATATTTTTTTTGGGGGGGGGATTTTCGCTATAGGGCGTGTGCGCTCGCCAGACAAACAGAGTGAGAAAGAGACAAAAAGCGATAAATCACCCCCCAGGGGGGATGGTCACGCCGCAATCCCTTCTCCTCCATTCTCCTCTCGGGATCTTGGGCACGCACGTACAC
>NW_006159712.1:3266066-3295067 GCF_000334495.1 Tupaia belangeri chinensis | reverse complement strand
AAGTGTTGGGTATTTCCTGTATCAGCAACAGTGGCTAGAGCTGAGCAGGCGCAGCTGCCCTCAGACAACAGGAGCAGGCGGCTTTCCGCCTCACTCTGGCCTCGCCTTGGTCCTGACCTCTAGTTGCTGACTTGCTCTCAAGGCCCCAGTGGACTTATGCCCTGCAGTGGCTTCATTCCCCTTACATGTGCTTTGCTATCCACTTCATCTCCTCCGTCCTAGACCAGCCTCTTTCTTCATTCTATCTTGCTTGGAGGGTCTGAGCATTGACCACATCTGAGGGGTCGTGCTAGGTGCTCGGGCTACAGAACCAACCCTTGCTCCTGGCCTTCCAGGGAGTGGCACAGAGAAGGCATGCACATACGTTCCCTGAGTCCTGGGCTCAAGAGAGATGTCAACATCCCCCTCCCTCTCCACCATAACGAGAAGCATAAGCAGAACCTTCCTCGCTAATGTTCCTGTGAGTCACGGCGAAAGGGGAGGCCTGTGGAACCCTTCCTAACCATCAACTGCCATTTGCCTGTCTATTGTTATAGAGGGAGAGGACTATTATTAGAGCTTTTCATTATCCAGGTCTTCAGTATCCAAGGCCTACAATTAAATAAGTGAGTAGGAAAGCTCATTTCTCTATAATATGACATTGTCACTTATTTACTGGCTACTTATCAACTTAGTCCCCACAAAAACATTGCCAAGAGCCCCTCCTCGGACTGCCACAGCCCCTCCCATCTGTGTTCTGTCCCCAGCAAGTCGTTTGAGACTGTGACTGTCTGCAAAGACAATGCAGGCATGATGGCTGCGTGTTTTGCCAAAGGTACAGGATCTCTCGAAGTCACTGAATGGGATGTTGGGGAATTCCTAAATCGCAAATGAAGGATCTTGCAATTAAGCCAGCTCACAACCGCAGAAGACAAAACCTAATCAGTGCTTCAACGTGAATCATTTGAAGGATTTAGAAAAGCCCTTAGAATAACGGATAAAACCCTCTGTGTTTTGTAAAATTACCACAGTTATGAATGTGAAGTAGAAATCACACATAAAGAGGGGACCAGCAGGTGGCATGATGGTTAAAGCACTGGACACTCCCATATGGCCAACCATAATTTGAGTCCTGGACCTGGCGGCTTGCTGTCTCACTTTCTCTCTGTCTCTCTCTGGTTCAAATTAAAATAAATGAATAAATAAATTTAATTAATAATTTAAAAAAAAAAAGAATTCAAACATAAAGAGAAGAATGTCAGAAAAAATCAGGCCAAAAGAACTTAGGGGTCCAGCAGGTGGCGTGGTGGTTAAGGTTCTGGATCACACAGGGCCAACTCAGCCATTCAAATCCTAGACCCGGCAGCTTGAAAAACACACTGGGGCATGCCCAAAATCACAAAAGGAGAACGGAGGAGGAGGGATTGCGGCATGCCCGTCCCTGCTGGGGGTGATTTTTCACTTTCTCTCTCTCTCTGGCGAGCACACACACTTTATGACAAAAATCTAAAAAGGAAGGAAAGAGGGAAAGAATGAATTAGGTTTGACCCATTCTCTCTCTCTCTCTCTTTCTTTCTTTTTTTTTTTTTGGAGAGGTTTTTGCTATAGGACGCGTGCACTCGCCAGAAAGACGGAGAGAGGCAGAAAGCGAGAAATCACCCCTTCTCCATACTCCAGGAGGAGCGGGCACAAGGCACTACCCTTTGGATGAGAAAGAAGCCACTTCACCTTGCACTTCCCTCTGGGATGGGCTGTTACCCCACCTTCTCCCGCTCACCCTTCTGGGGGATGGAACACTTCCAGGAGAAGCATCTTGTGTTGGCCCAGCCACAGTGGCACAGGTGGTAACCACACAGCAGGCCATGAGTTCAAGTCCCCAGTCCTCCTGAAACATGGAGGGGTGCACACCCGAGATCCCAGATGACTGGAGGACTAGACTGGAGGAAAGGGATCACATCATGATGAGACCTTGTCACTGGTGCTTCTCACTCTCACTCTCTCTCTCTCTCTTTCTCTCTCTCTCTCAATAAATAAACTTGGAGGAAGGAAGGAAGGCATCCCATATTGATCATAGACCTGGTTTGGGGCTGTGGGCTAATATTAAGCCTCTAACATGGTGGCGGGGGGCTACAAATAATAAAGTGGCTGAAGGGATTCTTGCAGGGAGAAAGTTGTGCCCAGCACCCCTTCACAGAGCTGTTTGTCCCCCTTCTCCAAGGATATGGTCCCCAAGGCTTTGCTTTCAAGCCACCTTAAAAACAAAAACCAAAAAAATTCTGACCATGGCTCTGTTTGGGCCAGTCCTGTGGGTGACAGGAAGGATCGTGCCAACAGCCGTGTATGCGGGTGGAGAGGGCAGTGTGCCTGTCCCGCAGTCAGACTGCTGCTGGCCACCCTGCCACGCTGCCACCCGCTCCCCACCCCGGGCAAGTCCCATAATCCCTGAGCCCCTGTCTCTGCATGTAAAACGACCATGGTCTGATCACAGGGGGCTGTTGGAAGGCTTCCAGGAGAGGCTGCATCTCATTTGGCATCAGACGGATGTTAGCATGCAGACCCCGCCAGGCAGAGGGCAGACCTGGTGCCTGTTCAGTGACCGTTCACCTGTCCACTGCAGGAAATCTGGGAGGACCGGGAGGGGATGGACCGGGCCTCATGGGCGTCTGGCCTCCGTCCCTGCCCTGGGCACCTCCCAGAATGTGCACTGACCAGGCTTGCCTTCCCCTGATTTCTCTTGTAGCTGAACCGGAGTGATAGTGACAGCTCCACTTTGTCCAAAAAGCCACCTTTTGTTCGAAACTCGCTGGAGCGGCGCAGCGTCCGGATGAAGCGGGTAAGAGAGGCCCTTGAGGCTGTAGGTCTGTCCCTCCTCCGTCGTTTCCCAGAGCTCCGCGTCCTGCGCTCACGGCCTCTGACCTTGGCTAGGTGTCCTCGGCCACTAGCTTGGAGAAGTCGCTCTTTTAGCACGATGGGATTTGTGAGCGGAGTTTGTGAGCTGTGCGGCCTGGGTTGGCACTGTGGAAGGTGACAGCAAACGTAGCCTTACTGTTGTGACACGTGGTTCAGACCAGGCACAAGTACATTGGCCTTGTCTTCGTGGGTAGAAACCCAAGTCAGTAAGAACGAACCCAACCGAGATTCACGGCCTGTGACCAGAGAGTACGGCCCAATGGAGCCTGCCTCGGGCAGACTGCTCCGTGTTGCGTCGCCAGCCGGCCGCTGCAGGTTCTAGTGGTTCTCCTGATGGCAAAGAAGTTGGGCCTCCAGGCACAGGCCGAAGCAGGGAGGTATCCATGGGCTTCCTGCAGACCAGTTGGAAACACACCCGGAGGGGCCAGAGACTGTCCCTGTGGAGAAGTCTCCTTTCCGAGTGGAGGCCCAGCTGAGGGATCGGGATGCTTCCACGGTCATGGAGATGTTCTTTCCAAATGAGTGTTTTCTGATGGGAGGGTAGTTAATGACTGTGTTATTCGGGATCATTTACACACAGATAATTAAGAACCCTGCACAAATAGAGTTTCGCAATGAAAAAGGGAATTGGTTTTTGCATTTAATGAAAAAGTCCAAGATGCTAGGCCGTCTTCAGGCATGGATTGATCCAGAGGTTGGGGTGTTGTTAGCAAGCCTCAGTCTCCCTCTCATGGCACTGTTCCCTCCAACTAGAGAGCTTCATTCTCAAACAGGGTTACCCTGTATGGTGATCAAAATGACCATGGGTCAGGTATGGGTCTATGTCTTGCTGACTTAGCAACCTCTGTGTAAAGACATTGCCTTTTTTCCAAGCAGTTGAGCAAAATACCAGACCTGAGTGTTATTGGCTGGGCTAGGATACTGCATTCACCCTGAAGCATCTCTGAGGTTCTGATTGGTCAGGTTCAGGTTCCATTCCTATCCCTGCTACCAACACAAACCAGGTGGATTGAGTGTAGAGGACACAGGGGCCCCCGAGGGAAGTTGTGGAAGTTGCTGAAACTGGGGAAACAGGTGCTGGGCCAGCAGAAACAGAAGTCCACCCAGCAACAAGGGTCGGGAGCACACGGGCTCTCCTCTGGAGAGGACTCTGCACCTAGGCTGCAGCTGCAGTCCAGGCTGGTGACCGGAGTCCAGCACCCAATGGTGTCTGTGGTGGGCCCAAGAGTGGTGGCACTGGTGCAGGCTGCAGAGTGAGGGGTGGAGTCTGCTGCCAGGGACAAGCTCAGCTTTGCAACTTCTGCCCAGAGTGATTTAACCTCTATGAGCCTCATCTGTACAAAGGGTAACAGCTGGGACCTCAGGATTGGTGTGAAGTTGGGGACCAGCAGGTGGCATAAGGGCATGAGGTTGGCATGAGGAAATGCCCACAAAGCACCTAGCACTGTGCCTGGGCCATAATAAATGCTCAGTAAGCACAAACCGAGCACGTAAAGTTCAGGAAGGCTCCTTACAGGAAGGGCCAGCTCATTTTGAGGGAGTGGAAGCCTGAGGTTAAGTGAAGGAGGGATGTGAGATTCTGGGACAGGGGTAGCCAAGCTCTCTGGGGTGGGGATGGGGGCTTCCAGTGACCAGTGGAAGTCACTCCACCTCCGCAGCCTTCCTCGGTCAAATCCCTGCGTGCTGAACGCCTGATCCGCACCTCGCTGGACCTCGAGCTAGACCTGCAGGCGACGAGGACCTGGCATAGCCAGCTGACTCAAGAGATCTCGGTGCTGAAGGAGCTCAAGGAGCAGCTGGAACAAGCCAAGAGCCACGGGGAGAAGGAGCTGCCACCAGGGTTGCGGGAGGATGAGCGCTTCCGCCTGTTGCTGAGGATGCTGGAGCGGCGGGTGAGTGGCCTGGAAGGCAAGGCTCTTGGTGGGGGCTGCGCCACCAGGGAGAGGGGCCAGAGCTGTCAGCGGCCCCAAACTCTCACTACAGGTCACACCATGAGTGCCTCAAGGGCCCCTCCTTCCCTTCAGGAAAGGGATCTGGAAACCCTTTGCCCACTCCCCCCACTGACTCTGGCGGTGGGGCCCTATACCTGCCATGTTCAGATGTACAAGCCCTTTCGCACACACTTGTCTGCCCTGCAGGCCTTCCTCAGGCATGCCGGGGTCGTCACAAAGTTCACGGCAAATGCACGTTATGGAAAAACTGTGCATTCATTTCAAGATTTTTTTTTTTTTTTGCACTGAAATAAATTCATAATTTAATTCCATTTTTCCACAAATTTGTTGAAATCCCCACGAATTGGGTACCTAATCTGTGCTGGGACATACACTGTAGCAGAGCGATAGCAGGGTCCTAGCCTGCCCCAGTGCCTGCCCACGAGTCCCACAGAGCAGCCCCTCCAAAGGAGAAGGCTTTCAGGGTGACCAGGAGAAAGAGACCCAGAAAGAAGCAGAAGCATAGGGGTTTGATTTGGGGTGCACTTTGACAGGTTCACATGCTGGGGAAACCCCACACTGTGAGACCTTCCAAAGATTCTGAGGCTGCTACCCAGTGGGCAGGAGGGCAAGGGAGTCTCTGGAAAGAGGGGCTTGAAGAGGGGTTTACACCTGTAGATGAGGTCATTCAGCAGCTCCTTGGTGTCTATTACAGGCCCAGCATTTATCTTAGGGAGCTGGTGTCGGGGACGTTTTCACAGGCATGCAAAGTAGGAAGGTCGAAATGGCTGAAAAAGCTGCTCATTTGAGCTCAATTGAAAAGAGTAAGATTGGTGCAGCCCTGTAGACCAGTGCTTAAGGGAGCCAGACCCCGCATGGCCAGCTGCTGTTCAAATCCCTGCCTCCATGGCTTGAAAGACATGGCAGACGCATGTGCATGTGTGTCCAAAATCCCAACAGGAGGGAGAAATGGAAAAGAAGGGATTGTGGTGCGACCGAGTCCTCTCAGGGTCTGCTCCCTCTTTCCTCCTGCTTCATCTTTCTCTCTCTCTTTCTGTCCAGGAGCACACATGCTCTCTGGCAATATGGAAAAGAAAGAATCACACAGGTAAAAGTTTTAGTTCAGCACCAGTAGGGTTCTGAGCCTGGAGATCTCAAGTGGCCATGAAGCAATTGAGCAGTGTGGGCCAATGACAGGGCCATCTTCGACGCATTTATAATAACACCTGCCCCTCCCTGGTTGCCATGTGTGACAGCAGAGGCCTGTGCACACACCAGACCACACAGAGAGCACCTTACAGCGTGAGGGTGCCTGCGTAGGTACGGGCACGGCCGTCACTGGAGTCCCAGCTCAGTGCAGGCAGCGATGCCTTAGGGCATTTTAGGCTTGGGCTGGTGTGGGAGCATCCGCCTAACTCTGGCAGTTCAGAAGTTCTAGAAATGTTTCTTTTCTCGTTTATTATTAGTGCCCTGTATACTTAAAAATGGGTTCATGGGGTCAGCAGGTAATGTAGTGGTTAAGGCACTGGGCTCCCACATGGCTGACTATGGTTCAAGTCTTGGATCTAGCAGCTTGAAAATCATGCTGGGCACATGTGCGTGCGTGCCCAAAATCCCAAGAGGAAAACGGAAAAGAGGCTGTGATATGGCCATCTACCACCCCGGGAGGTGATTTCTCATTTTCTCACTATCTTTCTCTAGCAAGTGGGCACACACTATGGCAAAAACAAAACAAAACTCATAATAGAAGCAGTAAGGAAAGATATGAAATTAGGAAGCTTTAAGGAAAAGAAGGAAATAAATGCATCCCATACCTGAAGTAACCTGATTATAGTTGCCTTCATATTTGTCTTTCAGTGTCTTGGTAACCCGGGCAAAAACAGCTATGAAAACAAGAGCCTGCCCATGGCCTGGTGGTTAAGGGAGCCAGATCCCACATGGCCAACCACAGTTCAAATCCTGGCCCTATGGCTTGAAAAATATGCCAGACACATGTACATGCATCCCCCAAACCCTGGCAGGGTGGAGATGCCTGAAAGAAAGGATCACGTGTGGCCACGCCCACTCAGCGGGCTGCATTCTCCCTCTCCCTCTCTGTCTCTCCCTCTCTGTCTGCTGAGTGTACCCTCTGGCAATTAAAAAAAGAAAAGAGGAAGCAACTATGTACCCTACCCTGTCTTAAGAAAATCCAAGCTGGGGCCAGTAGATGGTACAGCGGTTACATTGCTGGGCTCTCACAAGGCCAACTGCAGTTCAAGTCCTGGACCCAGTGACTTGAAATCATGCCAGGTGTGTGGACATGCCTGCCCAAGATCTGGGAGGAGAATGGAGGAGAAGGGATTGCAGCATGGCCATCCCCCCTGGGGAGCAACTTCTCACTGTCTCTGTTTCTCACTCTTTGGCGCATGCACGTGCCATAGAGCAAAATCCTCAAAAAAGAAAAAAAGAAAGAAGATACAAGCTGATACTTGACCTTTCAAATAGTAAAAAATAGTGCATCCATGACTTCTAGCAAAAACTGTTTAAATGATGGCTTTATTGACCAAAATTCTGTCTTTGTGCAGTGTTTTCAAGTACATGGCAGTGTGTATTTGAAGGCCCTCTGATGTTCTCAGAAGTGCTTACCTGAGCTAGCGGGAGGAAGGGGTATGCTGTTTTGCCTAAGGCCCTCACACTTACCCTCAATTGTATGACTTGGAAATGGCTTTCCACCGCCTCTTGGCTCTTCAACATTAAAAAAAATTCTTAATATGCACAAGCCTTAGTTTCCTGGTCTGTGAAATAGAGATATCTATACAGCCTGTCTTCCTAGGTGAGCTGCAGGTGAGATGAGATGGTGCACATTTCACCAGGCACACTTCCGACAGGCCCCTGGAGGTATTCGTGTCCTTGGCTCTATCTGGCCACTCAGACCATGTGAGCGCTCTTCCTGGCCCTTCAGAATAAATGAGTGCCTGGTGGAGCAGGAAGGGCAAGGTCCCTTCATGGTAGAGGTCGCCCTTGTGCTGGCACGGTCTCCTCGGCCGACCCTTTCTAGAGGCCCCGAGCACTTCCTCCTGTCTCAGGCCTGGCTTTATCCTACAGATGGACCGAGCAGAGCACAAGGGCGAGCTCCGGGCAGACAAGATGATGCGGGCGGCTGCTAAGGATGTGCACAGGCTCCGAGGCCAGAGCTGCAAGGAGCCCCCGGAAGTGCAGTCTTTCAGGTAAGGAGATGGCACCAGGCAACGCCCCTGCCCCTGCCCCTGCCCCTCCCCCTGTCTCACCAGCCCCAGTCCCAGCCTTTGTCCAAGCCCTTCCCGCTCCGCGGTGCCCTCCCCCTCTCTGCTCCCCCGTCTCTGCTGTGCTCCCTCCTCCTCGGTGCTCTCCACTATCCTTGATGCTCCCCCCATCCCCGTCTCCGTCTCCTCGGTGCCCTTCCCTCTCCACAGTGCCTTCTCCCTCCTCGTGCTCCCCGGTTTCCTCAGTGCCCTCCCCTTCCTCGGTGCTACCCCTGCTTGGCCCCCTCCCCTCTCTTCAGTGCTCTCTCCTCTCCGCTGGGCCCTCAGTCTCCATGATGCCCTCCCTCTGTGCAGTGCTCTGCCCCTCCACGGTGCTCCCCCTGTCTGATGCTCCCCCTCTCCACAGTGCTCCCCTGTCTGATGCTCCCCTCTCCATGATGCTCCCCCTGTCTGATGCTCCCCTCTCCATGGTGCTCCCCCTGTCTGATGCTCCCCTCTCCACGGTGCTTCCCCTGTCTCATGCTCCCCCTCTCCGTGGTGCCCTCCCCTCGCTGTTAGTCCCCACACAACTTCGAGCTCATTTGTTAGACCCTCTTGTTCAGTGAATGAGCCACCTGCTCCAGCCTCTCCTCTTAGCATCTCCGTCACTGGCGATTGCTGAGGATCGGCTGAATGATAAATAAGCCTGGGGATGGCAGGTGCTTCTTGGCCTCCCGCGATCTCAGAGACGCTTTCTTTCCACACTGGACCCAAGCGTATGACAGGAGGGCCCTGAATGCCATTTCACCGGCCTCTCAGTCAGAGAGCTTGCGTCCTGACTTCTGATACCTTCTCAGGGGACGCGCATGTGTTTGTGTATTTTCAAAAAATTCCTGGGCCAACAGGTGGCATAGAGGTTAAGGCAGCTGAATCCCACATGACTGACTGCACAACTCGATTTTTAGACCTTCCGGCTTAAAAAACATGCCCAGGGGACCAGCAGTTAGTGTAATGACTACGTCGCTGGACTCCCATGTAGTCGACCGCGGTTCACGTCCCGGACCTGGTGGCTTAAACTCACACCGGGTGCCTGTGCATGTGCGCCCAAGATCCCGAGAGGAGAATGGAGGGGAAGGGATTGCAGCATGGCCATCCCCCTTGGGGGGTGAGTTCTTGCTTTCTGTCTCTCTATCTTCCTGGCGAGCAAAAACCTCTTGAAAAAATCAAAATAAAAAACATGCCCAGTATGTGTGTGCACGTGCATGCGTGTGTGTGCGTGTGCTCAAACTTCTGAGAGGTGACTGGAGGAGAAGGGATTCTGGTATGGCCATTCCTCAGGGGGATGGTGCTTTCTCACTTCCCTCTCTCACACTCTTCCTTTGTCTTTACACACACACACACACACACACACACACACACACAATCACATGCAGCATCTCTTTAATTTTTTAACAAACTGAAAATATAAAGCAAATGCTGGAAGTGACCCAAGGGCCCTGCTCAACTGCAAGAGGCTCCTGATTTGAACTGAAGGGAGTTGGCCATGCCAACGAGCCCCTGCAGCAGCGCCCGCACCCCAGGAGACACTCGGCAGTGTCTGTGCATTTCTCCTTGTCCCAGCTAGAGACCGGGGGTGCTACGGCAGGTAGCAGGGACACGCCGAGGTATCGCTGACCAGCCCTTAGACACAGGACGGCCCACAGAGAAGGACCAGCCCACCCCAGATACCCGTCAGGCGAGGTCGGGAATCCCTGCTCCCAAGGCCTGGCCTCTTTTGCAGGGAGAAGATGGCGTTTTTCACCCGGCCTCGGATGGACATCCCGACGCTCTCGGCAGATGACGTCTGAGCACCAGAGAAGTATTCCCTTCGTCTCACTGGCCACACTGTGAACACGGACTGTGGCTACAGTTATTTATGTGGTGTTACATGAAGGTACCGAGTCACGTGTCCTGTAGCGCTCTTGTTGGTATGAAGACGAACTGATTTTTTAGTTTGGGTTTTATTGTTATTATTAAAAAAGAAAAAAAAAAAACCAGCATTAAAATGACAAGATTGTATAGTTTGTATATTTAGGAATGTATTTTTGGGAAAGAAAATTTAAATGAACTCAAGCAGTGTTGAGTGGCTGCTCTTCTTAAAATCGTCTAGATTTTTGTTCTTTGTACAGCGCCAACCTTTTAGAGGTTCTATTGCAATAAGAGGTAATGTTTGGGGGACGGTCATCCAGAGAGGGCGTCCTGCAGCTATCCACAGAGCTAACCTTTCCTAGTTAACATATTTTGTACAATATTAAAAAAAAAAAAAAAACATGCACAGAAACCATTGGGGGTTTGGAGGTGCGTTCCATGATTTGTCATGAGCTTGATGTGTGTTCGTGGAGTGGGCAGCACGGAGCCGGCTGAGCGGCCCAGTCCCAGCCGGCCACAGCCACGCCAGCCTCCGGCGCCTGGTGAAGCCACTGCTGTGAGTGAGGGGAGGGCTGTGGAGAACTCCATCCAGTTTTATCTCCATCAATAAAGTGGCCTTTCAAAAAGACTTTCCTCTTTCCTTCTTTTCCTCACACCCCTCACTTTGTGTTTTTGTAAAAAAAATTTTAAAGAGATTTTTTTGCTATAGGGTACGTGCGCAAGATGGAGAGACAGAAAGAAATCACCCCCCGGGGGGATGGCCATGCTGCAATCCCTTCTTCTCCACTCTCAGGATTTTGGGCACGTACCACACGTGCCCAGCCTGTTCTAAGCTGCCAGGTCCTAGACTTGATGTAGTCACCTGTGTGGTAGTCCAACAACATAGCCATCTCGCCATCTGCTGGTCCCATCGTTTTCTTGCCTTTTTTTTTTTTTTTTTTTTTTTTTTTTGGGTTTTTTGTGTGTGTTTGCGCCCCACCGTTTTCTTTCCTTTTTTTTTTTTTTTTTTTTGAGAGGTTTTTGCTATAGGGTACGTGTACCCACCAGAAAGAGAAAGAAAGCGAGAAATCAGCCCCTCAGGGGGGATGGACACCCCACACCCTTCTCCTCCATTCTCCTCTTGGGATCTTGGGCACGCATGCACACACGCCCGGCGTGAATTTAAGCCACTGGGACTGGGACTTGAACCACGGTCGACTACATGGGAGTCCAGCAACATAGCCATTATGCCATCTGCTGGTCCCATCATTTTCCTGATTTTTTGACCATCCTTTCCAGTCATTTTCTTCTCCCAACCCCTAGTCCTGGAACCTATTGTTCTGCTCGACTTGCTTCTTCATTAAAGTGGCTGCTCCGTTCACTGGCAATCTAAATTCCTAACCAGTTGGAAATGCTCTCCCCTGCCCACGTGTGGAGAGGTGAAGTCGCAGTTTCTTCATGTGAGTACCGACCTGCAGCATCCCCACGCAGTTGCCGTAGGTCCTGATGCATGAGGGTTGTGTCTCGTGCTGCCCAGGGGCCCCTCACCCTGCACTGCTCACAGCTTTCGGGGCTGTTGCAGACCACCCAAAGTCAGCCTTTTGCAAACAAAGAGCCCCCACACACAAACCTCGCTCCTCCTCCTCTCTGACGTTACCCCGCACACCTGTTCTCAACATGTATGGGCCGCTCCTTCAGGGCCACCTGGGGCAGCCTGCTCAGCCAGCGGCTGTGGTGCAGTTTTCCTGGATGCCGAAGCCACATGGAAGTCCCAGCGTCTCCCTATACACGCCAGGCGTGTGCACGCCTGTCATCATGGCTGAAGGAGACAGAATGATCTTGGCATGAAGATCCTGAAGGTGCACCTCCCCCACAGAAGAATATGTTTTGTTTTTAATACGTACTCTCTTGGGCCAGCCTTGTGGCCTAGAGTGTCAGGAACGGTCCCACGTGGCTGGCTGCAGCCCGAATCCCAGCTCCAGCCGCTTTTGTGTGCCTGACCTCCTGGCAGGTGAGACGTGGAGGAAAATGGACCGGGCGCGACCATGCCCTATCAGGGAGTGCCTGTCTCTCTCTCCTGTCTCCATTTCTCTCTGGTGAGCACGTACTGCCCTCTGGCAGTTAAAAAGTTGCAAATGTGGGACCAGCAGATGGCATAAGGGTTATGTTACTGGACTCCCATGGAGTCAGCCGTGGTTGCAGTCCCAGACCCAGCGGCTTAAAACTCGGGCTGGACATGTGTGCGTGTGTGCCCGAGATCCTGAGAGGAGAATGGCGAAGGGATTATGGCATGGCCATCCCCCGTGGGGGGTAATTTCTCCTTTTCTGTCACTCTGTCTCTCTCTGTCTTTCCAGCGAGCACACATGACCTGTAAAATCTCTCCTAAAAGAAAGAAAAATGCAGGGACCAGCAGGTGGTGTGGTGGTTAAGGCACTGGACACTCCCACATGGTCGACCAGGGTTCGAGTCCTGGATCTGGTGGCTTGCTTTCTCACTTCCTTTCTCTCGCTCTCTCACCCTCTGTCTCTCTCTGGTCAAATTAAGAAATAAATGAATGAATAAATAAATAAATATTAAAAAAAAAAGAAAGAAAGAAAGAAAAATGCAAACCCTTGGGCCTCTTTCCACTGAGCTCCCCACATCCACTCTGGGATGGTCCTGGATTCCAGTACCATACCCATGTTCCCACAGTGAGTCTCATGCACACTGCAGTTTGAAGGACCCCCCTTACCCTGGTGTAATGTGAATGAAATCCAGGCCAAGGGGGAGGCAGATGGTGAGCTAGTATCCTGTGTGTGAGCAGCACAGGGGTCAGGGCTCTGCGGGGCCCTCTCAGGCCACTGGTGACCACTTGGAGTGAGCTGATGAGCACACATATCCTCTGCCAAAATAAAATGAAATAAAATTAAAGTAAGCTATTTTCCTCTTCCAAAGGCTACAGCTCGCTCTGGGTACAGGGGAGTGCATGCAAGAGGTCGGGGAGAAGAGGAGAATCCTGGGGGTGCCGGGCCTGGATGCCCTGGCACTGGGGTTCAGCACAGCCTTGCTCTCGCGGTAATCTGCCTGATGGCGTGAGTCAAGAGTGGGCAATAAAAATGTTGGAAATCACGAATTGGAATTTCTTTTCTCGTGCATCTGTGTTCAGCTTTCCACCAGGGCCAGCCCTTCTCACTCCCACAGCCCCCACATCTGTGTGGCAGAGCTCTGAATGCCCTCCTACCTGGGGAGAGCTATCAGGAGCAGATCCTCCTGCCAGGACAAGTGTCTCCGCGTGGCTTCAGCTGATGGAGCATTTGCTGGGAGAACCAGACCCCCTCTGTGCAAGGGAGAAGGTGGCCCTCCTCCAGACTGGCATTGAATTCTTGGGAAATGGGTCACTAGCAGATGATCAGCACACTCAGTTGTCTGCCTAGATCAACCACATTTCTATTGTCAAATGAAAGAACATGGCCTGGCCACAGAGCCACATGCAGCTAAGACACTGTGCCCCACGGGCTGGTTTCATTTCTAGCCCAGCTGCAGGCCAGGCACCGTGACACATTCCTGTAAGTCAACGATGAAGGGAGGATTAGGCAGAAGGACTGTGAGGTCCAGGCTGGCCTGAGCAACACAGAGAGACCTGCCTGAAAGACACGTGCATGGTGGTTGAGCTCCTCAGGAGGCCAAGGTAAGACAATCCCAACAGCAGGACTGCCGTCTTTACTGTAGGATTTTGCTGTGGGGTGCATGTGGCACAGGGTCTGTGCACTCACTGGAGAGAGAGAGATGGGGAAAGTGAGAAATCATCCCCGGGGCGATGGCCACCACACAATCCTTTCTCCATTCTCATCCCAGGATTTCGTGCACACACACATGTGCACCTGGCGTGATTCTCAAGCCACCAGGTCTGGTACTTGAACCATGGTCAGCCATGTGAGAATCTAGTGCCTCAACTACCATGCCACCTGCTGGCCCCTAGATGCCAACTCTCTAAATCCACACTAGCTTATGAATTTGAAGAATTATTTTATGAGGCACACAGGAAGTTGAGAGGCTGTTGCTCTAAGTACTGGGGCTGAGCAGGAGAGTCAGACAGGTACGATGTCCACCCTCTTAGGACATACGGCCCAGGCTAGCTATTTATGACTTTAACTCAATGTATAAGATTTTTTTTTTTTAATTTGCTAGAAGGTGCATGCACTTGCTAGAGAGAGACATAGGAAAAAAGGGAGACAGGGAAAGCACCCCCGGGGCTTGGTCATATCAGGGTCACTCCATTTCTCCCTTCTCTCCCATTTCTCCCTTCTTGATTTTGGGCACACATATATGTGTTTGGTGTGTGTTTCAAGCAATCAGGTCTAGGTCTCAAAACCTGTCGTTGGTGATGTGGGATCCAGCCACCTTAACCAGCAGGCCACAGACTGACCCATAACTCAATATATAAAAAATGGGATATTAGTCAGTCTTGAAAAAGAAGGAAACCCCAGCATGGATGAACCTGGAGGACAGCACAGGAAGGCAAACACTGCCCGATCTACAGAAGCAGAAATTACGCTGCGGAGAGTAGAATGGTGGCTGCGAGGGCCTGAGGGGCGGGGAAAATGCAGAGTTGTTTGTCAAAGTGAGCAAAGTTTCAGCTAGGCTGGATGAGTAAATCTGGAGCCCTAAGAGTTCAGCGTGGTGACCATAATACTATATTGTATATTCTCTATTTGCCAAGAGACTGGAGCTTAAATGCCCCCCCACACACGTGCACGGTAACTGTGAGGCGATGGGTTATGTTAGCTGGCTCCATCGTGGTGATCATTTCGCAAGGCAGACACATACCAGAACACGCCATTGCACACTGTTAATATTATACCTCAATAAAGCTGGGAAAATAAATCATTTTTAAAGTTTTAACTCAGGCCTTCTCTGACCCAAGTCACTTTATCAAATTACCTTTCTAGCCATTAAGAAAGCTACCTGGGGGCAAGCCCCTGGTATGCTGGCTTCAGGGACTGGATCCTCCTACACAGCCTACCACATGGTTGGAGCTGGAATCCAGCCGCTTGAGAAACACACCAGGTGTGTGGGGGTGTGAGTTGCAGGCGTCCAAGTGCCTGCATTCCTGAAAGGAAGGCGAGATGGAAGAGAAGGGATCCCAGCATGACCATGTCCCATTGGGGCTGCTTTCTTGCTTCCCCTGTCACAATCTTTCTCTATGGCGAAAGCATGTGCCCCCTGAGAAAATTAACCCACACATACAATCTGTGATTATTTGCCTTCTTGTCCTTTCTTATTCCACTGTAAACTAGTGTGCATGTGGGCGGGGACTGTCTTGGTATCTGTATTCCAGAACCAGGAATGTCTGGTATATTAACACCCACAATTAATGTTTATTGGAGAAATTAATGGACTTGGTCCTATACCCATTTCGCAGAGGGGCAAACTAAGTCCCCTGAGAGAGGTTCTAGGTAAGTGTCTCTGAGTCAGTCCAAACACAGGCAGCTCTGCCCCCAGTCCCCCCAATTCCATAATCCTCGCCCCAACATCCCCACTCCTGGCTGACTTCCCCGGTTCTCCTCGCAATGTCGGCTGGATTCCGCCAGGGGGCAGCAGAGACAACGGCTCTCAGTCGGATTGGAAACAGGTGCGAGGCGGGGCCCTCCCCTTCCGGACGGGGTTGCGCATTTCCGCTTCCGGCCACTTGGCGTGCGAGGCGCTGACGGGAGGATGGACGGGCTGGTGGCTCAGTGCTCCGCGCGGCTGCTGCAGCAGGTCGGGGCACAGGGCAGAGGCTGCGGGCGCACTGGCCTGGGCAGTGGCGGGGGACGGCCGCGACGCAGGGACCACCCTGACCCCGCAACGCGGCCGGCGTGGTCCCAAGCCCGGGCCTGGCTGTCTCGGAGACGCATCCCTCCCCGGGACTCCGTTTCCGCCTGTGTTGAGAGGACGGGGTGGGAGAGGAAGGCCCGGTGACTGACGCGGGGTGCATGGCCCTGCCCCGGGCCGCTCCCCGCTCACACCTGCCCTCGGGATGCGAGCGTAGCCGGACTTCTCACCTGGGCGGAGGGTTCTCATGAGCCCGGGCGCGGCTCCTTATCAAACCGGAGTTTGCTCTTTGCCTGGATTCTGCAGTCGTGGGGGAAGAGCAAACGTGAAAGTGAAAGTGCGGCACTAACTTTGCCTTCTAAGCCGGAGTGGGGAGGGTGCAAGTCGTTCAAGCACTCTCACCTGTTGAGGGAGCGCTTTGTGCCAAGTCGGCACTCCCAGGTTGGACGAGATCATGGCGAGTTGGATGCTGTGTCTCTGGGGGTGGGGATGTAAGGATCAGCTCGCTGGGCTGTGATGAGAGTTACAGAGAAAATTTCTGAAAACCGTTTAGCCAGCGCCTGGAACATAATTATGGTCAATTAAGGCAATGGTTTCTTTTTTCCTTTCTTAACTTTTTAATTGTCTGTAGTTATGTCCTGATAAACATCAAGAGATTTCAGGTGAGGAATCTCCCTCCTAGTTTTGTAGTTAGGATGTTTGTGTGTGTGTATATACATATATATATATATTCTTTTTTTTTAATCAATTGAAGCATTTTTAGTTTTAGGTATCAAAGTACAAAGTCTCATCTAGGGCCAAAGATAACTGGGAGTAAAAGGAAATGGGAAGATCATTTAGACGGAAACAAGGCATTTCGGGTTTATCCCATTATTGGCTTCACATTTATTTTGTCCCATCACACACACACTTAATATTTTCTTATCAGAGATATTATGCTTATGTTAGCAAAAGTCTCAGGAGGAAAAATCACTTGTCAAAAGCAAAGTCCATCATTCCTATACTTTATTATGCCCTGATAGGGGAAATGAAGTTTTATAGTATGATTTAGCATATTATAAAGGTCAAAGATTATCTCTACCTTAATAAAATGCCTTTTCTTTCACAGGAAAAAGAGATTAAGTCTTTGACTGCTGAGATTGACCGGTTGAAAAACTGTGGCTGCTTAGAAGCTTCCCCAAATTTGGAGCAGTTGAGAGAAGAAAATTTAAAATTGAAATACCGACTGAATATTCTTCGAAGGGTGAGTACTCCGGGTTCTGGATTCATTCTGTCATTTGAGTGATTATTTCTTTTTTTCTTTTCACCTTTTATAAGATTGTGGAAGTATGACCTACAGAATTCAGAAAAAAAGAGGTTGGAAACACTCTGTCTTTCCATGTTTTAGACAAGTTGGAACTGATGGTACAGATAATGGAGAAGTTGGTGTTGTCTGCCTTTCCAGGACCTTTGAAGCAAATGTTAAAGTAGCTTACAGTAGGCTAAATAGGTTGAAGACATTTGTTTTTGTTTTTTAAGAGAGATTTTTGCTATAGGGCACATGTGCTTGCTGGAGAAACAGATTTTTACAAAAAGCAAGAAATCCCCCCCTGGGGGGATGGCCACACTGCAATCCCTCCATTCTCCTCTCAGGATTCTGGGCATGCATGTACACAAACCTGGCATGAGTTTTAAGCTGCCAGGTCCGGGACTCAACCCGTGGACAACTGCAGGAGTCTAGTAATCTAACCACCACTATACCATCTGCTGAAGACATTTGTTTTAACGGATTGTGCCCATGCCTTTTTTTTTTAAGTGTTTAATTTTTCAATTCATTGCTGCTACTATAAAGGGAATATTATAAACTACACCCATATACCTTCTCTGCTAAGTTGGTTATTTTACTATTTTTATTTTTACATTTTATGTTTTACAATATCATTTGGGACTTTCTCTCCTATATTATATGTCAAAACATTTTCTCCATGAAGCTTGTGCTATTATTTAATGGCTTCATAATCTAATAATCAATTTTGTCAAAAAAAAAAAAAAATGAGCTTGCTTCAGTTTTCAGGCCTGCCTTTCGGGTTTGCTAATGATACGTTCCAAAGCATGACCTCATTCCCATAATTGCTGTGTCTATACTGCTCCTGGGCAGGCCGGACTGGTGGTGCATCTTTTTCCCCAAGCTAACTCCATTTATTCACTTTTATTTAAAAAGAATTATTTAATTTTATTCATTGTCATTATTTTATTTTTTTGAAGTTGACCAAATAGAGAAGAAAAATGAGAAAAAAACTGCCAGGTCTGGGACTCAGACCAAGGTCAGCCATGTCGGAGTCCAGCCTCCTCAACCACCACACCACCTGCTGCTGGCCCCCATTTATTCACTTTTCCCTTTGCCTGCCCCCCCTCCTTTTTTTGAGAGAGAGAGAAAGAGTTTTGCTGTAGGGCCCAGGTGCTTACTGGAGAGACAGACAGAAAGTGAAGAATCCTCCAGAAGGGGATGGCCACGCCACAATCCCTTCTTCATTCTCCCCTCAGGATTTTGGGCTGCACGCACACGCACCCAGCATGAGTTTTAAGTCATCAGGTCTAAGACTTGAATTGTAGTCAACTACATGGGAGTCCAGCGATGTAACCATTACACCATCTGCTGGTACCCCAAATTTTTTATTTATTTATCATCATTATTATTATTTTTAATTTGACCAGAGAGAGACATAGAGAAGGGGGAGGAATGAGAAAGCAAGCCACCGGGTCCAGCAGTCAAACCACAGTCAGCCATGTGGGAGTCCAACACCTAATCACCATGCCACCTGCCAGCCCCACATGGAATCTTTCTAAAAGAATCTCACCTGTCTGGTCATTCATTCTGTGTTGCTTATACTTAATTCTCTGTCATTTATTTTAAGATAAAGGTATTAATAAATGCCTAATATGTGCTGGAATCTTCTTAAGAGGAAAAAGATTCAAAAAACACTACAGTATATTCGAGTGCACGTTTCTGTGATACTGATTAGCTGTTAGTGTAGTCTTCAGTGTATCTGAGGAAGGCACATTGCTTTTTTCACACTTTGGTCTCTCAAGTAAGTAGCTAAACACGAGGCACACAGCACAGCCAAAAACAGCAAACTTAGGGGCAGACTTGAGGCCTGGTAAGACAGCCAGCTCCCACATAGCCAACCTCACAGTTTGACTCCCAGACCTGGAAACTTGATAAACACACCAGGTGCATGTGCATGCATGCCCCCAATCCTGACAGGTTGGGGAAGTGGCGAATGGGTTACAGCGTGACCAGGCCCCTTTGCTCCCTCTCCTTTTCTCTAAGTACATGCACCCTCTGGCAAATTGTTTTTGAGAGATTTTGCTATAGGGTGCATGTGCGCTCATTAGAGGGACAGAAAATGAGAAGTCACTCCCCAGGGGGATGGCCACATCACACTCCATTCTCCTTCATTCTCTCCTCAGGTCTCTGGGCATCCACACAAACGCATCCGGCATGATTTTCAAGCCACCAGGTCTGAGACTTGAACCTTCGTCAGCCATATGGGAGTCCAGTGACACAGCCATTAGGCCACCTGCTAGTCCATTGGCAGATTAAAAACACACAGAGGCACACACTGCAAGCAGCAGCAGAATGGAGTACTGTGTGTGGTTTCATTCTTTGGCTCACTTTGGCCACATGCTCTGAATTTGAAGTACTTCGTGGTTGGTTAGCCTGGAGGCCTTTTACCGTTGTGTTCATGAAATCAGCAGCCTCACATTTTCCTTACACTTCCTTTCGTTGAGCTGTCTTTTTAATTTTTCTGTAGGGTATCTGTGCTTGCCAGAGAGAGAAAGTGAGCAATCACCCCCCAGGGGAAGAATGGCCACACCACAGTCCCTTCTCTTCCATTTTTCATTTTTCTCTTAGGATTTTGGCACACACACACCTGGCATGTTCCTCAAGCCACCAGGTCAAGAACTCCAACCACACAGTCGGCCATATGGGATCCAGCTGCCCTACCACCATGCCACACGCTGGCCCTGTTCTTTTCTTTCTTTTCCAAAGAATTATTTATTTAATTTTAGTTTGCCACAGGGCACATGCACTCACCAGAGAGAGAGAAAGGGACAAAGAGAGAGAATGCAAGCCACCAGGTCCAAGGCTCAGACCGTGGTCAGCCATGTGGGAGTCCAGCGCCTGAACCACCTGCTGGCCCCTCTTCTATTTTTAAGAGGCTTATGTTTTTGTAGTACTTGCTAAAAATTCAAGTATCGCTGATGATTTTAAGATTGCTAATGCGATAGTGTTCACATTACAAAGTCACATAGATTTTGAGTAATCTGTTCTAATAATTTTCTCAAAAGCTGTTCTTTTTTTCGAAGAGGGTTTTGCTAAAGGGCACATGTGCTCGCCAGAAAAGACAGAGACAGAAAGCGAGAAATCACCCCCGGGGGGATGGCCATGCCGCTATCCCTGCTCTTCACTCTCCTCTCAGGATCTTGGGCACCCATGCACATGTGCCCAGCATGAGTTTTAAGCCACCGGGTCCGGGACGCAAACTGTGGTCTACCACATGGGAATCCAGCGACATAGCCATTACACTAACTGCTGGTCCCTCAAAAGCTGTTATTTTGGGGGTTATTTTTGGGATTAATTTGTGACACGATGAGAGGGTTTTTTTGTTTGTTTTCAGTTTTGTCTTGGGGCATGTACACTCGCTGGAGAGAGAGAGATGGAAAGAGAAGCATGATCCTTCCCCTGCAGGGGGATGAGCACTCACACACACCCGTGCCCAGCATATTTTTCCAACTTTCAGCTCTGGTACTCAAGCTGTGCAGTCGCCATGTAGGGTCCAGCCGCCGTAAACACCACTGCACCTGCTGGCCCATGATAGGAGGTTTTTCAGAATGTTTACATCAAGTTACAGCAAAGATGCTCATACCTTATGTAATCATTTTTACTTTCACGGAGCTCCTAGTTTGGGGGAGAAAAAGACTTGCACATATGAAATAGTGTTAAATCAGTTATAATCCAATATTAATTTGGAAAAAAATCAAATCTTATAAAGTCAAATACATTGAATTTCATGTGTGTGCATACACATATGTGACACACAAAAAACATACAACCATGCATATAGGAACACCTAACCTTTGAAATTTTTAAATTGCAAATTATTATGGTAGGTCTTGGGTATTAAGAGCCTACCTGAATAACATTAGTATTTGGTATTAAAATGTCTAGATTGCGGCCCAGTGTTGCAAGCCTAGTGGTGCTACTGGACTGCAGTACTGGAAGCCACATGCTGAGCATGGTTTCTGATCCCAGACCAGTTGGCTGAAGTCTGCTGGGTGGGCCTGCATATGCACGCAAGATCCCAGCAGGCTGGAGGGAGGGGGATTGTGGCATGACCAAATTCTGTTGAGGATACGATTCTTGTGCAGGTATGCAGTCTGTCATGAATAAAGGAAAAAGAAACCAGATTCTGAAAAGCAAATTTTCCCTTTTTTAAGGATAATTATTGGTTAACTAAAAACCTGAAATCAGGGCAGCTAGGGGCTTGATGGTTAATGAGGCTAGATCCCACATGGTTGACTTTGCAATTTGAGTCCTAGACTTGGTGGCTTGAAAAACATACCAGACACGTGTGCTTATGTACCCAAAATCCCAAGAAAAGAATGAATGAGACGGGATTGTGGCATGGCCACAACCCCCTTAACGGCAAGAGTGCTTTCTCACTTTCTTTCCTTCTCCCTCCAATGAGCTCATTCATATACCCTCCAGCTAATTTTTTAAAAAACAAACTGAAGTCAGGTTTTTTAGTCAGTTCAAATGTGTAATTTTTTGGAGAAGAATAATGAGGAAGCATAGAACTTGGACTCTTCCTTCCAGTAGACCTAGGTTTGAATCCCAGCTTCGCTACTTATTGTTTGGTTATTTTGGGCAAGTTGCTTAATCTCTAGCCCAAAAGAAAATAGTGACATAGTAACAAACTGTTTTGTTATATAGCTGGAGTAGCATGACGCATATAAAAAAATACTTTGGGGCTAGCAAGTGGCGAGGTGGTTAAGGTAGCTGGATCCCACATGGCCAACTGCAGTTTGATCCCAGACTCAGTGACTTAAGAATCACGGTGGACATGCACACCCAAAATCCTGAGAGGAGAGTGAAGGGATTGCAGTGTGGCCATCCCCACTGTGGGGTGATTTCTCACTTTACCTCTCTCTGACTCTCTCTCCAGTGAACATGTGCACCCTCTAGCAAACAAAGAACTTCACTAGGATCTAGACAAAATACTTACTTGAATATTAGCTTTTATTATTATTGCCATTCATATTTCCCACCATTGACATTTTGATTAATGTAGGGCCATGATTAGTATGCATGTAGGCAGCAGTTTTGTTTATATTCCATTAAAAGCATACCTATCCTTCAGCATTTTTGAAAACCTGCTATTCGGCCGGTACAATGCTAGGTGCCAGAGATAGAGCCATGAATTACACCCTTTCCTTGCATCTAACGTTTAATGGTACAGACAAAATTTTGTGAAGGAGTGAGTGCAACGGTAGAGGTAATTGTATGCACGTTCCGTGACTGCGTCCTGTGTCAAAGCAAATGAGAAATAGGAGGGAGTATGTTTACTCCTTCGTGGGATTACTTAACGGTGAGAAAACTACCCTGTTTTTCAGTTGTGTTGATACTAGTTTGTCCTCTTTGATTTTATGGCTCTGTCCTAGTAGGTGTCTCAGCAAATCCCAGATGTGGGGGCACCACACTGTGAGTGTGTCTTCCCTTTGGCTTTATCAAGATATTTGAGGGCTTCTCAAAGTATTTGGAAAACTTGTGTGATGATGTAGTGCTTCACTGACACATTGCCATTCTCTTCCTAGAGTCTTCAGGCAGAAAGGAGTAGACCTACGAAAAACATGATCAACATCAACAGCCGCCTGCAGGAGGCCTTTGGCTATGCCATTAAGGCCGCATATCCAGATCTGGAAAATCCTCCTCTGATAGTGACACCAAGCCAACAGCCCAAGTTTGGGGACTATCAGTGCAATAGTGCCATGGGTATTTCTCAGGTGAAGCATTATGTGACTCACGGAGATTTGATTTTTTTTTTAAATGTATTATTATCATCATCATTTACTCAATTTATAGAAAATTGTTGTATCCTTAATGAAAAAGACTTTTTCCGGTTTGAAAAACTTGAGAGGTGTATATTTTTAATTTTTTTTTTAAGTGCAAATCTGAGTTTCCAGTTAAATTTTGTATGTATTTTCACTATTTAAGTACAGTAATTGGTACTGTTCTATTTTGATACTTCCTGTCGTGTCCAGAATTGCTGTGGATTGTTGAGTGTTAGAAGGTGAGAAGAAATAAAAGTTAGCCATTTACAGCTCACATCCCCATCAAATATTTGATGCAGCTCTGATGTCTTTGTGGATGGCTATGTATTTCCTTTTTAAGCAGAGAGTTCCCTATGTTGTTCGGTGTGTTTGTGGTTAACTACCTGGCTTGAGTCTTTTTGCTTTCTTTTTGCTGAGTAAGAAAAGGTTTTTCCAAGTAGTCCAAATCTTTTTTTCTGTGGGAGCGTTATATATCATTCAGGTCTGAACATTGAATAATACTTTTATGACTTGGACGTTAGAAATGGAAATATGCTGGAACCAGGCTTTCTAAGTTTAGGCTTTTTTGTGTCTTTATTTTAAAGTTTCTGATATAAGTGTGCAAAATCATTTCAGAATAGAGATCACATGGTTTGGACGCTTTTATCCCCCCCCCCCCCCCCCCCTTTTTTTTTTTTTTTTTCTAAAGAGACTTTTGCTATAGGGCTGGTGAGCTTGCTAGAAAAATAGACAGAAAGTGAGAAATCATCTCCCTACCCTGAGTGGTTTGGACGCTTTTATCCCCCCCCCCCTGCCCTTTTTCTTTTAATTGCCAGAGAGTTCGTGTGCTCATCAGAAAGGGCTAGCGGTGGGGAAGGAAGCATTTTCCAATGGGGCATAATCATAATCTTTTTCCATGTCTCCATCATGTCAGGATTTGGGGAATGTTCAGACCAGCATGGTTTTTAAGCCATCAGGGCTGGGATTCCAACTACAGTTGGTCATTTGTGATCTACTTCCGTAACAAGGCTGCCCTGGTGTTGCTTTAATCTGTCCGTGCACAGTGTGGTTGGACTCCTCTGCTTCTGCCTTTGGATGGGTCTTATGTAAAATGCATCTATTGTTTTGGCAAGTGTGCATTTTGAAGTCACTTGCTGAAACCCGTTGTGTCATGAATTGTTTTATTTTGTGTTATAGATGCTTAAAACCAAGGAACTGAAAGTTAATCCAAGAGAAATTGCTGAAAACATTACCAAACACCTCCCAGACAATGAATGTATTGAGAAAGTTGAAATTGCTGGTCCTGGTATGACATGTTACCCTCCTTAAGTAGTTGTTGATGGTGGTCTTTTCTGAAATTAAAAACAAAAATCATTAGAAACAGAAGGTTAAAACTTAGCTGAACAAGATGGTGACGGTACCATGGATTGTGAGCTAGGAAACTGAGGTTCTAGTTTAGGCTCAGCTTATCAGATGGCTGCCTGTTTTTGGATGAGAGTTAACACTGCCTCCTTGGAATTCAGTTTTTCACCTACAAAAAGGGGCTAGATAATGGCACATTAGTCTGTGGCAAAAGAGCCCTCTGCTTTCTGTTAAGAGGAGAACATATTTGCTGAAAGTGAAGGGGCCCCAATTAAGTAGGAAGCTTCCAGGAGAGCACTGAGGCCTGAAATAGATGCTGAGACAGGAGCTTACAAGAGGGCTCAAGGGAAGGCCCCACGTGACATTGGAGTGATTCCTCAAGAGTTCTGCCAGAGCCAGATGAGCATGATGGAGCCAGCAGCAGGGGAGTGGAGAAGAGACTGGGAGTGAGTAGTTACTCGGAGCGGAGACAGTCTGATGCTTTTTTCTCTTCTGCTCTCCATTAGGTTTTATTAATGTTCATTTAAGGAAAGATTTTGTGTCAGAACAGTTGACCAATCTCCTGGTAAATGGTGTTCAACTCCCTGCTATTGGAGAAAATAAAAAGGTATGTGCGCAGAATTCTATTGATGTATCAATATGTTGGAACTGCATACACAGTACCATAGCTGGGAACAGATTTCATGTTTTTTTTTAACGAATTATTTTATTTAACTTTATTTATTTTTAATTTGACCAGATAAGCGGGGGAGAGGGAGGTGAGAAAAGAATCCGCCGGGTCTGGCACTCGAACCACAGTTGCCCATGTGGGAGTCCAGTGCCCTTAACCACCACGCTATCTGCCAGCCCCCATGTTTTTATGTTGTGATTTAATGATCATTATTTGGGATTACTAATGTGATTGTGAAATAGCATTTCTCCTGGGTCTTGCATATTGTGTGGTTTTCATTGCTTCATTTGAGTTAGTGAATACTGCTGAAATAGAGTATAATTTGGATTTTTAATTATTTAATTTTATTGTTATTATTTAATGTGCTGTAGGGCATGTGTGCTCACCAGAGAGAGAGAGAGAGAAGCAAGCTCTCAGGTCCAGGACTCGAACATGGTCAGCTGTGTGGGAGTCTAGCACCTTAACTACCACACCACCTGCTGGCCCCCAGAGGATAGATAATTTGTATAAATTTGATTCTTTTTTTATTTAATAATGTATATGTAGGTACATCAGAAAAATTGAACACAGTTGGATTACAAAGCAAGCCAACATTTAAGTCTATCATTAAATGAGTTATTGGCTCAGCCATGGCTTAAGAACATGGCTTAAGAAGCTATTTCTCTAGGCCGAGGCCAACCCTGTGGGAGACCCAGATTTAGTTCCCAGCTCACCCTAAGGGGCTGCATGTGGTGGCATGCACCTAGGTCTCAAGGCCCTGTTTTTAAAAAGATGAAAATGGGACAGTTGGTACCACCATAGTGTGGTGTTAAAGGTGGCTGGATCCCACATGGCCGACTGCACAGTTCAAGTTCCAGACCCAGGGGCTTGAAACATTCTGCATGAGCCCCCAAATCTTGAAATAAAAAATGGAGAAGGGATTGTAGCGTGACCATCCACCATGGTCGAGGGGGGAGACAAGATAAAAAATGTTATTAATGGATGTGTTAACAGAAGCAATGTTTATGCCCCTTTGAAAATCCTTTGCCATCTTTTCTATCCCAGGTTATAGTTGACTTTTCCTCTCCCAACATAGCTAAAGAGATGCATGTAGGCCACCTCAGATCAACGATCATAGGGGAGAGCATATGCCGCCTCTTCGAATTTGCCGGGTACGACGTGCTAAGGTATGTGCTCTCACCTTTGGAAATTTCTGTGGAAAATGGAACATCTCATTTAAAAGTCCTTGACAGTCAGTGGTTCTTTAGCTTAGTTCTGCTCTATAATTACCCAGTAAGCTTTTCAAATAGGTCATGGGCCCCTCCTCTGAACTGTTTTTACATTTTGTAGAGACTCTGAGGGTGCAACCAGGGAAAACTCCATTCCACAAATATTTTTCCAGTACCTTCGGTTCACCAGGAGTTTATCTTAGGAGTAGAAGTAGGCAGGAAACAATGGTGTTAGCCATATTGGACGATGATGAAAGTGTAATGGAAAGCCACTGAGGAGTTCTAATTAAGGTAGCAATGTGACACAGGTTTCATGAAGATTGCTCTGGCCACTGTGAAAAGGCTAGGCAGAGGCAGACTGGTAAAGTGAGGAAATTTCTAATGTAATCAGTTGAGAGATGATCTGATTGATGGTCGGGATTAGGTAAAAGCAGAGAGGGATGAGAAGCGGTTGAATTGACATGTTTTGAAGTATTTTGTCTGTTGATATTTGGGAACCATTAATCTAAATTAAGATAAGTGGTTGAAAAGTTAAAATTTTCAGGACCTGCGAATAGTGTAATAGTTACATTGTTTGACTCCCACATAGTTGGCCGCAGTTTGAGTCCTGGACCCAGTGATTTAAATCTCTCGCTGAGAGCATGTGCATGTGTGCCAAGATCCTGAGCGGAGAATGGAGGAGAAGGGATTGTGGCATGGCCATCCCCCCCGGGGGTGACTTCTTGCTTTCTGTCTCTGTCTCTCTGGTGAGCACATGCACCCTATAGCAAAAATCTCTCCAAAAAAAGAAAAGTTCAATTTTCATAAAATTGTGGCCGTGACCAACATTGGCTCAACTGTCATCTTCCCAGTTAGCTACACAGTGAACAGGTTACAGTCCTGGGACTGGAGAGTCATTCACTCAGCAGAGCCTGGGTGCCTCTGTCTGCCTCTTGTGGTGTTTGCAGACCAGGTGAGGAGACAACCAGACAGACAGATACTACTCAGCATGATGTGCTGGCTCTTAAACATTAGTGGTTTCTAATGAAATATAATTTCTCTAATCTGATTTCAATGTCTTTATCTTTTTTTTTTCCTCAATGATTTTATGTTTTCTGGCTGGTGTTAGGTTAAATCATGTAGGTGATTGGGGGACCCAGTTTGGCATGCTCATCGCTCACCTGCAAGATAAATTTCCAGATTATCTAACAGTTTCACCTCCTATTGGGGATCTTCAGGCCTTTTATAAGGTTTGCTACCATTTACTGTTGTTCATGCATTTACCATTTATCGTAATTACTCATTTTCCTTAAGGAGTTCAAGATGATATTTGAAGCTTCTTTGGAGTTAAATGAGAGTTTCTATCTATAGTGTTAAAGGCCGTGCCTCCACCCATGTCCTAGTTGCTATAAAAAATGGTACTCCCTCCAACTTAAATTATTTAATAAACTTAAACACTTGGTTCACATACACTGGCCTAGCCATAATGTTAGGTATCACACAGATGAAAATAAAAGCCACTTCCTTGAGTTCACCTACTTGGAAAGCTGAATTCTTTTTGATTCTTAGATCCACTACATCTAGTTTTATGCTTAAACAGCCCCCCTCACACACACACACACACACACACACACACACAGATCCATTGCACTTAATTGTGAACTTAGAAATACAACTAGCATTGCTGGTTCTGCTGCATTAGGTTGTATGCATAGAAAGAGCCGTTTCCTGGCCTGGCTGTGGCAGCGTACGTCCTGAGAAACTGCTGTGCAGGCTGAGACCACAGTGTCTCGGTCCAAGGGCTTGGTGGTGTGCACCTACAGTCCCAGCAAGTCTGGGAGGCTGAGGCAGGAAGATCACCATATGGCAAGACCCTGTCTTAGGGAGAAAAAGGAAAGAAGTTGTAAAGGGAAGAAAAGAAACAAAAACAAGGAAGGATGGACCATCCACCCCCCCCTTGTTTCCTTTGCTCATTGGTATGTTAATTTTTTTCTTTAAGAATTATTTAACTTTATTTATTTATTTATTTTTATTTTACCCTGGGGGTTTGGGGGAAGAAAGTGAGAAAGCAAGCTGCCAGGTCTGGGTCTCGAACCGCGGTCGGCCCTGTGGGAACCTAGTGCCCCTCACCACCATGCCACATGCCGGCCCCTTATTGGTATGTTAAAAATTGAATTCTGTCATGTTACATATTGTTAACTGAATTTGGAGATTTGCAAATACTAAAACTATTTAAATTTTTTGATGCTGGACCAGCAGGTGGCATGTAGGTTAAGGCGCTAGATCCCACATGGCCAACTATGTGGTTTGAGTCCCAGACCTGGTGGCTTGAAAATCATGCTGGGCACACATGCATTCATGCCTAAAATCCTGAAAAGGAGAGTAAAGGAAAAAGAATTGTGGCATGGCCATCCCTCTGGGGGGTGATTTCTCACTTTCCCTCTCTCTCCCTGTCCCTCTGGTAAGCACACATGTCCCATAGCAAAAACTAAATAGTAAAAAATAAATATCAAAGAGGGACCAGCAGGTGGCATGGTGGTTAAGGCACTGGACAAACCCATATGGCTGACCATGGTTTGAGTCCCAGACCTGGTGGCTTGCTTTCTCTCTGTCTCTGTCTAGTCAAATTGAAATAAATGAATGAGTGAATAAAATAAAATAAATAATTATTAAATAATTTTTAAAAAGAAAAATCAAAGAAAAAATTATTTTCTTATGATAGACAACTACCTAAGAGTAGGATTACTGCATTAAAAAATAAACACTTGTCTTTTTGTTTGTTTTTTTCTTTTGGTAACTGTTTTCTGATGGAAAATTAAAAATAAATGTTTCCTAGTATGACACTGGTAAAATAACATAATAATCCCCTGGTAGAGTTCTGTACATTGAATACAAAACAGAAAATCTATTAATGCAAGAAAATGTAAGACATTTCTATAATTTACGGGCTGCAGTTAAAAAAAAAAAAAAAACCCTTTCCAATTATTATAAAAATATACGTGTATTT
>NW_006159712.1:3243005-3266054 GCF_000334495.1 Tupaia belangeri chinensis | reverse complement strand
ACGTGTATATTTGAAAAAAAAATCTGGGAGTAAATACCAAAATGTTATTACTGATTAGGGTAGGAATAATGATTAATGATTTTTTTTATTTTTATTTTATTTATTATTTAATTTGCTCTACCAGAGAGAGAGAGCAACCATCAAGTCCAGGACTTGAACCACAGTCAGTTATATGAGGTTCCATTGCCCCAACCATCATGCCACCTACTGGCCCTATTTAATGACTTTTTTTTTTTAATACTAAGCGTGTATTACTTTCAAAATAAACATAAAACAATGAAAACAGTTCCCTTTTTATAATAGCTTTAAAAAAAAATCTTCATTTAGGACCACATCCAAAATGGAGAATGGAACATAGACAATTCAGTCCTGGGGCCAGCAGGTGGTGTGGTGGTAAAGGCACTGGACTCCCACGTTAACCACAGTTTGAGTCCTGGACCTGGCTATCTCACTTTCCCTCTTTCTCTGGTCAAATTAAAAAATAGCAATAATAAATTTAAATTATTTTTTAAATTATCCTGTTTGTTAGCTATTCTTTTTTAACTTTTCTTGAACATAGAAATATAGGTGTGTCGGATCAGCAGCTGGCATGGTGATTAAGGGCACTTGTACTCCTGCATGATTGACCCTGGTTCGAATCTTGGATCTGGCAACTTGCGCGCACTCTCTCTCTCTCTTTCTCTTTCTCTCTCTCCTCCCCCCACCCCGGTCTAATTAAAAGAAATAAATAAATGGATAAATAAAGTTAAATAATTATTTGAAAAAATAAATATAGGTGTGAGTTCCCCTTTTATGATTTATGAAAGTAGAGGAAAGACTGTAGTGAGGTTTTTATAGTTTTCCTTTTATTTTTTTTTAAAGATTTATTTCTTTTGGGACCAGCAGATGGCGAAATGGTTACATTGTTGGACTCCCATGTAGTCTACCACGGTTTGAGTCCTGGATCCAGTGGCTTAAAAAAACATGCCAGGCGCATGTGCAAGTGTGCCCAAAATCCCGAGAAAAAAATGGAGGGGCAGGGATTGCGGCATGGTTATGCCCCCTCGGGGGTGATTTCTCTCTTTATGTCTCTCTCTCTGGCAAGCGCATGTTCCCTATAGCAAAAATGTCCCTCAAGGGAAAAAAAAAGAATTACTCATTTTAATTTTCTTTTTTTTAAAATTTACTACAGGGCACATGTACTCACTAGAGAGAAAGGGAAAATGAGAAAGCAGGCCACCAGGTCCAAGACTCACACCCTGTCGGTCATGTGGGAGTCCATCACTTTAACCACCACACCACCTACTGGCCTGAGATTTTTGTATTTTTAAGAAAAACGATTTCACAAGAAATAGTGGGGTTCTTTGGCATGTACATTTGTAACAATTTTCCTGACTATTAAGGTAGAGCACTTGGGGGCCAGCAGGTGCTGTGAAGGTTTAAGGGACTGGATCCCACATAGCCTACTGTGCAGTTCAAGTCCCAGACCTGGGGGTTTGAGAAAACACTGAATGTGTGCACGTGTGTGCGTGTGCCCAAAATCCTGAGAGGAAACTGGAGGAGAAAAGACGGAGGTGTGGCCATCCCCTCTAGGGAATGATTTCTCATTTCTACATCTCTTTCTGTTTCTTTCTTGAGAGTATGCATACCCTATGGCAAAAACTTAAAAAAAAAAAAAAAAAGACATGGAGCATTTGATTTAGTGCCCTAAGGTTTCACTTTCTCCGTGTGTGTTTGTGTGTTTTGAAATGAAAAGTTCCTTGTAGAAATACAAGATTGGATCTTTTTATAACCCTTACTTTTTTTAATTAAAAAAAAAACAAACAAACAGGAATCTAAGAAGAGGTTTGATGCGGAGGAAGAATTTAAGAAACGAGCATACCAGTGCGTAGTTCTGCTCCAGAGTAAAAGCCCAGATTTTATAAAAGCTTGGAAACTCATCTGTGACGTCTCTCGCCAAGGTGAGGTTTTGGCCTTTGATTCATCCCGCAGAAACTACGCGTATGGTTTCCTTGAGTCTTTATTCAGAATTGACTTCAAATGGCATTTTAAACTTTGAATCTGTTGGCATATAGATTTTTTTTTAAAGAATTATTTAACTTTATTTATTTAAATTTAACCAGAGAGGATTAGACCATGTGAGAAAGAGACAGAGTAAGAAAGCAAGCCGCCAGGTCCAGGACTTGAACCAAAGTCAGTCATGTGGAAGTCCAGCACCCTTAACCACCCTTAACCACCATGCCACCAGCCGTCCCTGGCAAATAGATTTTTTTAAAGATATTTTTCTGAAGCTTAAAGAAGTAATAGAAAGTTTAATGAGGCAGACAGGTGCAAAGTTGAACCTTCTTAGAAATCAGCAAAGGTGTGACCAGCAGTTAGCGTAATAGGTATGTTGCTGGACTTCCGTGTAGTTGACTGCGGTTTGAGTCCCAGACCCGGTGGCTTAAAACTCACTCTGGGCGTATGTGCGTGTGTGCCCAGGATCCCGAGAGGAGAAGGGATTACGGCGTGGCCATCCCCCCTGGGGGGTGATTTCTCGCTTTCTGTCTCTCTCTCTCTCTCTTGCGAGCACACACACACTAACGCAAAAACCTCTCCAAAAAAAGAAAAAGAAATCAGCAAAGGTTAATTAGAAAATCAAATGAAAAGGGAACAGGAAAGAGGCTACTCAAAGTAGCAGCCAACATTATGAAACACTTAGGAATGAGGTATCTAGAAATGTACAGGACGAAAATGAAAAGGAATACACAGCAGGACATAACAGAATGAATAGCGTGCCCTGCCTGTTTCTGTAGTTCATTTATTATCTTAAGGCAATTTCATATTTTCAAACCTGACAAAACTATTGTAAAGGTCATTGTGGAAAGTAAATGGATTAGAATAACCAGTAAATATGCTTTTTTTTATGTACAATACATGTTTCCTTTCTATTTTAATTCTTATACATTGTCTTTATTTGGTGACACCTGCCCCCCAGAGTTTAATAAAATCTACGACGCATTGGACATCTCTTTAATAGAGAGAGGGGAATCCTTCTATCAAGATAGGATGAATGACGTTGTAAAGGAATTTGAAGATAAAGGTAGGCACTGTACTTTCTTCTAATGTTTTATTGAAATTTTCAAGCAAGGAAAAGTCACAGTAACTTGCGCCTGTGTGTACTCACCACCCAGTTAGGACAGCCTGCCACCCTTCCCGGGCTGTGCCTCCCCATGCACCCTGCTGGCGTTCAGCTCCATTGCTGTATCTGGAACTAGTTTGGTATATCCCTCTGAAAGAGCAGACCCTCCTCCTGCCCTAAAAATCATAAGGCTTATTATTATTAATATCATATTTTTCTTTTAGTTTATTTATTTCTTCCATAAGTGAGAAAGAGCCAAACAGACAGCACCCCAACAGAGTCTTGACATGGCGAAACACCTCAGCCTTCAGCCAGTCTTGTTCATGGGCTAGCGTGTGTCCAGGGTTTTTTTGTTGTTGTTGTTTTAATTAATTAATTTTATTTATTATTACTGTTTTTTTAATTTGGCCAGAGAGAGACAGACAGACGGAGAAGGAAAGTGAGAAAGCAAGCTACCAGATCTGGGACTGAACTGTAGTAGGCCACGTGGGAGTCCAGTGCCTTAACCACTGTGCTACCTACTGGCCCCTATGCCCAGGGTTCTTAAACCAGGAACCTTCCCATGTGGGTTTGCCTTGCAGAGTATCCCCTTTATCATTGTGTCACTATCTGTCCGCAGTAGTAAATTTTTTTTAGTTCAGTGGCTTTTACTTTACTTACTTATTTATTTATGTGTTTTTGCCATAGGGCACACGTGCTCACTGGAGAAAGGCAGAGAGAGACAGTGAAAGTGAGAAGTCACTCCCTAGGGGAATGATCATGCCACAATCCCTTCTCCTCCATTATCCTCCTGGGATTTGGACACACATGCACACATACCAGGTGCAATTTTCAAGCCGCCATATCTGGAATTCATACCACTATCAGCCGTGTGGGAGTCCAGTACCTTAACCACTATTCTACCTACTGGCTCCCCAATAATAAATTTTTTAAAGAATTATTTATTTAATTTTATTTATTCATTCTTTTATTTTAATTTGACCAGAGAGAGAGAAAGTAAGAAAGCAAGCTACCAGGTCCAGGACTCAAACTGTGGTTGGCCATGTGGGGATATCCAGCACCTTACCCACCACACCACCTGTTGGTTCCCCCAAAAATAATTTTTTTTTTTTTAGAGGTTTTTGCTGTAGGGCACATGCACTCGCCAAAAAGACAGAGAGATAGAAAGCGAGAAATCACCCCCCAGAGGGATGGCTACGCTGCAGTTCTTTCTCCTCCATTCTCCTCTCAGGATCTTGGGCACGCACGCACATGCTCCCGGCATGAGTTTAAGCCACCAGGTTTGGGACTCGAACCATGGTCGACTACGTGGGAGTTCAGCGACATAGCTATTGCACTAACTGCTGGTCCCCCAAAATAATTTTTTAATACCATTAAATAGAGTTTAAATGTCTCAAGTAATTTTTTAAACTTTAGTTTTTCCAGTGTGCATATTACATTCGTTTCGTATTATTAACATCTTAAGTTCTGTTATTCTGTAGCTTTCTCTCCCCATCTCCCTTTCTTTTTTAATTTCTCTTATTGTTGACTCGACTAGAACATTTGTCTTACAGAATTTTGTGTATGTTGTTATTTAGCAAAATTACCCTCTGTATTCTAGAGAGGCTTCATTTATCCTGACCTGTGTTTTCATTTCCTTTTTTCCTTTTTTTTTTGTTGAGTTTTTGTTTTGATTGTGGGGGAGAGTGATTTTTGTTTTATTTGCAGGCTGCCACATCTAGAACTTGAACCACAGTCAGCCATGTGGAGTCCAGCACCTTAACCAGCAAGCCGTCTTGTTTGTGTTTTTATTGTCAGAGGATATGTACACTTTGCCAAAGAGAAAGTGCCTCCTAGTGGAGCAAGGTCACACCACAATTCCATTTCCTCCTTTTCTTCATCCTCTTGATTTGGGGCACACGTGCATATGCACTTGGGGTTTTTTTGTTTTGTTTTGGGGGGTCTTTTTTTTTTTTTTCCAAGCCACCAGGACTGAAATTTGAACCATGGTCAGCCATAGGGGTTTTGGCTCCCTTAACCAGTAGGTTACAGCGCCAGGCTTCTGTGGTCTTTAGGGGTTTACCTTGCTTTTGATACAAAGTACTCCATGCTTGTTTTTATACATTTCCTGTCTTAGATCTGGACCTGCCATATCTCCAAGGAAACCTGGTTCTTGGGAGAATGTGGGATAAATAAGTACCATTTTAATGGTACTTGTTAATCATAATCTAAAGGTCCTAAAGGACCATAATTTAAGATAATAAAATTTCTGGGGCTGGCAGATGGAAAGGTGGTCAAAGGAGGTGGACTGCCTGGGACTAGCAGGTGTCATGTTGGTTAAGGCACTGGACACTCCCACATGGCTGACCATGGTTTGAGTCCCAGACCTGGTAGTTTGCTTTCTCACTTTCCCTCTCTGGTCAAATTAAAATACATAGATGAATAAATAAATAATCCTCTTTTTTTTTTGAAAAAAGATGCTGGACTGACACATGGCCAGCTGTGGTCCCAGACCTGGTGGCTTGCTTTCTCTCTCTCCCTCTCTGTCTCTCTCTGATCAAAGTGGAATATAATAATAATAAAGTTAAATAAAAGAATTCTTAAAAAAAAAATTTAAAAGATAGTAAAATTTCAGTTTGGTTGTTTTTCATTGCTGAGAAAACAGGAACTTTCCAAGATCACACAGTTAAGTACGATAATACTAGGTCATCGGGAAAGTCATGTGTTTTTTACTGGAAAAATGCATCATAACTTTCCGGTGACCCAGTGTATGTAAGATTCAAACCTCGGCAATCTGGCTTCAGACCTCACGTTTTTAGCCTGTCTCTTCTATCCAAGAACTTTGCCTTTTTCATCATACATACATGAACATTTTTTTCTTTCTCTTACCCTAACTGATTAGTCCTGCTGTTTCCTACACCTTTTGACAGTGTAGCTTCTTTGAGCATGCTGTAAGAGGCTACTATAGGAATTGCACCTACTCGTAGAGGAAGATATGGCTCCAACTTGAAAATAGCACAGATTTCCATGTTCTGTGCCTGCTGGACTAGTGGACTTCAGAGAGGAGTCCTGTAAAGAGAACTGTCAAGTGTAAGATGTGTCTAGAAAACTGCCAGACTATCTGACCTGTGCCCTGACTACATCCTAAGTACCCAGACAACCCTAATGTAGCTATTTTCCAAGACCCCAGTATGGCATGATGAGAAAAAAGTGTGATGTCTTCAGCTCTCTGATAAATGTTTTCTAAAATATTTCTAGGTTAACTAAACATTTATGTAGTGTTAGAATGACTGAGCAGGGACCAGCAGGTGGTGTGGTTAAGGGTGCTGGACTCCCACATGGCCAACCATATTTCGAGTCCTGGACCTAGTAACTCACTTTCTCACTTTCCCTCTGTCTGTCTCACTCTGTACCTCTCTGGTTAAATTTAAATAAATTAAGTTAAATGAAATAATTCTTTTTTTAAAAAAAGAGAGCAATCATACTCCTTTAGGGTTCTTTCAACATTATTAATAGTTTTATTTCGTTTTGTTTTTCTAGGATTTGTGCAAGTGGATGATGGCAGAAAGATTGTGTTTGTCCCAGGGTGTTCCGTACCATTAACCATAGTAAAATCAGATGGAGGTTATACCTATGACACATCTGACTTGGCTGCTATTAAACAAAGACTACTTGAGGAAAAAGCAAATATGATAATCTATGTGGTGGATAGTGGGCAAGTGAGTTTATAGATTTGTCTACATTTTTACGTTGTCTCCTCCTAGCTAAGACAGTGTGATAAGGGTGGTGGCATTTGGTACTTAGAAAAATAAGTTTTCCCCCAAAGACTAAGATTCAAAATAATAGTTTCACGTAGGAGAAAGGACAGGATTTAGACCCAGCAAACCTGGACACTCCTCAGCTTTTCAGATTATGGAAGCAAAGTGGAAAAAGTTACTTCTCTGAACCTCAGTAGTTGTTCTTATCAGTAGTGTTGATGTGAGACCTAAAATGGAGTTGAAGTCGCTGCATGTGAGCTTGCCCTTAATTCAGTTGCTTTTATAACCTTCAAACATAGAAAGTATAGTGACAGTCTTGCTCTTCCACTTTCTTATATAGGACATTAAAAGAACAGCTTTGATAATACTTGCCTCAGGAAATTTGTGAGTGATTAGAAATTTACAAATTATTATCCCTAAGCACAAGACCCTTAAGTTATTTTAAAAGTATTATTATTATTATTAGAAAACTAGGAAGTAACTTTCTATTTCTGTTGCTTTGTAGTCTGTGCACTTCCAGACAATATTTGCTGCTGCTCAAATGATTGGTTGGTATGACCCTAAAGTAACTCAAGTGTCCCATGCTGGATTTGGTGTGGTGCTAGGAGAAGACAAGTAAGTCTGGAAAACTTGAAGATAGTAATGATAGACTCGATCCCCATGCTTGCTTAGGAGAGGCTACCTTTTATTTGATAACCATATCAGAATGAAGAGTCCAGGCCCGCAGGTGGTGTGGAAGTTAAGCCAACTGACTCCCACATGGCCAGTTCTGCAGTTCAGGTCCCAGAAACAGTGGCTGGTCCACAGTGCTTTAGTTACACAGGCTGTAATGGTGAACCCAGCTGAGCCGTTTTGTACCTTTGTCTCATCACTGCCAGAGAATGGAGCCTCTTAGGGAGATACGGACAAGTTGAATGAAAACCAGACTAGATTTAACACACTATAAAAGGTTTCTACTTCCATAGGCCTGAGCCATGAAGTCTGTTATGGTACCTACTCAAGATTTGTGTCAAAGTAGTTTTATTTTTCAGGTTTGTTTTTGTTTTTTTTCTTTTTGTTTTTAGATATTTTTGCCATAGAACTTGTACGCTTACCTGAGAGACAGCGAGAATTCCCCAGGGGGAATGGCCTCTCTGCAGTCCCTTTTCCTCCATTCTCCTCTCGGGATTTTGGGTATGCACGCACACACACCTGGTGTGAGTTTTAAGCCACCGGGTCCAGGACTTGAACCACAGTCGACCACATGGGAATCTAGTGCCTTAACCACTTCACCTGCTGGCCCCATCAGTCAAAATATTTAATGATGTAGTCCAAGCATTTAGTAAAGATTTTGTTTTTTCTTCATAGTTGAATGCTTGGTCAAAAAGTATAAATTTATTGAGATTCTAGTTGAGTTTTAAGTTTCATTGCTTTCATTTTTATTTTCATCTCAATATTGTGAGCTACATATTAATATCTATGCTTTCCGTTTTCATATTTTTCAATCATTTACCCATGTTCCACTCAATATTTATTAAGTAAAAGGATAAATACAAATATTTCTTAATATATAATCAGTTCTAAGGCCTAAAACTTTTCGCGTTTTTAACGTCTTATATTCACTAGTATCTTAGGATCATTTGCCATTTAATCAGCTTGCCTTTTTTTTTTTCAATTTAACTTTTAAAATTTTTTAAAATTTTAATTTGTCCAGAGGAGGACAGAGTGAGCGAGAGGGAAGGAGGGAAATGAGCAAGCAAGCCACCAGATCCAGGACTCGAATCACGGTCCACCATGTGGGAGTCCAGTGCCTTTAACCACTGTGTCACCTGCCAGCCCCTCAGCATGCCTCTTAAACTCTATGGCATATTAGATTTGGTAACAAGACCTAAATATTACTATCACGCAGAGGAGATAGTGTTTCCAAAACCACATGAAATAACTTGAAATATTTGGCCAATGTACAAAAGCCCTAATTGATCATATATAAAAGGTACATTAGGAGCCTGGAGATTAAGGGAGCTGGATTCCACATGGCTAACCACACAGTTCAGATCTCAGCCCCTGCGGCTTATAAATCACATGGGCAGCATGTGCATGCCCCATTTCCTGACAGGGTGGAGAAATGGAGGAGAAGGACTGCAGCAGGAACATGCCCCATTGGGGGTTGCTTTCTCCCTCGATTTCTTCCTTTCTCTCTCAAGAGAGTTCACATGCCCTTTGGCAATTACAAATAAACAAATAGAAGATGGATTACCTAATCCTATCAAGGTGTAGGGTTTGTTTGTTTGTTTTTAAGTTAATTCTTTTTTATCTTGTCATGAAAGACATGTGAGAGAAACACAGAGGCGACCCCGACAGAGTGCTAGCACCACAGCCAACTCCAGTCTCAGCCGTCCTGGTCATGGGTACACATATACCAGGCCTGTTCCAAGAAGCCCTGCTACGTGAACTCAGGACCCTGCCCATATGGGTCTGTTGTGATAGCACTATGCTACCGACTGACTCCCATATATTTTACATTTTCATTTAATGCCAGAGGACATGTGCATACACTAGAGAGAGAGAGAGCGTGAGGGACTCCCAAGCAGAGCCTGGACATTCCAGGTTTCCCTCCAGTTCTCCATCCCAACAGGATCCTGGGCATACATGTGCACACCCACAGGTTTTTCCAGTCAAAAGGCCAGGCTGTGTGAGCTCTGGCCTCCTCTTGTGCCTAACTTCTGTGTATAGGAGCCACTCCTCACAATACTATTTTAGACACAAAGTATATGGAGGTCAAAGATGTGCTTATAAACATTTCCAATAATAACATGATTTGGGGGGGAGTGGTACTTGTTTGGAGTCAAAAGACAGTTGGGTCCTTTTTATGGTGTTTATAGTCCTAACAAAGTGCTTGAAAACTAACCAGTCAGGGGCCAGCCAGTGACATGGTGGATTGGGATGGCTGGATCGCACGTGGCCAACTGCATAATTTGAGTCCCAGACCCAGCAACTTGAAAAAACAGACTGGAGGTGGGGTGGGCAACTGGTGACATAGTGGTTAAGGTGCTGGACTCCCACATGGCCAACCGTGGTTTGAGTCCCAGGCCTGGTGGCTTGCTTCCTCACTTTCCCTCTCTTTGTCTCTCTCTGGTGAATTGAAAAACAATAGTAATAATAAATAAAATTAAATAATTTTTAAAAAATAGACTGGGTGCTTGAGTGTGCATGCCCAAAATCTTAATAGTGGAGGAGAAATTATGGCATGGCCATCCTACCTGAGGGTTGCTTTCTCACTGCCCCTGCTTCTGTCTCTCTCTTTTGAGTAGGCACGCCCTATAGCAAACTTTTTTAATGAAATAAAACAGCCAATCACTTTTAAAAATTATTTAAATATTGCTTATAGTACCTTTTTTCTTTCTTAATGGGTGTAAAGTAGGTTGGCACTTTTGTTTATTAAAATCTATTGGTATTCCAGATGTCCTCATAATAGAACCACTGGTGGAAGTAGACACACACAGTAAACTTCAAGGCAGGTGTAGGTAGGGAGTAACAAAAAGGATCTTTTATTGCAAATTAGAGGCATTAAGGGAGGTTCCCGTTAGCCTTTTAGCTTTATGATGAGTTTCATTTCATCAGAGATTGGGAAATTGTTGGACACTGAAGAAAGCTATAGCATAAAGTCATGGAAATATTTAGAGTATTTATGCAATAATAAAGGAGTTTTAATTCTGTGAGAAAGGACAAGTAGATCCTTCCTAAGGCAAACTGATAATAAAATTGTAGTAGGAAGTACTGCATTATTTTGGTAGGTATTGTGTTAGAAGTGCATGCTTCTTTTGTACTCTTGGTGCATTTGAAGGATTTTTAACCAAATAAAGGAAGAAAATAAATTACATATTTGATGTCCTGCAATTTATCTGTCTAATAGGTGTTAAGAGATTCCAGTTTTCTCAAAATGCTTCAATAGTGCAGCTGCCAGGCCAGTGCTCGTGAGGGCTTTTGCCCCATTTACAGAGTCTCGTTTCAGCAGACCTGAAGGGGGTCCTGGTGTCCTGTTCTTTTTAAATCCTCCAGCCGACTCTGATAAGCATCCAGGATGCATTACCACTAAACAAGAGGAGTCTCGCCATGTAGAGAAATACAAATAAGTTCCAGTAAAGAATTCTTCCCAAACAATTCTAATGCAAACGTGTTTTTAAACAAGATAAAACAGCTAAACTGAACTTTGTGTTCCAGGAAAGTGAGCGAGCTTTCACCTGTTAGGGAATGTGGTAAAGGAGAACACCTAGTAATGGGACTGGGGCTGGGGCCTAGGCTGAGTTGGGGCTCCAGATGCGCACACTCAGAACGCCGCGTCCCTCCCCGGTTGCCAGCTGGAGTGAGGTTGTGTTACGCTGGCATCAGGCCCTCGTAATTGTTCTCAGGGGAAGCATAAATCTTAGAGATTTCAACAGGCATATATTGCCATTTGTGATCAGGTCCCTCAAACCTTCACTTTCAGAGATTTCTAAGTTAACCCTTTCAAAATTTATTTGATTAAGACTTTTCAATGTTTTTAGGAAGAAGTTTAAAACACGTTCGGGTGAAACAGTACGCCTCCTAGACCTTCTAGAGGAAGGATTAAAACGATCTATGGACAAATTGAAGGAAAAAGAGAGAGACAAGGTAAGACAAGGCTTTATCGGCGTCGTGGGTCCTGTTCCTCATGTTATAATTTATCTTCATTTTTGCTTTCCTTGAGAGAACTGAGTAAAATTGTGAGGCGTTCAGTCCACGGAGGGCAGGCTTATGTTCAGATTTTATTGCATAGTAAGTTTGTTTCTTGAACTGCCGAGTATTTATCTTGAAAATACAGTTCTCAGCAATGACATGAGGCCTTTGTTAATGGGACATAGTGCCGGAGCTGCGTAATGGCAGTCCCTGCTGGTGGGAGAAGGTTACAGACAAAGGGGGTTTGATTCTGCAGCGGAGTCCACATCTGCCGAGTTCCTTCTCGAGCATTTGTAGAGTCGCCATAGCAGGCACCTCTTACCACCCAGGGCAAGTTAGCAACACAGGCAACATGATTGGGCTTTTGGGGCACCCTTAGAAAAGTTAGCAACACAGGCAACATGATTGGGCTTTGGGGGCACCCTTTTAAGGGGCATGGGTTGGGTATGTGTGGAATTTGCAGGAATTATATCAAAATGAAGTAAAGTTAACCAAAAAAAAAAACATTTTTAGTTTATTTCTTCCATGAGTGAGAGAGACAGAGAAAGGCCCCCCAGTAGGATCTTCTTTGTGCAGTCCATCCCTAGCTGAGGTTGGACTGAATCACAGGCACACTTGTAAGGACCTAGTGTGCTCAGGGATGTCCCAGAATGTGAGCCCAGGGTCTTTCCCAGGTGAGTCCGGTTGCTCCACTACCTGGCTTTCCTCTGCCATAACTTAATTGCCAGAGGGCACATGTACTCATCTGAAAGAGACAGAAAGAGGGAGAAAGTATCCCCTAATGGGGTGTGATCACTACCCCTTTTTTTTTTTTTTTTTTTTTTTTGAGAGGTTTTTGCTATAGGGCGCATGTGCTCCCCAGACAGACAGAAAGCGAGAAATCACCCCCCCAGGGGGGATGGCCACGCCACAATCCCTTTTCCTCCATTCTCCTCTTGGGATCTTGGGCATGCACCCACACGCGCCCGGCATGAGTTTAAGCCACCAGGTCTGGGACTCGAACTGCAGTTGACTACATGGAAGTCCAGCGACATAGCCAACATTATGCTAACTGCTGGTCCCCCCACTATCCCTTCTTACTTCTCTATTCTATTGGGATATTGGGCACATAGGTACACGTGCTATTGGATATGTTTCTCAAGGCTCCATGACTGGGATTCAAACCATATGGTCAGTCATGTGGGGTCCAGCATGTGGCTTGAAAAACATGCCAGGTGTGGGTGGGTGTGAGTGTGTGACCAAAATCCCAACAGGATAGAGAAGTGAAGACGAGATTATGGCATGACCACTTCCTTCTAGGGAGTGCTTTCTCCCTCTTACTTTGTCTGGTGAGCGCACACATCTCTGGCCAGTTCTTTTGAAAAAGGATGAGAGTGGCAGGGAGAAGTCAAGGATTAAGGTGTAAAAGGTCTTAAGTCTTCCCTTCAGAGCATAAAGTGATATTTCGAAATGAACACACTACTATAAACACAAGAGTAAACTTCACAAGGGAGGGGGCAGAGTCGGATTAAGAGGTAGACATGAAAAAATCAAACACAACAAAAGTCCTTTGAGGACAAGCCCGCTGGCTGAAATAAATGACCGATAGCCCAGAGAGCATGAAGGCAGGCCATCGGCTGCATCCTCTCCACCTGCTCCTCTCCACTGCCAGCAGAATGAAGTGTCATTTTTTTCCTCTACTTCCAGTAGATTGTTGCCAAGTCTACCCAGCTGGTATCTCCAAAGTACTTTTGCCATTTAATCCTGGCATAGGCACACCTGGCACAATCCATTGAAGAGTGGAAAGGCTAGTCACTTAATTTGTTTAGTCTGCCTGCTGACAAAAACTGCTTTGACTTTATTTGACTTCCCTAGCTAATTTTTTAAGTTAATTTGCATATGGTAAAATGCACAGCTTGATGAATTTTTACTTATATACCACCCAATTGAGACTTATTTCTATCAACCAAGAAATTTTCTGATCACTATAAATCATTTTATGTATTCTGGAATTTTTTCATTCTATGAGAGAGAAAGGCATCCTTTAATAGGGTCTCCATGCCACAATCCACCCCCAATCTTAGCCAGCCCAGTGCACAGCCACAAGCACATGGCCTGTCACTTGGGAGGTGAGTCTGCTGATATGAATCCAGGACATTTTACACGAGCGTCCAGGTGTGTGACTGCTGCACACAGCCTGGCCCCGCAGTTCGCAGTTCTTTTTTTTTTCTTCTTCTTCTTTTTCTTTTTTTGGAGAGGTTTTTGCTATAGGGTAAGTGCACTTGCCAGAAAGACAGAGAGACAGAAAGCGAGAAATCACCCCCCAGGGGGGGATGGCGACACTGCAATCCTTTCTCCTCCATTCTCCTCTCAGGATCTTGGGCATGCACGCATAAGCGCCTGGCATGAGTATAAGCCACCAGGTCCGGGACTCGAACCACGTCAACTGCATGAGAGTCCAGCGACATAGCCATTACGCTAACTGCTGGTCCCGGCCCCGCAGTTCTTTAAATTGCTGAGTAGAATTTGTTGTATGAATGTGCCACGTTTTGGTTATCTGTTCTCCTGTTGATGAACATTAGGATTGTCTCCAGTTCTTGGCTATCGTGTATAAAAAGTTCATTTGAACATCGTTGTTGAAGCCCGTCTGGAGACATGTGTTCTGTTTCTTTTTGGTATATGTCCAGACATGACATTGCTGGGCTGGAGGGTCGGCCCGTGCTGACGTTTAGTCCATGTCATGGAGGAGAGCGCTGTAGCCATTATATACTCGTATGCTCCTGCTAATATGTGGGCGTTCTGTTGGCCTTTTTCTTAGACTTTCTGATGAGTAAGTAATAGCATCTTATTATGGCTAAGATATGCATTTTCCTGATGAATAATGATTCTGATGCCTTTTCTTAAGCTTATTGGCCACTTAGTTGTGAGAAGTCTTACTGGAAAATGTATATTGGCCTTTTGTGAAGAGTCTGGGTTTTTTTTTTTTTTGATTTTTGTTATGTTTCTGCTTTAAACCATCCATATCCCTTATATTTACCCACATGTTTACCTTTTCCTGTATATTTTATGCCTTCCTGAGATTTTTTCACCTTTGGGGTTATTTTCCTTCAGTTTAAAGATCTCCTTAACTATTTTTTGGTAGCATAGATCTGCTGGTGACATTTTGATAACACTTGTTTGAAAAGAAATAATTGTCAGATGGGCCTGGCAGGTGGTGTGATGGTTAAGGGTGCTGGACTCCCACATGAAAAACTGTGGTTCAAGTCCCAGACCTGGCAGCTTGCTTTCTCCTTTTCTCTCTCTCTCACTCACACTTGCTCTCATTCTGTCCCTCTCTGGTCCAATAAACAAACTAACAAGTTACATAAAATATTCTTTAAAAAGAAAAGAATTCATTGTCGGAGAGAAAGATGGGGAAAGGGAGAAAACACTCCACAGTGGGACATGCCCATGCCACAGTTCCTTCTCCGCATCGCCACCTGTCAGCATTGGGCACGCACATACAGCTGGTGTAGTTTTCAAACTGCCAGGGCCGGGATTCAAGCCCTGGCTTCCTTAACCACTTGGCTGTGGGGCCAACTCCAAAAAACTCTCTTTTTGTCACTGACTGGGAATAATGTCTGTGTTAGATACAGGGTTGTACTTAGCAGCTGTTTTCTTTCAGCATTTTAAAGATAGCACTCCATTGTCTCCAATTTCCATAGTTTCTTTCTTTCTTTTTTTTTTTTGGAGAGGTTTTTGCTATAGGGTGCGTGCACTCGCCAGAGAGACAGAGAGACACCTTATAGTGATTTGGAAAATGCCTTCAGGGGAAAAGCCAGGTGAAGGTGGAACTGATAGCCTGTGTTTCCCTTCTCTGGAGAATTACAGCCTGGGCTAGTCCTGTAGCCCAGAGGTTAGAACTTGTACTGAGGGATCCTGAACCCACATGGCTGGCAGGATTGGGTCCTGACCCTGGTGGCTTTTCAGACACACCGTGTGTATGTACATGTACATGCACACGTATGTACATGCCCCAAATCCTGACAGGATAGAGAAATGGAAGAAGAATTGTGGCATGATCGTGCCCTTTTGGAAGATGCTTTCTCTCCCACCAGCCAATTCTCATGTCCCTGGCAATTAAGAAAAGTTAAAGCCCCTGAAACTTTGTGTTGATGTTCTCGTTGACTTCAAATAGTTATTCCACACATTTTACCCAGCTTTTTAGTAGTTGCTTTGGATGGAAAGGTTTGTCTGCCCCAAGCTACTCTATTGTGAGCAGATCACAAATCCCTAAGTACTTACTCATGGCCCAGTGATGCTTCAGATCCACGACCAAGTATTAGTGAGATGGTGCTCGAGTTCCTGCATTCATTTCCGATACCTGAGCTTTTCAGCTACGTGACCCTGGGGTCTTTGGTTGGTTGGTTGTTTACTGTATTATTTGTTTCCCTTTTATAATTTTTATGTTTGTGGCATGAAGTAGATATAAACTAATAATCAGTGCTTCGAGTTTCATGTTTACCGAACACATGGGAAAGTATTCAAGCTGATGCTTGACATTTCATGGATTAAGTTTCTCATGGAGACATTTCCTTACTGTGCACATTTGATGCATTTTATATTTTCATTGTTGTCTTTGTACATGTGCCTGTGAAGTTCTACCTCATTGTCAATGCTTACTAACATTTATTGATATAGGGGGCCGGCAGCTGGCATGGTGGTTGAGAGCACTGGACTCTCACATGGCCAACCACAGTTTGCGTCCCAAACCTAGCAACTTACTTTCTCACTTTTCCCTCTCTCTGTGTCACTCTGTCCCTCTTTGGTCCAAGTAAAGTAAATAAATAAAGTTCAATAAAATAAGTAAATAATGTTTGTTGGTATAGAAAAGAAAGTTTATTGATAGAAGAGTTCCATTGGCTACTCCCTACATTCTCCCGTCTGGGAGACCCCAGGACCAAGGCAGCGGTCAGTAAGCTGTGAGATATTTGCTTTACCCGAAGGTCCTGACTGCCGAGGAGTTGAAGGCTGCTCAGACGTCCGTGGCTTATGGCTGTATCAAGTATGCTGACCTTTCCCACAACCGGCTGAATGACTACATCTTCTCCTTTGACAAAATGCTGGATGACAGAGGGAACACAGCTGCTTACTTGTTGTATGCCTTCACGAGGATCAGGTACGTGTAGACAGGAGCTGTTTTATTGTGACTCAAACGAGGTCGTACTTACATGCTCCAGAATACCTCGTCTAGTTGTGTGTGAATATCTTCGGACATACTTCTTCATTTCGAAGTGCAGGTTATCCCTGAATCCCCAAACCCTCCCTTTTTACCCTGGCAGATACCCCTCCTAGGCATGCTTGCTTAATACTGGGGTGGCGTCAGCTAAAAGAATTACATTCTCATCTGTCCCATTATGAAATGCTCTAGACCAGATTATTAGTTTTCCCTAATAGTGTGCCTTTTAATAACATACTTGGTGTATTTTGGGTTTTGTTTTTTTGGAGTTTTTTTGAGAGAGATTTTTGCTATAGGGTGCTCACCAGAGAGACACAGAGACAGAAGGCAAGAAATCACCCCCTCCCCGGGATGATAACCAAGCCACAATCTCTTCTCCAAAATGCTCTCAGGATTTTGAGCACACAAGCACACACACCTGGCATGAGTTTTAAGCCGCCAGGTCTGGGGCAAACTATGGTAGACTGTGGGAGTCCAGCAACATGAACATTACTCCATTAGCTGGTCCCATACTTAGTTTTTAGGTTTCGTTTTTTGGTTTTTGCTGTAGGGCATGTGCACCTGCCAGAGAAAGAGAGAGAGAGAGAGGGAAAATGAGAAATGGCCTACAGGAGGCTTGGCCACACTGCAGTCCTTTCTCTCCCATTCTCCTCTTGGGATTTTGAGCACACATGCACACACACCAAAAGTAAGTTTCAAGCTACCAGGTCTGGGATTTGAACCACAATTGGCCAGGTAAGAGTTCAATGCCTCAACCACTTCCCATCTGCTGGCCTTAAGAATTTATTTATGTACTTTAAAAAGGATTATTTTTCTTTTTTCTTGTTGACGAGAGGGACAGAGCAAGAGAGAGCAAGCGAGAAAGTAAGAAAGCAGGCTACCAAAAGTCCAGGACTTGAACCACAGTCAGCTATGTGGGAGTCCAGTGCCCTTAACCACCACACCACCTGCAGGCCCCAAGAATTTATTTATTTATTTATTTTGTTTGTTTGTTTTTTGGAGAGGTTTTTGCTATAGGACGCATGCACTTGCCAGACAGACAGATAGAGACAGAAAGCGAGAAATCACCCCTCAGGGAAGATGGTCACGCCGCAATCCTTTCTCCTCCATTCTCCTCTCGGGATCTTGGGCACGCACGCACACGCGCCCGGCGTGAGTTCTAAGCCACCGGGTCCGGGACGTGAATCGCGGTCGACTACGTGGGAGTCCAGCAACATAGCCATTACACTAACTGCTGGTTCCCAAGAATTTATTTTTAATTGATGATACTGTCTGAGTTTTACCTGCCACTTTCTGAGTCAGGAGACCTGAACATGCCTAAGCAAAAGGAACAGTGGTGGCTGCCCGGTTGTTTCAGGTCTATCGCACGTCTGGCCAACATTGATGAAGAGATGCTCCGGAAAGCCGCTCGAGAGACCAAGATCATTTTGGACCACGAGAAGGAATGGAAATTAGGCCGATGCATTTTACGGTTCCCTGAAATTCTGCAGAAGATTTTAGATGACTTATTTCTCCATACTCTCTGTGACTATATCTATGAGCTCGCAACTGTTTTCACGGAGTTCTATGATAGCTGCTATTGCGTGGAGAAAGATCGACAGACTGGTGAGTATCTCGTCCAGTGGCCATGTCGGGGATGCGGCTCCTTCAAGGCATTTGCGTTCTGTGGGGTGGTTCTCCAGTGTGTGTTCTTCCTGGAAGCTTCCTCTCCCCCTCCAAACAGTTAAACAGTGATCCATGACAGAGTACACAAAATTTGACACGGCTAATAAAAGCAGAAATGGAATCTGCCCAATTAGTCTGTTTCTCTACCCTCAGGCACATAGGATAGAACTTTAGGACACACCAACACACACACATACAAAATTGGGAGACACTGGGAGTAGGACTTTTCCAACAAAAGTGATGTGTCCAAGGATCCCACAATCAGTCTTTGAGTGATCATGATGATAGAAACTGCCCACAGAAAACAATTGATATCTTTTCTTACTTTAAGCTTGCTGTTCTTGGTCATGTTACGTACTTATTGAAGTGAATTGAATTAATATGATATAAATAAAATAATTTTTTTCTTCTCTGGTCAAATTAAAAAATATAAAGTTAAACAATTCTTTTTAAAATTATTTTATTTAACTTTATTGTTTATTTATTTTAATTTGACTAGAGAGCAACAAAGTGAGAGAGAGAAAGAGAGAGAAAGGAAGCCACCAGGTCCAGGACTCAAACATTGGTCAGCCATGTGGGAGTCCAGTGCCCTTAACCACCACACCACCCGACAGCCCCAAATAAAATAATTCTTTAAAAAATAAATTAAAGGTAATATTTACACTTTTTTTTTAAAATTAATTTGTTAGAGGGCACATGTGCACAACCAGGGGGAGAGGGAGGCAGCTCCCCCTATGGGGCGTGTTCACACAACAATCCTTTCTCCGTTTCTCCATCCTGTTGGGATTTGAGGCATGCCTGCAAGCACACGCAACATGTTTTCCAAGCTGCCAGCTCTGAGATTTAAACTGCAGTCAGCTGAACTGTGATTCAGCTTCCATAACTACCAGGCCATGGGCTGGCCCAAAATGTACAGATTTAATCGGTGCAGGCCTTATGTTCCAGTTTTTTTTGTGTGTGGGGGGGGTCATTTTATTCAATTTTATTTATTTAACTTTGATCAGAGAGGGACAGAGCAAGAGAGCGAGCAAGAAAGGAAGCAATCTGCCAGCTTCAGGACTTGAACCGCATTCAACCATGTGAGAGTCCAGTGCCCCTAACCACCACGTCACCTGCTGGCCCATATATTTCATATCTTGATTCTCAGTTAAAAACTTATTACTTGGGATCAAGGGAATATAATGCTTATGTCACTAGACTCCCATGTAGTTGACTGTGGTTCAGGTCCTGGACCCAGCAGTTTAAAACTCACACTGGGCACGTGTGCATGCATGACCAAGATCCTGAGAGGAGAGTGGAGGAGAAGGGATTGTGGCATGGCCATCCCCCCAGGGAGATGATTTCTCGCTCTCTGTCTCTCTGGTAAGCGCATGTGCCCTTACAGCAAAAATCTCTCTTAAAAAAAAAAAAAAGAAAAAGAAAACTGATGCCTTTAATTCTTAGTTTGTCTCTTTCCATAGTGTAGGGCAGCAGTCCCCAGGCCATAGACTAATGACACTCTGTCGGGCTGTGCAGTGGGGGTTGGGCAGCAGGCGAGCAAAATGTCTGTGTTGGTAGCCTCTTCCTGTCACTGATGTGGCCACCCGGGCCCTGCCTCTGGCCAGATCAGTGGCAGTATTGGGTTCTCATGGGAGCAAGGACCCTCTTGCTATATGGTTGATTGTTGTATAGTGTGGTCATGGTGGAAATGGGGTGCCTGGTGAATGTGGTGTGCTGAGGTCATCTCAGGACCAATCTTACCCCCTCCCCTCATCTGTCCATCTGTGGAGGGATAGTCTCCCCTGAGGCTGGTCCCTGGTGCCAGGAAAGCTGGGGACTGCTAGTTTAAGCTGAGGCAAGTCTACTTAAAGCCTAAAACACTTGTGCGTTAGGCTGTTCCCTAATAGCCTAGTAGATCTCTGATGATGAATTTCAGAACGGAAAACAAGGCCTGTAATCTCTTCTTTTCTCCATCTTCTCAGGTAAAGTCCTGAAGGTGAACATGTGGCGGATGTTGCTCTGCGAAGCAGTCGCTGCTGTCATGGCCAAGGGGTTTGATATCCTGGGAATAAAACCTGTGCAGAGGATGTAGTCCTCCCTAGGTGTGAACACCATGTGTTTTTACCAAAGTGGCCATCTGCACTGTTTGCTTTTTTACAATCATGTGGATACAAAAACAAGTAAAGAAAACTTGTCAACTATTTCTGCACACTGGTTCATTTTTTCTTTTTAACGTTCGTTTCTTCCTTGAGTGAGAGAGATAGATAGAGCATCCCCACAGGGTTTCAGACCATGATCCAGTCCTGATTCTGAACATGCGTATGCCCAGCACACAGGGAAGTCTCCGGGCTTGAACTGTAAGCTACTGAGTCCAGGACTCAAACCACAGTCGACCATGTGGGAGTCCAGCGCTTTAACCACCACACCACCTGCTGGCCTCAACCACTAGAATTCTAAAAAAGAAAATCACTTTCACAAATAGGCTTATTTCTTACTGAGCATTAAACAAAAATGATTTGGTGAAGGCTGTGGAATAACAGGATGTGTGTACAAGAGTCCATTGGCTTGTCAGGTAGTTTTCATTAATTCTAGCCAGCGAAGAAATCCCAGTCACTGAGCTCTGCTAGGCACCAAGAACTGAACACACCTCACTCTCCCCTTTGTTCCTAATTCCACTTTTCTTTGTAAGTGACACAACTAAGGCTCCACAGAGCCCTGAATTGCTCAGGAACAGAAACCACAGTTCGTACCTATGCATGCCTGACTCCCAAAGGCGTCTTTTAGTGAGAGAGAGCATTGGCAATGTCACAGACCTGGGCTCAGGGGAAGGGGACAAGAAAACAGTTAATCTGAAGTTTCAGATTAACTCAGCATCTCATCTGCTGTATGCCAATCCCAGTTGCAAGAGAAGGTGGGAAAGTATGAATAAGCTTAAAAGAAGAGAAGTGGTGCAGCCCTAGGACCTGATAGCGCTGTCCGTGGTGCTAACCACGCACCAAGGTCTTCGGCGCCCATGTTGCTGTCCTTGGTGCTGCCGAGAGGTATTCCCTCCACCACACCCGCAAAGCTCAGGAAGGGTCCGCGGAGTGAAAGCAGGTTTAAAAGCATAAGCGAGAATTCAAACAACACGAGCTGCGGCTCCTGCGGAGGTGGTGACGGAACCTTAGGTTCGCAGCCTGCTGTCACCATTCGCACTTAAGAGCCCAACCCGAGACTTTCTTGCTGTCTGTTAGAACAAGTTCAGGGGTTCAGCGCAGCTAATGGGCTAGAGCAGCGCTACATGGAAAGCGCAGCTGTGGCTCACAGGCCATTGACTGCGGCAGTGGGGCCTTACACTTCGGCCATCCCTGGCTTTCAGTCTTCCTCCCCAATTTTTCCTTTGCAAGCTCTCAGTCCTGTGAATGCTCTTTCTGAAAACTTCGTGGTTGCTCCGCTTAATCATCTGCATGCCACTTCCATGGCCACAGCGGCATTGCCACTGCTGCTGTTGCATCCTCACTAGTTTTGACCACCATTTTTTTCTCTTCCGGTGGGGGGGTGGGGGGGATGCATTCTCATGAGCATGGCATGGCTCAGTCCCTTCTCCATTTCTCTGTCCTGTCAGAATATGGGGTATGCACACACATGCACCCAGCCTGTTTCTGAAGCCAATGGGCTGGCATCTGAATGGTTGGCCATGTGGGATCCAGCTTCCATAACGACTAGGCTATAGAGCTGGCCCGTAACTGTCATTTTTTGGTATAATCACGTTCACAACAGAACTTCCAGTGCAATAACTAGGTCAAAGTACGGATTTGTTGTTGAATGTCTTGTCAAAATATCGGTGCCAATTTGCTGCTTCCCAGACTTGATCAGTCCCACTCTCTGGGGACAGAATCTCTAACAGCAAGATATTTATGTAAAAGAAAGCAAAACTGTTCAATTTTATTGTATATAAACTATATCTCAATAAAAAAGATTGACCGAAAGGATTATATAAAAATCCAAACGGGCTGGCAGGTGGCGTGGTTAAGGTGCCAGACTACCATGTGGTCAACCACAGTTCAAGTCCCAGACCTAGTGGCTTGCTTTCTCACTTTCCCTTTTTCTAGTCAAATTAAAATAATAAATAAAAATAATTCTTTTTTTAAATAAAAAAGAAAGCTAACGCTGAAGAACACTAGTAGGCACCATGGCTGCAGTGTGTGTGGTGCTTCAAAACAAAGCTTTGGGGCCAGCAGATGGCGTGTTGGTGCTGGACTCCCACATGGTTGACTGCAGTTCCAGGAGGGACACAGTGGCTTGAAACACGCTGGGCATGGGGTATGTGGGGTCCCAAAACCCTGAGAGGAGAATGGAGAGGGATTGTGGTGTGGCCACCCTCTCTTGGGAGGTGATTTCTCTCTTCCCTCTCTGGTGAGCTCACCTTCCCTGTGGCAAACACCTAAAAAACACAAAAATCTCTGAGGTAGAGTCTCTGCCACAGAGGAGATGGTGAGACCCAGAGAGACCAAGGTGCTTGCCCCAGTTTCTAAGATTCTCAGAGTCAGGTAAGCTCTCCAGGCCACTCAGCAAGCACGTGGCACAGCAAGGACAGAAACCTCTTCTGCAGAGACACGCGGTCGCCGGGGCCCAAGGGAGTGCCAGGGGTCACAGAATGATGGGGTGGGGAAGAGTTCAGAACAGGCTGCGTCTGCGCGCAGGGCGGGAAGGGGGCT
>NW_006159712.1:3241657-3242743 GCF_000334495.1 Tupaia belangeri chinensis | reverse complement strand
GGGGCGCGGCCAAGAGCAAGAGCCGCCGCAAGAAGGGCGCCAGCGCCGTGTCGGTGGAGCCGCACCGGCACGAGGGCGTCTTCATCTACCGCGGGGCGGAGGACGCGCTGGTCACGCTGAACATGGTGCCCGGCCACTCGGTGTACGGCGAGCGGCGCGTCACGGTGACCGAGGGCGGCGTGAAGCAGGAGTACCGCACGTGGAACCCCTTCCGGTCCAAGCTGGCGGCGGCCATCCTGGGCGGAGTGGACCAGATCCACATCAAGCCCAAGGCCAAAGTGCTCTACCTGGGCGCCGCCTCGGGGACCACCGTCTCGCACGTCTCCGACATCATCGGCCCAGACGGCCTGGTCTACGCGGTCGAGTTTTCCCACCGCGCTGGCCGCGATCTGGTCAACGTGGCCAAGAAGCGAACCAACATCATCCCGGTGCTCGAGGACGCCCGGCACCCGCTCAAGTACCGCATGCTGATCGGCATGGTGGACGTGATCTTCGCCGACGTGGCACAGCCGGACCAGTCCCGCATCGTGGCTCTGAACGCCCACACCTTCCTGCGCAACGGGGGCCACTTCCTCATCTCCATCAAGGCCAACTGCATCGACTCCACCGCGTCCGCCGAGGCCGTGTTCGCCTCCGAGGTGCGGAAGCTGCAGCAGGAGAACTTGAAGCCTCAGGAGCAGCTGACCCTGGAGCCCTACGAGAGGGACCACGCTGTGGTCGTCGGGGTCTACCGGCCCCTGCCCAAGAGCAGCAGCAAATAGCAGCCGGCGGGGTGCGCCCGTGTCTCCCCAACTGTCGCGTTATTATGTGCTGTGTGTGTGTTGTTGCTTTTCTATTAAACAGTGTAAGGCAGCCCCCAGGTGTATCCTGTGGTCAGCCTGGGTTTGGCTGCAGTGACCGTCAGTCCTTAAATCCCGGTGGCCTGAAACAGCTCGCATTAGGGCCCATCAAGGGACAACCTGGGAGCTTGTGCTCATTCTAACCCCCTGGTCCCTGAACCTCGTCTTCACACACACTTCATTTCCACTTTGAAGAGCAGGGGGCTTGCTGCTGAGCTTTTGACTTCCCCCAGGGCCTGAGGGGCAT
>NW_006159712.1:3238567-3241642 GCF_000334495.1 Tupaia belangeri chinensis | reverse complement strand
ATTCCTGTTCAGCTGGCCAACTCCCATGACCAAGCCTGGCCCCAGGGAAGGGTCCTCCATAGTGACATGTAGAGTGACACACCCAGCCTGTCTGACTCAAAGCAAGAGTACCACAGTGAGTTGCGGTACTTTTCAGACAAGCCCTTTTGCATTGTTGACTACATTTAATCATAGGCCAGCCCTGAGACAGCCTTGCCGCCATCCCTACATCACACGTGAGCAGCAGGCTTCTGAGAGTGAGCTGTCATCTCTGTCGCCTGGATTTACAGCGCTTACGGAGGTGGAGCTTACATGCCAGTCCTCCCTCGCTCCCTCCACACAGCAGTATCTCAGTGGCCATGCCACACGTGGCCTGCCCGGGGACACACACAGCCCTCTGGCTCTGCGTTCTTTCTTACCACCTCATTGAGCTACCCCAGTCTTGGGTTTCACAATAGCAAAACAAAGCAGGAAGGAGGGAGGGGTCAGGACGCAGCGTCCCCTCTGCAGGGCATCGCGTGCTCAGAGCGCCATCGCCAAGCGTCTGTGGAGTAGCTGGCAGCACAACTCCATTAAGTACCTGTCTCTGAGGGCATTCCCTGCAGACCCCGAGATGGCTCATGCACTGCTTCCCGGCTCTTCAAGCCAGCCCAGGGAGGAGAGTGCGCATTCCCAGGGGCTGAGCAGCTCCAGAGCCTAGTAAAGTGCTCCGGAGCAGACCTTTAAAGGCCTTTCGTGTGTTCATTCGTCCACTCAAAATCCCCACTGCTTGGGCCAGAAGGTGGTCTGGTGGGTAAGGGACTGGATCAAATTGGCGACGCACAATTTGAGACCCTGACCTGCAGCCTGAACACATTGTGTGTGTGCGCATGCCTAAAGTCGTGAGAGGAAAATGAAGGGTGGATGTGGCGCGGCCGTTCGTCCTGGGGGGTGACTTCTCACTTTTCCTCTCTGGCAACCACACATGCCCTCTGGCAAAACGAAAAAATCATCCTGGGCCAGCAGGTGGCGCGGAGGTGAAGGCACTGGATCTCGCATGGCCAAATGTGTGTTTCGAGTCCTGGGCCTGGGGCTTGAAAAACATGCTGGTGGGGGCCAGCAAATGACATGGTGGTTAAGGGTGCTGGACTCCAACACGACCGACCGCAGTTTGAGTCCCAGACTTGGCGGCTGGCTTTCTCACAGTCCCTCTCTCTCTGTGTCCCTCTCTGGTCAAATTAAAAAATACATACATACATACATATGTACATAAAATAAAAAGTCAAATAAAATAATTATTAAAAAAAAAAAAGGACCAGCAGTTAGTCAAATCAATGGACTCCCATGTAGTCAACCGTGGTTCAAGTCCCAGACCTGGCAGCTTAAACTCACACCAGGCACATGTGCGTGCGTGCCTAAGATCCCAAGAGGAGAATGGAGGAGAAGGGATTGCGGCATGGCCATCCTTCCTGGGGGGTGATTTCTCACTTTCTATCTCTCTCTCTCTGTCTTTCTGGTGAGCACATGCGCCCTATAGCAAAAACCTCTCCAAAAAAGAAAAACACGCTGGTATGCACGTGTGCCCCAAATCCAAAAGGAGAATGCAGAAGAGATTATGGTGTGACCGTACCGCTGGGGCGTGACTTTCCCCTTTCTGTCTCTCTGGCAAATGCACGTGCCGTATGACAAAAATTTAAATGAATAAATATCTCCGCTGCTGATTGCCAGTGTGGTCGGCATTTGGTCTGGAAACTACCGCTCGCCAGTGCATCAGCAGGAGGGTGGCCCACCTTCCCGGGTGCTCAGGTAAAGGCTGTGGTTATTCTGCTTTTCCTGGAGGCACTTCTTGAACAAAACAGGATAAATCAGGCTTTTTATAAAACAGCCCCTAGGCCACTTGGTGGTGGTGTGAAGGCAGCTGGCCCCCCATGGCTAACTTTGCTATTTAAGTACTGGACCTGGGGACCAAGGCAGCGTAGCGGTTATGTGGCTGGACGCCCACATGACCCGCCACAATTTGAGCCCCAGACCTGGCGGCTTCAAAATCACATCCGGCATGTGGGCATGCATGCCCAAGACCTCAGGAGAAGAATGGAGAAGGGACTGTGGCGTGGCCATCACTCGGGTGGGGGTGGGTGATTACAGAGAGACATAGAACCGCGGTCGACTACAGAGAGACATAGACCGGCGGTGGACTACGTGAGAGTCCAGCGACATAGCCATTACGCTAACTGCTGGTTTCCTAGGGGCGGGTGATTTCTTACTTTCCCTCTGTCTCTGTCTCTCTGGCGAGTGCATGCACCCTAAAGCAAAAATCACTCCCGGCACATATGCATGTGTGCCCAAAATGCTGAGAGGAGAATGGTGAGGGCTTGTATGGCCTGCACTCTGTGGGGCCGGGGTGTGCAATCTCTCACTTTCCCTCTCTTCACACCCCCTATGGCAAACAAGCAGACTACCACGCTGCTCCAAAACCCAGAAAAAGCTGTAGCTCAGTTTGTGGCAGGCTGAGGACGAAGAGAACGGGTGGGTAAATGCGGAGACATAAACGACCCCGCCGCAGGGGCCTATGGAGGCTCAGGTCTCACTTCCAGTCTGATGACTTGCAAGGCTGCGGCAGGAGGCTGGCGAGCTTGCAGCTGGCCTGGGCAACAACGAAACTGTCTGAGAGAGCTGGGTACAAGGGCCGGCAGGTGGCGTGGTGGGGGTGAAGGCAGTGGACTCCCACCTTACTGACGGCGGTCTGAGTCCTGGGCCTGGCAGCTTTCTCTTTCTTTCTCATCAAATTAAAAATAAAATTAAATACTTTTTTAGAATTATTTTTTATTTAACTTTATTTTAATTTGACCAGAGAGGGACAGAGTGTGACAAAGAGGTAAAGTGAGAAAACAAGCCGCTGGGTCCAGGACTCGAACTGCGGTTGGCCATGTGCACCCTTAACCACCATGCCACCTGCTGGCCCCTAAAATGATTCTTAAAGAGCTGGGTGCAGTGGCCGTCCCAGTTAGGAGACTCACAGAGAAAGCTCTTGACAGGAGAGACTGTCTTTATTTTTTTTTTTAAATCCAGAGAGAGAGAGGCCAGCAGATGGCGTAATGGCTATGTCTCTGGACTCCC
>NW_006159712.1:3236557-3238403 GCF_000334495.1 Tupaia belangeri chinensis | reverse complement strand
CCATGTCCTTAACACCACGCCCCCTGCTGGTCCCATTTATTTATTTATTTATTTTTAAATAATTATTTACTTAATTTTATTTATTTATTAATTTATTTTAATTTGGCCAGAGAGAGAGAGGTGGGCAGGGAGAGAGAGAAAGTGAGAAAGCAAGCCACCAGGTTCAGGACTTCAGGTTGGCCATGTGGGAGTGTCCAGCTCCTTAACCACCATGCCACCTGCTGGTCCCATTTATTTTTTTTCTGAAAGATCGTTGCTATATGGTGTGTGCACTCACAGGAGACAGAGAGATGAAAGCAAATAATCACCTCACCTCCCCCCCCAGGAGAAGGTGGGAAATGGCCATGCCACAATTCCTTCTCCTCCATTCTTCTCTAGAATCTTAGGCATGTACACATGCGCCTGGCATGAGTTTTAAGCCACCAACCAGCTTCAGTATTTGAACTGCAGTAGACTACATGGGAGTCCACCAACATAACCATTATGCCATCTGGTCCTGAGACCGTCTTTAAAACAAACCTGAGGGAACCAGCAGTTAGCGTAATGGCTATGTCGCTGGACTCCCACGTAGTCGACTGCGGTTCGTGTCCCGGACCTGGTGGCTTAAAACTCACACTGGGTGCGTGTGCGTGCATGCCCAAGATCCTGAGAGGAGAATGGAGGGGAAGAGATTGCAGCGTGGCCATCCCCCCTGGGGGTGATTTCTCGCTGTCTCTCTGTCTCTGGTGAGCACACACGCCCTATAGCAAAAAAACCTCTTCAAAAAAAAAAAAAAACTAACCTAAAAAATACAATTTAAATAATTCTTTTTAAAAATTGGGGTAAGTAGGAGCCTCTTTTTTCAGCTTTTTGCCTTAGAGTATGTGCACTCATTGGAGAGAGACTGAGACAGAGAGACAGAAATCATCCCCCCACTGCGGGTATGGCCATGCTGCAATCCCTGTTTTCCATTCTTTTTCAGTGATGTTGGGCACTCACACACAGGTGCTTAGTGTGATTTTCAAACCACCAGGCCCAGGACTAAATGGTTCAATGGAAGTCCTGCAGTTGGCCATGGCTTCAAAAACGCACTAAGCAAACTAAAAAGCAAAGTAAAAAACAGAAGTGCAACCCTGATGAGCTTGTCATTGTTGACGAACACTGTAGGGACCTCTGGCAGCACCTATGTGAAATAAGTGCCAGTGACGTAAGCGCTGGCCACTTGCTGGCCCTGTCACTCTGCTTTATGTAATGTGGCATTGATAAGCTTAGAGAACTTCAACCAGCAGGTGGCATAATGGTTACATCCCTGGACTCCCACCACATGGTTCCGACCTCGATTCAAGTCCTGGACCCAGCGTATTGAAACTGATGCTAGGCATGTGTGCACGCCCAAAGTCCGGAGAATGGAGAAGGGATTGTGGTGTGGCCATCTCCCTGCGTACACAAGCCCTATAAGAAATAAAAGCATGTCATTACTTCCAACCCATTAATGGCCAGCATTTTGTTCGTAGGATAGTTATGTTGCCATTTTTGTTGCTTTTTATTTGGTTATGAATTTTAGCCTTTTCAAGCTCGACCTTCTCAAATGCTGTATTTCAGTTTGGACAGGAGACCTCCGTGTTGCATTAAGCAATGGAGTACAGTGGAAGAGGGGGCCAGCAGGTGATGTGGTGGTTTAGCGCACTCGACTCCCACGTGGCTGTGGTTTGGGTCCCAGATCTGGCAGCTTGCTTTCTGTCTCTCTCAGGTCCAATTAAAAAATAATAATAATTCTTTGAAGAAAAATAAAATATTCTGAATAGTTTGATCCAAGATATTAGTTTGTTTTTTTTTTTTTTGTTTTATGGCGGGGGGGCCCACCAGA
>NW_006159712.1:3231908-3236254 GCF_000334495.1 Tupaia belangeri chinensis | reverse complement strand
CAATCTGGCTATAATGTGTCTTGGAGAAGATCTTCTTGGGTTGATTCTGTTTGGGGTCCTTTGTATTTCTTGGGACTGGGTCTTTGAGTGCCTCTCTAGGTTTGGAAAGTTTTCTTGCAGGATTTCATGGAATAGATTATCAATGCCCTTATGGGTCTCTTCGCCTTCTGGAATGCCAATTATCCAGATGTTTGGACGTTTGATGGTATCTAGTACTTCTCGTGTATTATTTTCAAATTTTTGGACAATTTTCTCGGTCTTTGTGGTGGATTTTTCTAGGCCAGCAATTTTCTCTTCTATGTCTGAGATTCTATTTTCTGTATGATCTAGTCTGCTTTTAATACTTATAAAGGAGATTTTTACTTCCTGTATTATAATCTTCATCTCTAACAGGTCCCTTTGATTCATTTTTAAAGTGTGTAATTCCTCTATTAGATTTTGCAAGAATTTCCTCACCTCCTGGAACTCTTCAACTTCTTTCTCCTTTCTTTTCAGCTGTTCATTGTCTCTTTTCTCTTCCATCTCTGTTAGCTTCGCCATTATGATTGTTCTAAATTCTTTTTTTTTTTTTTTGCTATATGGCGTGTGCGCTCACCAGATTGAGACAGAGAGACAGAAAGCGAGAAATCACCCCATGGCCACGCTGCAATCCCTTCTTCTTTCTCCTCTCGCAATCTTGGGCATGCACGCACACACACACCGGGTCGGGGACACGAACCCTGGTCGACTACATGGGAGTCCAGCAACATAGCCATTATGGTAACTGCTGGTCCCCTTTTCTTCTTTTGGCCCAAGATATTAGTTTTAAGACTTGGAGTCATTGTGGAATTTTTGTTTTGAGGAAAAGGATTCATAAAAGCCTAATTGTGAAAGTTCTTGAAGTGTTAACATTTTGTATAATAAATGCTTAATCATATAATGAATAACTTGCAAGAGGGGTTGGTTTATAGTTGCCTTTACAATATTGTTTGATCAGAAATTCCACAAGCTTGCGTTACATATATAGACAAAAATTGATAGTTGTAAAAATATGCTGTTTTGTGATTAAAAATTTAAAAAAAATGAAACCTGTGGTCTAATATCTTGACAAATGGGGAAGGTTAAATTTTGTTTCTGGAAGTCAAACCTAGGGTAACATGTAGGCAATTCGACTGCTGTAATTCAGTTGATGGAAAAATGAAACTATATCTCAAGTTCAGCTCCACCCCATAGCAGCAGACACGTAAGCAAAAAATAAAAAATAATCTTGATCCGTTAAAAATATTAGGAATACCTTAGAGGAACTTATAAAGCCTTTGGCACAGAAAATGACGTTTTAAGTACAGAAACGTTAACTGTGTGTATACCACACCCCTCGCTGAAGAACTGTCAGCACCTTGCTCTTGCAGACTACACAGCGCTGTGCAGGTCCGACTTCCTCCCCAGCTGGCACTGGTGTGGGGCGCCCTTGCTCTTCAAAGGCTCATGTCCACTTGCTTCCAGCACTGATGCCCAGGGAGCCAGACCACACGGCGCCCAGTATTTCCACAGCACGTTCTTTCCTCCCTTCATCAAGAGCTCACGTGTTCTCTCCTAGATCCTGCTTACCGGGCATTAAACACGAAGGAAATGCCCAACATTTCCGTGTCGTGTTCTCGTTTTCATCCATCCCTATATTCCTGGAGTGGTCACGTCACTTGAAAATGCAGTGTTTAGGTAGGAAACACCTCACATTAAGAAAGGTCAAAGTGTTCTCTTTTAAAACAAATTTAACAAGAATTGCTTTGAAAAAATATAAATTAACTTTTGGTTTAGAGGAAATACGTATGAAGTAATACTTCCCAAACCGTGACACCGAAGTCCTACTGTGTCCTAGTATCGCTCCTCCAGAACACACCTAAGACCGTCAGATCCACTCCGCTGCGGGCATCCATTTCTAGTGTGGGGTAAGTCTCATTTCAAGAAAAGTTTTTCTCACCTTGCAGAGCAGACAGACAAGGGTGTTTTCTCTGCTGTCAGTCAGTCAGCACGTGTTTCCTTACTGAGGCCGAGTGCCGCGCAGAGGATCTAGCCTCAGCCCTTGCTCTCACGAGCTTATGTTCTGCTGGGGTTAACTGCTGTAAACAGCATGGAAACGTGGGAGGACGACACGTAAACCAAGAAATAATCAAAGGATACACATAGTAAACAACTTAGAGAATTTATTTGGAAAGTTAAAGAAAAAGCATGATTCTAACATTTATTTAAAATATAAACAAAATTAGAAAAGGTTTAGCTACAGGGAAGAAGGCAGGTTTAGTTGGCTAAATACAAACAAGCAAAACCCAAGTTTCTTCCATGCAAATAAGCATCGAGAAAGTGTGGGAATGTTTACAGGACAGGCCGCAACCATTTTCTTTTGTAATTTACACAAGAAAACTGTACAGAAATGAAAAAATAAATTAGGCATATACAAGAAATGTTTTACAGGTTACACAGGCTATGACTTACTTTATTATGCATAATATCCATAGCACATTATACATTTTTACACCATAGATTCAGTGTTAGAATTCAGACATGACAGAGCTTCTTGACAATAATGAAACAGACAAAATAAGGCAATTTACACTGAAATGGCATGTAATAGCAAAATTAGCCTCAAACTGAAAGGACTCCCTAGATTGGGACATAAAATCATCTCCTAATTATAATTTGGTCAACAACTGGGCAGAAGATAAAATGCCATTCGACTTCAATTAAAAAGTCTTGTTGAGTTCAAATAAAAACTGAAAGCACACCACATATCAAAAACGACAGGGCTGGCCTGTACAGTGGTTGAGCCCTGGGCATAGGGAGCCAGATCCCACATGGCTGACAGAGGTGTGAAACCTGACCCCAGTGGCTTGAAAAATACACTGGACCCGTGTGCGTGTGCCCAAAGTCCTGATGGGACGGGGAAATGGAGGAAAAGGATTGCAGCAGGCTACACCCCACTCGGGGCTGTTTTCTCTCTCTGGCAATTTCATGTGCCCTCTGGACTAAAAACATTAAAACGACAAAATCATCTTGACATCACTTATATCCAATACCATGAATTATATCTGAGATGAAACTAGGACGCTGGTGTTAGGTCTGTAAAACTATCCCGTGTAAACTGTGAGAGGCCGGCCACTCAGGAGAGTTCCACATTTCAAAATGGCTGAGCACTCAAGACAACCACTGACTGACCAAGTGTGGTATTTAAATAAAGTTCAAACATGATAGAAAGTGAAAATAACCTGCAAGTATTTTACCTTATTTTTGTATACTTTACAAATTACATAAAAATTGCAATGTTTTCTTTGAAAGCTACTAAAACTATAAGCACTATAATATATAAAATATAAAGATGAATAGCACTAGCAAAAAAAAAAAAAAAAAAAAAAATCCTAAAGGCATTTAAAAATTCCAAAACCTTGATTCTGAAGCACATTTAATCCTTTGCAAAATATCATTTCTCATTAGTTCTTCTGAACACGAAATTAGTGCCAGTTACAGCAAAGACTGAAAATCTGAAAGAAAAATGATCTTTTATCTACAGAGGGAGCTAAAAGGTAAAGACTTAGATTTTCTTAAAGGAAAAAAACCAAAGATTTCCTCCTCAAAGTATCATTCGGCACTAATCGCAGCCCCTGGAATCCCAGCAGCAGCTCCCTGCTACGCTAAGTCGTAAGGGAGAATGTCAGACATAAGCCCATCTGATCATTCTAAGACAATTGAAAGAAAAAATAGCATTTTAGGTCTTCAGCATATCTGCTGTGGAAATGACCATAAGCCACGATATTTCAACTTGCTTGCAAGAAATTCTGTTTTATAAATTTTGCTGTGAATTGTGTTTGTCGAAAGCAACACGTAATCCCAAGAGTTCAACCCATTGTCTACCCCATTTGCAATGAACAGGAAAAACCAGCAAAAGGGGTCACTAAAAATCTCAAATATGTCTAATACTCCATTATCTATAAATCTAGGAGGCTTTCATTTTTTTGTACAACGAAAAAGCTATAATAATGCCCATATAATTTTGAAGTTAATGCAGTAAAAATTCCAGATACCTTTACAAATTAAATTAAATGTACATTAATTAATATGTATATAAACCCTTCATATTACTTTGAAGTACTACTACTTGGTCATTACAGTAACATAATATACGAGAGAATAACTGAGACGATTTCATTGGTTTGGTGAGACTCCAAAACCTAGTACCTATTAACATATGTCAATAAAACTCATGTAACAACTACAAAAGTATTACATAAGCACTAAAAATTAACCCTAAAACATGACACCAAAGATATGAAAAAAAATTCTAACCACCCCACGTACTGCCGTGAGTGAAGCCGCTC
>NW_006159712.1:3230135-3231729 GCF_000334495.1 Tupaia belangeri chinensis | reverse complement strand
GCTCTTCCTCAGGACTGTGGTGATAACTGAGTCATTTCCTCTTATAACAAGCCAATCCCCTCGCTTCACAAATAACACTCAAAGCAGTGAGAGCACTAACCAGCACTGCTTCTAATACAACACCGAGCTGTCACCCGGCCACACAAGGCAAGGAATGCAGACAGTAAGGACTGCTTTAACATTTTTTTTAACTTATTGACAGTGGAAACTACTCAAATTTAGAGATGGCAGAAAAATGATGATTTTGTTTTGGCTCCATTATTCTGAAAGGGTTAATATTTTAAAGAAAGAAAAAAGCTACTCTTTTTTGTATTTGATTATTACTAGGTTCAATAGAAAATATACAACTCTCTTAAATATTGAAATAGGCAGTAATATTTTTCAACACACTATTTTCGGAAATTATTATCTGATGACAGAAACAAAGCTGGCTGAATTCCTTCAGTATTAGAATAAATATAAACTTATCTGGAAATAGAGCATCATTAACATTTCATGGCAGATTACCTTAAATAAGGTCAAAGAGTATTATTATAAAAAGGCAACATTTCAAATATTTTGTTTACACACCACAGAATACATTTAGTTAAATGCAAAATAATGCACACTCATTTTCATTGTCATTCATTATTTCTTACAGTTTTAAAGGAGAAAGAACTTCTAAGCTACATCGCAAATGCGACAGACTAGAAAGCATAAAGTGCTCAACAGGAAAAAAAAGGTACAACAAATGATGAAAAGAATTTCCTTCATCGCGCAGTACAAGAGACATCTGGAAACTAGTGCCTGGCTGACTTTCTACCCAAGAATGCAACCTTAAAAATCAGGGTGAGATTGATGAACTGTCCACTGAAGGCAAAAATACCACTAAAAAAAAAAAAAATCTTCTCACTTCGATCGCCAGCATTCTGCTCCCAAAATGGGCCTTTACGAGCTGGTACTTAACAACAGTCACATGTGTACTCAAAGGTTGAAAACAAAAAGCCCTCTGGGAGTCTTCTAATTTACTATTTGGCAAATAATCTGCACCTCCTGTGGGGTTTTACTTATCATGTATGTTACCAGCAATGGCGTGACCCAAACTTAAAAGTCTACCTACCGAGAGCAGTCGAGCGTGGACTCACCAGACTAACTCACACGGCACGTCCACTAATACTCTGGAAAAGTCTGGATGGAGAACTGACAGCCATGAGTTCATACTTTCAGTAAAAAGGCAACCGTTTCGGGGAGTAGTCGTGGTGGGGATGTCTGTATACTGTTTTCTTCAGCTAGCCCCAAAGCAAACTGTTGGTGTTCCTAGCCCTTACTAAGTTAGCAGAGTTTTCAAGAATAAAAATTAAGTCCAAAGGGTCTAAGTAAGATTCCCTTGTGTGTACAAAAGTCAGCAATGAATTAAAAAGGGTCCTCTTAAAATTGGCTGCTTGATCAGGGACCAGCAGACAGCGTAATGGCTATGTCACTGGACTCCCATAGAGTCGACCGTGGTTCCAGTGTTGGACCCAGTGGCTTAAATGCACGCCGGGTATGTGTGTGTGCATGCCCAGGATCCAGAGAAGAGAATGGAGAAGGGATTGTGGCGTGACCATGCCCTCTA
>NW_006159712.1:3201183-3230123 GCF_000334495.1 Tupaia belangeri chinensis | reverse complement strand
AAAAAACTCTCAAAAAAAAAAAAAAAGAAAAAGGCTGCCAGAAGTTCTATTAGAATTTTAGAAACGAAGTCATTGGACTCATTTCTGCTCCAATGAACAACATACATATTTGGAATGGTCAGAAATACTTATCTGTATAAAAACAAACTGTCCCAAGTAAGCTATTTCTTATCCTCTCTGTATTTAAAAAACAAGCTTATAGGGCCAGCTAGAGGTATGGTGGTCCAGGTGGTGCCATCTCATACGGCAGACTGTGCTGTCCTATTCCCAGTGTGGCTTGAAAACCACTCTGGGCATGTGTGTGTTGGGCCCCAAAATCTCTAGAGGAGAATGGAGGAGACAGGACTGCAGTATGGCCATTCCCCCTGGGGATGCTTTTCCACTTTCCCTCATTCTGTTTCTCTCTGGCGAGTTAGCCCTATAGCTAACTAAAATAGCAATTCTTTAAAAAGTCCCCATTCAGAAAGTTTTCATGAACACACCATACCATTCATTCTTAAGTAGTTTTAGAACAGCAATGTCCAACACCAGTCACTACACACGTGATTATCCTGTGACATGCAGTTAGTCCAAGTGAAGATGTGCTACAGGTAAAGTACACACTGGTTATAAAGTCTAAGGACAAATGGGCCAAGTATCTCCTAAGTAATTTTTTGTAATGAGTATATGTTGGAAGAGTAACATACTGTATATACTGGGTTAAATAAAACTTGGGATGGTCCAACCTATGATTTTTCAACCATACAATGGTGTGAAAGTGATATACATTCACTTAAAATTGTGAATTCTCATCTGTTCTCAGGCTAGCAACGCTGGGTGGTGGCAACAAACCACAGCTCCCAGGCAGCCACAGACACACGTGAACATCTGGGACTCTATGGTGCACTATGTTGTCGGCGTACTTCAGATACTGTGTTTTCAGATCCCGTCACTCCTACCAACATGCCCACTTGTAACTTGGGATGCTTTCGACTTAGGCGAGGTTTACACGACACAGCCCCATTCTAAGTGGAAGAGCATCTCCAAAGTGAACTGTTTTCAGTGTGCTTACTTAAAACAGACTGTGTACATGGTTCCCATTTTATTACTATTAGACAGCACTGTTCAAGAACAGGCTTTGAGGCATTATGCTGCCTCCACATCAAACCTATTTCCCAGAGCAGTATGCTTACAGAAAATCTGAGATCATAAGAACATTGAAATCTTGGCAGCCTTCACAAGTTCCTACTTACCACTCCAGTAATTCTAGGTTGCAAACAGAGAAGCTAAGAGCAACATTGGTGAGATGGCTGTTCACTTCACATACATTTTTTAGCAGGTAGCTTCAGTTTGAGGACAACATAAATCAATTACAGTCACTATGACTGAACTATCTTAAAACAGATTTTGATGACACTGTTTTTTCCCTTAAAGACTGCCCTACATCAATAGCTGCTAACAGAGTTTGCCACAGGTATAACGTTTGTAGTTACTATCATTTAACAAGATTCTCTTCTGTACAGATCCTCAAATCAGAAACTTTTAACACAAACTGACCCAGTGACATTTGGCTGAAATATCTAGTCAATACAATGAAAATATTAAAGGAAAAAAACATGAAGTCTTTGTAGGTTTTGAAAGGACTACTAACTCACAGACTTCAAAGTTCCAAAATAGTATAAACTCTAAAAAATGATTTATGTGCTTTTCTCCCTAGTCAATTCCTACTATTCATATATTCATATCTTTAGGTAAAGAAAACCAGATTTTGAATGTATGAGCACAAACTGAAATCTACACGGAGAAATGTCTTTATCAAGCACCTCTTACAGTCTAATGAAAATTGCTCCCTCCTGGGCCAAACTCTGATCTATAAAAAGATATAGTAATACTTCCTTCATGCAGTGTAAACAGTTTCCAAACTCTTCAAGGTACTTCTAGTACTGGTAATTTACAGAGGTGAATTTTCCCCAAAGTCTTTTTTTCTTCCTAAACCTTAAGCAATGGTTATTTGAACAAATTCACTGAACTTCTGGAGCTCAAAATGTTACTGTCACTGTAAAAACCAGAAAGGTTCTGTAACATTGTAAAACACAAATTCAAAATGGCGAATACATTCCAAGGACTTACAAAGTTTGGAACTATAATGCTATTATCACCAGGGTATGAAACACTGATTGTTTTATAATTCTGCAATGCCGCCTCAGACTCCCACGAAGTTGCAAAATAACATTTTAGGTTTCCGAAACATCCACTTGGAGAACAGTCTTTAGCTTGGATGGTTCGTATCTGATAAAAAAAGATGATCGACCAAGTCTGGGCCTGAGATCAATGTGGTAGAGAAAAAAGCACAGAAATCTTCAATGTACTCAAACCACATTCCACTAGAACAGTCCAAGGACCTTATTAGACAGACTCCCAAATAGGAAAGTAAAAGCCTCTCATTTTAAAGTAACATTAAACATTTTAACATATGCTACCTAACATAAAACACAAAATGTAATGTTACCAAGCATGTGGATTTTCCAGGGTTGATGTATTAATTCAGGCTAAAATTTAACAGTAGTACTTCAATGAAAATATGGCATTTGAGAAAAGTTATACCTCTGGGGAAGATCGCATAAACATGCTTTTGGGGGTGGGGGGATAGGTTAGAAGAATTAAAATAATAATATTGCTGGAACATTTCTAAAACCTCATAAAAATTATCATCTTTGATTGCCATTTCAGTAATTTTTGACACAAGATATGTCCATTCACTAGTAACCAAAACACACATAAACAGATTTGTAACAGATACTTGAAATCAAATATTTTTTAAGCTAAACAAATATGTTAGACTTTAAGATTTGTATTTGAGCATACAGTACTGCAAGTGGCTACATAAGATGAATAGAAAACCTTTTGGAAAGGAAGCTCAATAATAAGAGGCTGTATTGCATGTAAGGATTTAATACTGGCTATATACAACAGGGAAAGCATTTCAGTGAGAAACACTTCATATGTTACCAAGCTCTCTTTTCATATGGCAACATTCAGCAGCTCACCACTCTGACACTTCACATCAACAAGAATAGTGCTTTTATCCTTTGGTTCCCAGTGACAAACAGCGGAGTAATAATGCCTCTGGTTCAGTTCCTCTTGGATGACATTAGGAAAAAGAGACCTGATGCTTTAGCTGAAATTTGGTAGCCCAAGAAGTGCACCAACTGCTCCGAAGTATCCCTGTGTAATTTTTAAACAACTGTTAATGTAGAATAGCTTTTGAATTAGCATGCAATATTAACTATTTCTTTGGGGGAGAGGTTTTTTTTTTTTGCTATAGGGCGCGTGCGCTCGCCAGACAGACAGAGAGAGACATAGAGACAGAAAGCGAGAAATCATCCCCCAGGGGGAATGGTCACGCCGCAATCTCTTCTCCTCCATTCTCCTCTCGGGATCTTGGGCACGCACACACACGCGCCCGGCGTGAGTTTTAAGCCACCGGGTCTGGGACGCGAACCACGGTCAACTACGTGGGAGTCCAGCGACATAGCCATTACGCTAACTGCTGGTTCCCACAGTATTCACTATTTATTAAGAACACACGTTTATGTAAAATTTGTTCAGTAACATTTAAAAATCTGTAATTCTGTGTTGTTATAAAATTTTTTTTAGTCTCTTTTCTGTACACATACATCTTAGAAATAAACTGGGTCTCTGGAAAAGTCATGACATATTTTTCTGTTTTTCTATGCATCATGATTTTTCTAAAGATCCTATATATACTTATATATTTAAATGTTTATTTAAGTTTATTATTTTTATTATTATTACAATAATTTGATCAGACTAAGACAGAGAGAGAAGGTGAGAAAGTAAGCCTCCAGGACCTGAACCACAGTCAGTCATGTGGGAGTTATAGCATCTTAACTATCACACCACTTGCTGGCCCCAAAATATGTATTTTTCAAGTGTGGCTTCAGACACTAAAGCTTTCAGGACTTACATAGCCAATTCCGAACCCGCTCCCCTTTACTCAATAAACAAACTCCCTGCAACTCTGCCTCTCTCATTAACTGCACAAGCACACTTCACTCTGAAAGCAGTGATGAGATATGGAAGCTTGGAAGAGTGAATACTTTGAGCCTCTGTTATTAATTTGTAGTCGTTGTTGCTATAGGGTACATGCACATGCCAGAAAGAGACAGAGGGAAAGTGAGAAATCATCCCCAAGAGGGGATGGCCATGCCACAATCCCTTCTCCATTCCCCTCTTGGGACTGATCTTTGAATCTCAGAGGGCCTGTGCTTTGGCCTAAGAAGTTTGAGGGACGTGAACCCTGAATGGGAGCTGCAGCGGACTGAGAAAGAACAAGAGAAAAAAAAAGCGGGGGTCAAGCGGACCAGGCGTCTCTGACGGAGATGGCCGCGGCACTGAGCTGTTCTGCAGTTACTTCTTTCATAGGGAAGGGCAAGTCGGATATTATCCGTGACCGATTGCAGCTGTGAGGTATCTTGCTTCTCGTGGTTCTCTCCTGGCTTTCTCTGACAGTCACTAAGCTTTCTGGAATCTGCACACAATTCTCTTATTTCCAACTTTGCCCATGGTTCGTTTTCTTGTATGTTCTTTTTTCAGTATGCACTGCCATGCGACAGTAGAAGACGCCTTCTTCAGAGCTTTCTCTTGCCCTGTAGCGTTAGCCCAATGGCCATACCTACTTTAAAGGTTCCCCCCTAGATCTGGCTGCTCCCTGCAGGCCAGGTGAGATTCATTCCCTTAACCACGAGGCTATAGACTCCGCACTGGAATTTATTCTTAAACCTATTTTCCCCTATTCCTTTACTACATCTAGCTAAATTCTGATCTGAGAAGTTATCAGACCCGGTGGCTTGCTTTCACAATACCCACCCCTGTTGAAATGGAAAAATAATAATTTTTAAAATTAAGTAAATAATTTTTGAGGGGAAAAAAAAAAAGAAAAGAAAATCACAGTGAGTGCATGTGCTCTCAAAATCTGGACAGGAGGAAGAAACAAAGAAGGAATTTGTGGCATGACCACGCCCTGTTGGGAAGGATGGTCTCCCTTTCTGGGGCCAGCAAACATGCCCTGTGGCAATCAATCAATCGATAACTAAATAAATTACAAATACTAATGGTAGTTACTTCTGGTGGTAAGGTGAGGTTGCAGTCAGAGAATTAGAGAATTTTCATTACTAACTGATAATTCTTTGTATTGTTCATATTTAACATTTGTACCCTCAGGAGGAAAACCAGAAAAGAAACAATTTCATGAAACAAAAATACCCACAAGTATATAAGTAACCCAAGTACTTGAGGAGCTTACAGACCTCAGAATGCTCTCTAGTTCAGAACAGTGAAACTCTGATCTTTGTTTGTTTTTTTGTTTTTAAAGAATTACTTATTTAAGTTTATTTATTCTTATTTTAATTTGACCTGAGAGAGACAGACCCACAGAGGGAAAGAAAGTAAGAAAGTAACCAAGTCTGGGACTCAAACTGTGTTTGGCAATGTGGGAATGTCCAACACCTTACCCACCACACTACCTGCTGGTCCAGAAACTCTAACCTTAATGGGATGCCTACCAGGTTATAGTAACTTCCCTTCTCCAAATGAAATTTTAAAAATCAATATTCTAAATACTGTATACTTTCACTTTTTATAAATACAAGGTACAACTGTCCACTATAACTTGTATATAAAAGCATGTTGTCAACATTCAAGAAACACTATTTTTCTATCATACCTCATGTTCTAGAAACAATGCTTTCAGTTGACCCTTAGACCAATAATCCAGTGCATATGCCAGGAGTTTCATTGAGAGAGTATTGACACGTAAAAAGTTTCCAACGAAGACAACTCTGTTTATTTTCTGAAAGAACAAAGAAAGTGGCTTGTAAAAATTATAACGAAACAGATTTTACAATCCAAAAAGCTTACAAAATCTATATTTAAAAATGCAAACAACGTTTTCTTTTCTTTCTTTCCTTTTTTTTTTTTTTTTTAAGTTTTTGCCATAGGGTGGATGTCCCCACTGGGGAGAGAGAGGGAAGAAATCACCCTCCAGGGAGTACAGCTAGTATTTTTTTCTTTTGGGAGAGGTTTTTGCTATAAGGCGCATGCACTCGCCAGGAAGACAGAGACAGACAGAAAGACAGAAAGTGAGAAATCACCCCCTGGGGGGATGGCCACCCCACGACCCCTTCTCCTCTCAGTATCTTGGGCATGCATGCACATGCGCCCAGCGTTGAGTTTAAGCCACTGGGTCCAGGACTCAAACTGTGGTAGACTACATGGGAGTCCAGCGACATAGCCATTACGCCAACTGCTAGTCCCTAGTTTTTTTTCTTGAGAGAGATTTGTGATAGGGGCGCATGCTCTCACAGGGAACTAAGAGAGACAGAAAGCAAGAAATCATCCCCCAAAGGCGAAGGCCACACCACCATCCCTTCTCCTCCATTCTCTTCTTGGAATTTTGAGCTGGCACGTACATACACTGGCACCTGCTGTGAGTTTTAAGCCACCAGGTCCAGGACTCAAACTGCAGTCACTATGTGGGAATCCAGCAATGTAACCACTATGCCATCTGCTAGTCCCAACAACTACTTTTTATTAGTATATACTACACTACAGACATAAGGCTCCATAATACCGAATATTTAAAAATTAGTTCTGGACATGTCATTATACAGTTATCAAAACCCATAAAATATGTAACATTGGGCCAGCAGACGGCATGGAGCTTAAGGTGGCTGGACTCCACATGGCCCACCACATGGTTCCAGTGAAGAAAAACACTGGGTGCATGTATATGCATACCCAAAATTCTGGGAGGAGAGGAATTACGTCATGGTCAACCGCCCTCAAAGGTTATACCAAGTTAAAAAAAAAAAACAAAAAAAACAATGTCATGCAAATATGGACTCAAAAGAGAGATACAAATAGAGAGCTGGACAGGACACCTACTCTCTCTATGCATCTCTCTGGCAAGTGTACCTGCCCTACAGCAAAAACTTCAGAGAGAAAATTCTGAATTTAAACAGAATTCAGAGGCTCTGCATGATTGCTGTCTCCGCTCAAGTCTCCCCCAAATATTTGCTTCCATATCTGAGTTCCCTCAGGTCCCTCCAATTACCCTGTAATCCTTTCTCCATTTCTCTTCCTTTTTGGGATTCTGAGCAGGCAAGCGCCCACGCACACACACACACTCTCACACACCCAGCATGTTATTCAATCCACTGAGTCTGGGACTCAAACCAGGTACTCAGCATTGTGATACTCAGCTGCCCTGACCATGTCCTGGGCTGGCCCAACTTTCTTTTAACTACCTCCTTACTCACCAACTTGTCTGCCTCTCTGACCTAGTTCCATTTCTCTACCTTATTTTAGCCTTAAAAAAAAAAAAAGGGTTTATAACCTAAATACATACCAAACAATTTACTAATGCATCACTAGAATTAATGTAAGCTCCATAAAGCCAGGAATCTTTATTTTCTTCATTAATGTATCATACCCCAAGTGCCTAAAAGAATGCCTGCACATAGTATTCTGTAAATATTTACTCAGTGGATAAATACATGAACGGACAAATGAAGGATCCCTCATAAAGAAACTTCCCAGTACATTAAAGTATTTGAAACTTACTAAAATTCAATGGGCATAAATACATGAAAATAGAATTAGTCAGGTTTCACATGCTGTTTCAGCCAACTGCAGACTGCGCCTGACAGTGGTTCTGTAAGAAAGCTACACCATGTAGCCTACATGTATACCATGTTGCCATCTCAGTTGGTATTAAGTATATTCAGTCGGTTTTCCACAATAAAATAAGCTAGAATTGGATTTCTAAGAACAAATGCCCATGGTTAAGCAACACATGACTGTTCTCTTTCCCACAAAAAATTCCCATGAGATAGCCAGAGTAGTAAATGCTTTTCACTCTTGTTACAGCAAGTAGTAAACATACTCAAATATCACGTGAAGACCAAATCTCAATGCCTTCATAGCCCTGTACAATGCTGCTTGATCCATATGCAACAAGGCAGCACTGTAAAGAAGCCGAGGGCAGTAAGAAAACTTCCAAGTATTTCACTAATGAAATGCAACAATGAAAAATGCTTTTCATATTACCTCAAAATGGCTTATACTTAGAAAGAATTTTAGACAGAGAGAGACATAGAGACAGAAAGCGAGAAATCACCCCCCAGGGGGGATGGTCACGCCGTAATCCCTTCTCCTCCATTCTCCTCTCGGGATCTTGGGCACGCACGCACACGCGCCCGGTGTGAGTTTTAAGCTACCGGGTCCAGGACGCGAACCGTGGTCAACTACATGAGAGTCCAGCGACACAGCCATTACGCTAACTGCTGGTTCCCGTAGGTTGTATATTTCTGAAAAGGTTTCTGAATGAATACAAAATATAAATATCTATTTGTCCTATTCCAATAAATAATCTACTTTCTTTGAAGGTAACATCAGAATTGGGTAACATATACACTTAATAAGTCTTGGAATTTAATGGGATAGATCTTAACCCTAGAGCCATCCTTAAGGAAAACAAATACTGTTTGAAGATGTACATAAAATTCCAAGTCACAATTTTTATATAGTGTTTCTTTACCTCATTAACAGCACACATTCGTGCCACAGAACCAATGTTATTGGTGATAGTGACTAAAGTAGCTCTTGCCAGATCTTCTTTACTAACAGATTCTCGCTTCTCCTTATAAATCATATTTCCAAAACTGCAGATAAAGAAAATAGAGTCAAGTCTGCTGATAATAAACAACATTTCATATCTTAGCAGATGTATATATAATCATTTACAAAATAAAGACATTGATAATATAGAATGATTTCTAAGATATATGGCGATTTTATAGTATGTATGTTATAGAACAGTATACCTTGTATTAAGAAAAGGGAAAAATAATAAAAACATGGAGAAATATACTAGAAGGATCCTTAATTATTCAAGATTTATTTTAATTATTTAATTTATTCTTTCATTCATTCATTTTGTAACTTGACAAGAGAGATACACAGAGAAAAAGTGAGAAAGCAAGCTACCAGGTCCAGGACTTTAACCATGGTTGGCCATGTGAAAGTGTCCAGCACCTTAACCACCATAACACCTGCTGGTCCCCAAAAATAGCTTCTTATAAGATACATTCAGAGTAAACTTAATGTATACTTAATTTTAAACCTACATCAGTATTCACAACTCAGATAAGTTAAGTATTCTGAACTGGTTAAGTAAAGCAACCTGACATACTGCTTTTCCAAAAGCTAAATGAACAGTTTGAAATACAACATGTTAAACTTACCTAGATGCTACAGCCCAGCCTGGTAGACCAAATCTTTCATAATCGCCTCCATAAATATCACGGACCAGCTTGTCAGCATGGGTGCTGTCACCTTTGGATGCCATTTCAAGAGCCTCCTCAAAACTTTCACAACCAGTCAATAAACTGCATAAACCCAGAAAGGTACCCCCTCCAAGGCTAAAGAAAACAAAAAAACCTTGCTAAGTTGCATTTATACACTGTATTTTTTTTCCAAAGTAAAAGGGCATTTATTCAATAAGCACACAGAACACATTACTACTGGTAAGTGCAGAAATAGTAATGCAAAGAAAGCCAATCAATCAATCATTTGGTAGAAACAACATAAAAGACAGGAGGGGTCTTTAATTTATAATTGCTAACAATGACAAAAAAAAAAAAAAGTGTATTCGAAAGGAATAAATGTCAGGTTGCCCTGTTGTACAGAAGTTAAAAGCTGTGCTTTGGATACCAGATGCCAGCCACATGGTCAACAGAGGTTTTAATCTCAGCCCACAGGCATGAAAAACAACCCAAGCTCCAGTACATGCACCCAATATCCTACAGGGCAGAGATGAAGAAATACAGGAAAAGAGACTGTGGTGAGACCACACTCCACTGCAGGGTGGGGTGGGGGTTCCTCTCTCTGGCAAGCATATGCGCTTTCTGGCAATAATAATTTTTAAAAGAAACGAACATTAAAAGAACCATATATTTAAAATGAGAGAGTCTGTAATTTTAAATAGTTTCCAATAATTCTGTAAATGGCATATTTACTTGGACTGACAGTTTTATAATTCTACATAACACATTGACACTTAACATAACCTAGACTGCAGGGCTGGCAGGTGGCATGGTGGTTAAGGGCGATGAACTCCCACACAGCAGACTGTGGTTTGTGTCCCTGACCTGGTGGCTGCTTTCTCGCTTTCCCTTTCTCTCTGTTTCTATCTGGTCAAATTAAAAAAAAAATAACAGGAACCAGCAGGTGGCATGGTGGTTGGGCACTAAATACTCCCACGTGGCTGACCATGGTTCAAGTCCCAGACCTGGTGGCTTGATTTCTTGCTTCCCCCCTCTCTCTCTCTCTCTGGTCAAATTAAAATAAATTAATAAAATAATTCTTAATAGAATTAAATAAATAAATACTTCCTTAAATAAATAAATAAACAAATAACCTAGACTGGGGCCGGCAGGTGGGGTGGTGTTCAGAGGGCTGGATTCCCGTATGGCCAACTGTGTTTCAAGTCCTAGACTTGGTGTGGTAGTTAAGGGCACTAGACCCCCATATGGCTGACCATGGTTTGAGCCCCAGATCTGGCAGCTTGCTTTCTCACTCCCTCCCCCCTTTTGCTTACTCACTCTGTCACTCTCTATTCAAATTAAAATAAATAAAGTTAAATAAAATAAATTAAGGCTTGCTTTCTCACTTTTCCTCTCTCTGGTCAAATTAAAAAAAAAAAAAAAAAAAAAAGAAAGAAATTAAATTTTAAAAAAAAAAGAAAGAAATTAAATTTTAAAAAACAAAACAAAAAATCCTCATACCAGGCATGTGGTGGGTATGTGCCCAAGATCCCGGAATGAGAAGGGATTGTGGTGTAGCCATCCCCCCTCGATGGTGATTTCTCGCTTTGTGTCTCTCTCTCTCTCACCAGTGAGGACATGTGCTTTATAGCAAAAATCTCTGTTTAAAAAAGAAAAAGAAAAAAGAAGAGACCAGCAGGCGGCAGGCACGGTGGATAAGGCACCAGACTCCCATACAGCTGACTGCAGCTCAAGTTCTGGATGTAGTGGCTCGCTTTCTCACTCTCTTGCTCGCTCTCTCACTAGCTCTCTGGTGAGGACACATGCCCTACAGCAAATTTTCAAATGGTAATAATAAAATTATACACACACATACAAAACAAGGAAATTATGCTGAGCTGGTCATGATATTAATGACAAAAGTTTACTGGGTTTTGCTATTCTTTTGGGTTATGTTCACAAAAATAATCCCTAACTTTAAAACCTTTGCCCCTTAGTCTCAACTAGTTAACAGACTCAATTTTTGTTGTTCAATACTTGTAATTCTTTGGCATAGTTATAAAGGAGGTGGGCTTTAAGTCATAAAAACAAAGTATTAAACAAGTTTATTCCTCACAAATCATCCTAATTTAAAGTATCTCAAAATCTTTCTTCCCTGATTAAATGTAAACAGGAATCTCCACCTCCTCTCTTTAAAAGATGATAAAGTGATACAGAGAAAAAGCTGAATCTCATTTCACATCCGTGTTTCAGGTCTTACAGAAAATTTGATGGGCTGTTTGGGATGAGCTCCATAAGGAGCTCACATTTAATTCACTCTGTGAAGTTTTATTACAGTGTTATCCAATACTGGGGTTTGTTTATTTGCCAGGGGTGCGTGTATGATATAGAGTGAAGAAGAAAGCACCCCTCTGGTGGAGTGTGCTCACAACACAACCCTTTCTCTCCCAGTTCTCTACCCTGTAGGGATGTTGGGCGCACACACACACATACCTATTAGTGTTTCTCAAGCTGCCAGGGGCAGGATTCAAACTGTGTAGTCAGTCATGTGGGAGTCTAATTCCTTTAACCACTAGTCCACTGAGTTGGCCCTTAATGCTAGAGTTTAAATGAGAATCTATTTGGCATGTGGCAATCCATAAGTGAAAAACAGAGAAAGAAGAAAAATGCTTTGGGAGGGGCTGGAAGGTGGTGTGGTGGTTAAGGGCACAAGACTCCCACATGGCTGACCGTGGTTTGAGCCCCAGATCAGCTTGCTTTCCCTCTCTCTTGCTCACTCACTCTGCCCCTCTCTGTTCAAATTAAAATAAATAAAGTTATATAAAATAATTTAAAAAAATGCTTTGGGAAATAAAATATAAACAGATACCTTATTTTGTAATGAACAGATGCTCTTTTGTTAATTTCTAGGGAAAAATGTTATTAGACTAATTCCAGACAAAAATTCACTCTTACCATTTTGAGGCCACCTTGGATGCCTGACAAAGAACTTAGGATACACAATGACGCTGACCAGTAATAAACACTCAGTGATTTAGATTGAGTCTGACATACTCACCTTTGCACCTTACACGTATGCAGTTTTTCTGCTGCACAAATACATGTTATTTTCCTGGAAAAACTAGCTATATTAACTTTACAACTTCTGTGTATGTAACAATGTGAATGCTGCAGTAAGACTAAAAAGGTTACTACCTTGTCCCAGTCACTCGTTTATAGTTGTCTTTGGAATGGACTGCTAAAATACTAACTCCGGAACCAATATTCACTACCAGCAGTGGGTAAGGATCGTCCAGGTTAAAAGGCATCTTTTGGCAGCGTTCAGGTTCTGAGGCGTTAGCAAAATAATAGCACTCTGCTTGTCCATTAAAACTGACAGAATCTATATACAGCAAGCCCTTTACAAGGCAGTCAAGTTCATCCAGTTTGTGCAAGTGGAGGTTTCCAATCTGGAAAAAAAAATTTTAAATAAAGTTAACTGACAAGAGGACAGTATTCAAAATACTTGATTTAACTTACATAATTTTCATATACTTTAGAAATGTCAAAGTCATCTATAACCCTCACATTTTCACTTGTTTTACTTCCCACCAAAATCTCTTTGGTCCACTGGTTATCAGTGAGGATGGTACCTCTGAGGGCATTTTAGTTTTTGAAAGATGGAGAGGCACAGACCAAACTGACACTGAGTGGGCAGGGACTTAGGAAATCAGCCACAGAGGAGAAGGGACTGCAGTGTGGCCATCCTCCCTGGGGGGTGATTTCTGTCTCTCTGTCTTTCTGGCGAGCACACATGCCCTATAGCAAAAATCTCTCAAAAAAAGACAAAAAAACCTGATCTATAAATACATTAATTTCCTGTCTTTATATTACAGCTTGGATATTTGTTGAAATTATTTATCTCAGGTTACTAAGGACTATATTACAAAGTATTTGTTATAAAACATCTTGCTTTAGACATCACTTTTTGGGGAAGATTTTCAATTCTCCAGTTGTCAGAATAGTCCTGTGTTCCCACAGCATCTCTTTTCATAGGAACAATGTTAACTGCAATGTTTTGTGCTATTACTTACAATTTACTTACTTGTGTGGCCTATAATATAAGACTTTTTTTTTTTTAGGTTTTTGATATAGGGCACGTATGCTCACCAAAAGACAGAGAGACAGAGAGAGACAGAAAGCAAGAAATCGCCCCCCAGGGGGGATGGCCACGCTGCAATCCCTTTTCCTCCATTCTCCTCTTGGGATCTTGGGCATGCATGCACACGCGCCCAGCATGAGTTTAAGCTGCCAGGTGTGGGACTCGAACCATGGTCAACTACATGGGAGTCGCAATCCCTTCTCCATTCTCCTCTTGGGATCTTGGGCATGCACGTACACGCGCCCAATGTGAGTTTAAGCTGCCGGGTCTGGGACTCACTCCGCGGTCAACTATATGAGAGTCCAGTGACACAGCCATTAAGCTAACTGCTGGTCCCTACAATAAAGAGTGTGTCTTTTTTTTTTTTTTTTTAAATAAACATTTATTTATTTGTTTGTTTGTTTGTTGTGATTTTCGGGCTGCCAGTAGGGACTTGAGCCATAGTCCGCCATGTGTGTGTAGTACCCTAACCACCATGCTACCTGCTGGCCCCAAGTGTGTGTCTTATTAGTATATTATTCCAGGATTTAGTAAAATACCTGACACATACATGATGGTCAAATGTTTGCCTAATACATTACTGTCAACAAAAACAAATGTATAGAATTGATGATTAAAAAGTTACATTTATAAAATTAAATTTCCCCATCTGGATATCAGTATCCTCGATGCCAGGTAAAAGCTTACTTCAATGAAGGACAGTACTTTTGGGAGGCCAGTGCTCTGGCAGGAATACTAGCAAACATTAAATATCAAACTGGTCTCAAATTCATGAAACTTTTGTTCAAATTACTCAAATTGTATAGAAACCAGTATTATCCAAGAGGAAAAAAGTGAATCTTCGTGACTGACTTCTGCTGAATTTATAAGAATACCAATGACAGTCAGTCTGCTCTACTCCTGCCTTGCACAGCATCCTGGGATGCCACCCATAGGAAAACCCTCACCATAATGGCTCCTGGACCTGGGCCTCCTAACTATGTACTCAGTAAACCAATATTATCTTAAATCAACCAAGACTCAGGGTATTTTTGTTATTAGCAATGGAATAATGAACTAGAACAATATCCTTGCTTAGTTTTTTCATAATGTGTATCTTCCATAATTCTTAAAGACCTCTTGTATATACTATTAACAGAATTTTTTAATATGACTTTGAGAAGTTAAATGATCCACATCTACATTTTTAAGAAAAATGAATTTCAGTAGCCCCCAATGCCAATTTTTAATTCTTTATTCTGGTAAAAAGATCAGAAGCTTGACAAACCCCTAACAGCACATGATCAATATTTAGTCCTCCTGCCCTATCCAAATTTCCACCTTTCAGGCAGGAACATTATAGAGTTGATGGTACAAAGCCAGGAAAAAGAGATGCTACAGGAATTTTCAATCAGGTGTCTATATATCAACAGACACTGGCATTCAAACCTGGGATTTGAGGAGACAGCCTTGGGTGAAATGCTTATACAGGAGTTTTTAAAAAGTTAATAGAAAATGCATATTATTTAAAAATTTTGCATGGATCTCAAATGTTCTGCAGTGAAATAAACTTGCACTTTAACTGCATCTTGTCCACTAACTTCTTGAAGTACTCTCGTATGAATAATCAAAAACTACACAAATGAAGGATAAAAATAGTAAAAATAAGTCAAGCCTCGTTCTTATCTCGCTTTGTAGACTGCCAAATTTACTAAAAGCCCCTTTTAATTGTAGCTTTATGATACACCCCAATCAATTTTCAGTCATCCCATAAAGGTGCTTCAAATGCCTCAAATGAAGAGCATGTCACAAAAACCTACTTCCCCTTGAGGCTAGCAGGTTGGGCATGAAGGTTAAGGTGGTTGGATCCCACAAGGCCAATTGCAGTTCAAGTCCCAGACCCAATGGCTTGAAAAACACACCAGACACATGTGTATGCAATCCAAAATCCAGAAAGGAAAATGGAGAGGGGACTGTAGAGTGGCCCTTCCCACGGACATGATTTCTTACTTTCATCTCTCTCTCACTAGCCAGTACATGCATCCTACTGGAAAAATTGAAACAGAGGGACCAGCAGTTAGTGTCATGGCTATGTCGCTGGACTCCCACGTAGTTGACCGCGGTTCGAGTCCCAGACCCAGTGGCTTAAAACTCACGCCAGGCACGTGTGCGTGCGTGCCCAAGATCCCGAGAGGAGAATGGAGGAGAAGGGACTGCGGAGTGGCCATCCCCCCTGGGGGGTGATTTCTCGCTTTCTGTCTCTCTGGCAAGCGCAGGCGGCGCCCTATAGCAAAAACTTCTCAAAAAAAAAAAAAAAGAAAAAGAAAAATTGAAACAGAAATAGAAACATACTTCCCCTGTATCCAAAGGGAAAGCTAACCTAAAGAAATCATGCTATGGGAACAGTCTCATATTTGAAAAAACAAACAGAATGGGTATCAATTTTTGGTTGAGTACTAAGTACTTACTGTGCGAAAATCTTTTTCAAACTTATAAGCACCACCTCCTGTAGCACATAGCACCGTTTGCAATGTTGAGAAGTTTTTATCTCTTCCCATTTGGATAAAAGTAGGAAGGTCCTGGGTTGGAAATCTGATAAAGTGCAAGTTCCCTCTTCGCCCAAAAAGCGTTAAATCCTTCAGTTCAAGGTGTACATCTCGAATGCCAGTAGATCCATATGCTACGTTCGAAGTCAAATATTTCCGAATACTTTTTAAGCTCTCAACTTCTTCTTGCTCTTCCTCTGCTGTGATATCAATAGGTTCAAAATATGAGAGCTTCACTAGCGTTCCCCCAATGTCCATGCCAAACCATGGGAAAGCTGTGAATTAAAAAAAATACATATTCATTCCAGAATTGCAAATGAAAAACTAACTAAGCACAAATTAATTTATTCCAAATCATGCAGCCAGTAATACTTACGAGGTAAGACACATGGTCTATACCTAACTCACTTTCTTCCCTTCAAAGTTTATTTGAATATTTTCCAAAAACTTGTTACACAGGATGCTTACACATGGCCCAGGCCTTTTATAACTTCTGGTCTAATATGCATTCCTGTTTGTCTATTAAATAGCTATAATTTGCTCAGGTGAGAGGAAGAATTCAGATGGATTTTATTTCAGTAAGTTACTCCCCTTCCCATCTCTCTCTCGCAAGCATAGACCCTTATAGCAAAAACTCAAAAAAATTAAAATACATGAATTATAAAATATGAGACAACAAAATACATTTATCTAAAAGTTGTCAAGGAAAATCAGTTTACTCTAAAATTCTACTTTCTTAAATGCTCTTATCATACTTACTTGATGTGTGTTACCATTAGAAAACCAGGAACACAGGATTCAATGAGAAAAGATTTTATATATTTCACCAAATTAGAATTCAGTTACTATAACTAGTACGTGATTTTGAATATGGAGATGGAGTAATTCTTATTATGTTTCCTTAGAAAAATAGCATTTTAAAAAAGTAATTATTTTAATTTTTTTCATTATTATTATTTTTTAATTTGACCAAAGAGAGACAGAAAGGGAGAAAGTGAGAAAGCAAGCCACCAGGCCCAGGACTTGAACCACAGTCAGCCATGTGGGAGCCCAGTGCCTTAACCACCATGCTACCTGCCAGCCCCAGTTCATTTGTTTTTATACTGGAAACTGAATTGTATATCTGCAACTACAATAAAGATGATCTTAAAAAATAAGCTGGGGGTGGGGGGAGAGGTAGGGCAGGCCCGTAACATAGTAGTTAAGCCCTGTGCGCAGGAACTCAGCTCCTACATGGCCAACAGTGGCTTGAATCCTAGCCCAGCAGTTTGAAAAATATACTGGGCACATATGCGTGCATATTTAAATCCCGATGGGATGGAGAAATGGAGGAGAAAGGATTATGGCATGGCCATGCTCCTTTGAGGGATGAGTTCTCTTACTGACCAGCACATGTGTCCTCTGATAATTAAAAACAAATAGAAATAGAGAGTAAAATGAATTTTTTTTTAAGAAAAATTTTCGCTATAGTGTGAGCTCACCAGAGATAACAGAGAGACAAAAAGTGAGAAATCAACCCCCCCAGGGAGACGGCCACACCACAATCTCTTTACTTCTAGGGATCTTGGGCATGTGCGCATGTGTACGCACACATGCCAGCCTGAGTTTTAAGCTGCCGGGCCTAGGACTTGAACCATGGTTGACTACACAAGCATGCCTAACCCCCAGTGGAGAATGGAGAAGGGATTACAGTGTGCTTCTGCCCGTGCCCCATCAATCGATTAATTTTTCTTCCCCTTCCTTTTCATTCTTCCTGTTTTCTCCCTACCTCCCTGGCAAGCACATGTGATCTCTGGGGAAAACTTTTTTTCTAAAAAGTATAAAATAAAATATTATATAAGACAAAGAATAACATAGCCACCCCCAAGAACAAATTAAACCAAGCATTATTAAGACATAGGCTTTGGGATCAGCAGTTAGCGTAATGGCTATGTCGCTGGACTCCCACGTAGTCGACCGCGGTTCAAGTCCTGAACCCGGCGGCTTAAACTCACACCAGGCACATGTGTGTGCGTGCCCAAGATCCCGAGAGGAGAATGGAGAAGGGACTGCGGTGTGGCCATCCCCCGGGGGGTGATTTCTCGCTTTCTAGCTCTCTGTCTCTCTCTGTTTTTCTGGTGAGCGCATGCGCCCTATAGCAAAAACCTCTCCAAAAAAAAAAAAAAAAGATGTAGGCTTCTGGGGCCAGCAGATGGCATGGCAGTTAAGGGAGTAGGCTCCCACAGGGCTGAGCCTGGTTCGAGTTCAGAACTAGTGGCTTGAAAATTATGTGGGACACATATGTGTGGTGCCCAAAAATCCCACAAGGAGAATGCAGAAGAGACTGTGGCAGGGCCGTCCCCCATGAGGGGTGATTTCTCACTTTCCCTCTGCTTCTCTCCAGCAAGCACATGTACCCTATGGCAAAACCTTAATAAAATAAACATTTAGGCTTCTGTTTGATCTACTTATTTGCATATTGGACTACAAAAACAATGTTGTATAAAATAAATTAAAATCGCAAAACCATACAATTTCCTTATGTTATTGTCCAGAATGCAATGTTTGTTATAGAAGTATTTACAATCATTTCAAAACTGCATTGTCAGTTTTATTCCATCTTTAATTGATATGTAGCAGTGTGTACATATATATAGGTATACAGATATGGAGTGCAATGTCACGTTCTGGTTCACGCATACATTGTGGGTAAAATCGGAATCAATCTTCCCCTATCTCTCCCTCCAGCATCCCCAGACTGTAGTAGATAACCTTTTCCAGCTTTCACGCATTAATGAGAACATGGAGTATTTGTCTTTCTTTCTCTGAGTTATTTCACTTAACATAATGTTCTCCAAGCTCATCCATATTATCAAAAATTCTTTCGCGGGACCAGCAGTTAGCATAATGGCTATATCACTGAACTCCCATGTAGTCGATCGTGGTTCACGTCCCGGACCCGGTGGCTTAAAACTCACGCCGGGTGTGTGTGTGTGCGTGCCCAAGATCCTGAGAGGAGAGTGGAGGAGAAGGGATTGCGGTGTGGCCATCCCCCCAGGGGGGTGATTTCTCATTTTCTGTCTCTCTGGCGAGGGAACGCGCCCTATAGCAAAAACATCTCCAAAAAAAAAAAGTACCCCAACAGGAAATGGTCATGCTACAATCCTTTCTCAATCTCTACCTCCTTTTGGGATTTTGGGCACACACTCACACCTGGTTACGTATATGAAGCCATAAGGTCCAGAGGTTGACCATTAGGGATATGAGCTGCCTTAACAAAGAGGATAAGGAGACAGCACAGTGCTGACCTTTTTTACTAAAAGTGAGATTTTTGCTACTGGGGGCATGTGCTCACTGGAGAGACAGTGAGAAATCACCTCCCTGGGAGGATGGCCACACAGCAATCCCTAATCGCTTCCTCTTAGGATTTTGGGTGGGCAGGCATACATGTCCACATGCCCAGCATGAGTTTAAGCCACCAAGTCCGAGATTCAAACCGCTGTCAACTACATGGGAGTCCAGCAATGTAACCATTATGCCATTTGCTGGTCCCTGTGCTGACCATTCTTGAAAGATTAACTAGAAGGCCATTCCTGTAGCCTAAGTGGGTAAGAGAGCAGGTTCCCACATGGTTGACCATGGTTTGAATCCTACCTGGCATCTAGAATAAAGAAAAAAAAAAACAAACAAAAAACGAAACAGCGGTGCATGTGTGCCCAAATTCTCGATAGGATGGAGAAATAGAGAATGGACTGCAGTAAAACACCTCACAAGGGGGTTGCTTCCCTCTACCCCATGGCACACACAGTCTCTGACAATTATAAAAAAAAATTACACACTTCAGGTAGGATTTTCTTGTTTTTTCTTTTTTTTTTTTAAGGTTTCTGCCAGAGGACACATGTGCTCAACAAGAGAGAGACAGTGAGAGGGAAAGTGAGAAATCCATCATAGATCCTCTCCCCCAGAAAACGGCCATGCTGCAACTCCTTCTCCTCCATTCTTCTGAGAGTTGGGACATGCATGCACACCCAAGATTATTTTCAAGCCACTAGGTCCAGGATTCAAACCATGTCCAGACATGCGGGTATCCAGAGCCTCAACCACAACTCCCATACCACCTGCTAGTTCTAGATTTTCTTCTAGAAAATCCACATGGTCAACTGCTGTTCGAGTCTCGGATCTGGTGGCTTCTCCCCTTCACTCCCCATTTCTGGTCAAATTTAAATAAATAAATAAAATTAAACAAAATAATTCTTAACAAATCAGCAGAGTTCTGGAATTCATATCTTTAGTCCAGAGAAAGAATAACTATTCAAAAAGCCTGACACAGGGGCCAGCAGGTGGAATAGTGGTTAAGGCACTGTAATTCCTACATGGCCTGGACCTGGTGACTTGCTTGCTTCTCTTTCTCTCTCTCTCTCTGGAAAAACTCATGTGAAAAATAAATAAATAAATAAATAAATAAAAATCATTAAAAAGGCAAGAAATCATACCCCACGGGGGATGGCCATGTCGCAACCCCTTCTCCTCCATTCTCCTCTCAGGATTTTGGGCATGCACACACACCTGGCATGACTTTTAGGTTGCTTGGTCCAAGACTAACACAATCAACTATGTGGGAGTCCAGTGACATAGACACAACTATTACGCTGTCTGCTGGGGTCCCAAGACACAAATTCTTAATTATGATCTACTCAACATTTAGCAAGCGGTCTAATAATTAATTTTAAAATCTTCTGGTATATTAAAAAATGCTTGATTCATCAAAATGGGAGAAAAGGAGGGGAAGTCATGAAGCTCAAATTTCACTTATTTGCAATGAAAATAAGAGGTAAATATAAGGATAATAATTACAACCACATGTTCACCTAGTATTTCCATGAGGTAAGAAAAATACCAGTTTCTAAGAAATCAACCAAATACCTGTATTTAAAGCTTTACTACTTCTGGGGGACCAGCAGGTGGCATGGTGGTTAATGCGCTGGACACTCCCACATGGCCCACCACGGTTCAAGTCCTGGACCTGGTGGCTTTCTTTCTCACTTTCCCTCTCTTTCTCCCTCTGGTCAAATTAAAATAAATTAATAAATAAATAAAACTAAATTAATAATCCTAAAAAATTATTAAAAAAAAAAAAGCTTTATTACTTCTGAACAAAAGGGGCCAACAGGTGGCATGGTGGTTGGGGTGCTGGACTACCACATGGCAACTGATGTTCAAGTCCTACACCTGCAACTTGCTTTCTCTCTCGGGTCAAATTAAAGATCATGATGATAAATAAAATTGAGTGAATAATTCTTAATAGGAACAGTTTAAAAGTAGGTCACTAGTATATAAGATACCTACTTACTACACATAACCTAAGCATTTCTTTTTTTGAGACTAAAACACTCAATGCCAGAGTTGGGGTGAGGGGGTAGGTGTTAACCAAAATACACACACACATTTTAAAAGCAAAACAAAAATATATATTCCATAAATACAAATAAGGACTGGTGATGGAAAACACACAGTATCTTCTCCAGACAGTGAGACTTTCCTAGAATTCAATGATCTGTTTATCTGACCTTCAAAAAAATAACAGCCGTGGGACCAGCAGATGGCCCAATGGTTACATCACTAGACCCGCCCCGCCCCCCATGCAGTCAACCACAGTTCGACTCCCGGACCCAGAGGCTTAAAACTCATGCTGGGCAGGTGTGTGTGCATGTTCAAAATCCCATGAGTATAATAATGGAAGAGAAGGAACTGCAGTGTGGCCATCCCTCGTGAGTGGGGTGATTTCTCACTTTTCTCTGTGTCTCCAGCAAGCGCACACACCCTATAGCAAAAATCTTTTATAAGTAAAGGGGCCAGCAGATGGCATGGTGGTTAAGGGTGCTGGCCTCCCACATGGCCAACCAGTCCTGGACCTGGCAGCTTGCTTTCTCACTCCTCCACTTCCATGCTCTCTCAGTCACTCAGTCCCCCTCTGGTCAAATTAAAATAAATAAAGTTAAAGAATTCTTTTTTTTTTTTGGCGAGGTTTTTGCTATAGGGCGTGTGTGCTCACCAGACAGACAAGAGAGATAGAAAGCGAGAAATCACCCCCCCAGGGGGGATGGTCACACCACAATCCCCTCTCCTCCATTCTCCTCTCGGGATCTTGGGCATGCACGCACACGCGCCCGGCGTGAGTTTAAGCCACCAGGTACGGGACTCAAACCGTGGTCAACCACGTGGGAGTCCAGCGACATAGCCATGACGCTAACTGCTGGTCCCATGGTTAAAGAATTCTTATGGTGACCGCACATGCCCTATAGCAAAAACCTCTCCAAAAAGATAAATAATAAAAAATAAATAATAATAGCTTCTATTCTATGTCTTAACTGGTGTTATGAGAGTTGCCATTAGTTGCTCATATGACATTTAACAAAAACACCCCAGAAAGAAGTGCTACCAAGAATCATCTTCCTTACCAGAGAAGCAATGCAAAAGAAACCTACATGTCCAATGACCTCTTAAAATGATTAACAGCAGAGGGGGCCAGCAGGTAATGTGGTGGTTGAGGTGCCGGACTCCCACATGGCTGACCACGGTTCAAGTCTTAGACCTCGCGGCTTGCTCTCTCCCTCTCCTTCTTTCATCAAATTAAAAAATAATAAATAAAATTAAATAAATATTTAGAAAAAAATGATTAACAGCAGAAATACCTAGCCACAAGGGCAGACTATTCATTTCTTCCAAGCTGTGTTAAATGTGACACCTAAGTGTTGTTAAGGAGGTGGGAAGAAACAATGAAAAGCTATTTAATTGCTATTGATCTCCATATGTCAATGCCAAGAGATCCTATACTAAAACTTCTTTCATTGTTCTTCAGGCTTAAAGAGTAACCAACTGTAGGACCAGCAGATGGTTTAATGGTTATGCCTCTGTACTCCCAGACCTGGCAGCTTAAAACTCACAATGTGCGTGCGTGTGTCCGAGATCCCAAGAGGAGAATAGAGAAGGGACTGTGGCTTGGCCATCCACCCTAGGGGGTGATTTCTGTCTCTCTCTGGTAAGCTCACACACCCCATAGCAAAAATCTCTTTAAAAAGAGTAACCAACTGCTAAAAATGTTCAAAATATCACAGGGTATTTTAGGAAACAAAATTATAAAACGGGCCAAGAGAGGTAAATTTCAGACATGCTTCAACTTCTCAGATAAAAGATATTTCCTCTTAACAATCCCTACAAATAAAAATACTGGTATTCCAGAATAGACTAAGAAAGTTAAGTACACACTTCAGTATTGATTCCTTAGAAGAGCTTCCGGCAAATACATATATTTTTTCTTTTCTTTTTTTTAAAAATGATTATTACTACTAAAAATAATAATAATTTAATTTTATTTATCATTATTATTATATATCTATATTTTAATTTGCTATTGGGCACACATGCTCATCAGAAAGAGATGCAGAGAGAAAATAAGAGTGAGAATGCAAGCCACTAGATCCAGGACTTGAACCATGGTCAGCTGTGTGAGAGTCCAGCATCCTAACCACCAAGTTACCTGCTGGTCCCATATTGTTGTTATTTTCTCAATTTGCTACAGGGCACATGTGCAGGCAAGAAGAAGAAAGCAAGTCAGGATTTGAACGGCAGTCCACCATATGGAGTCCATGGCCCTAACTGCACCACCTGCTGGTTCCCATATCTTTTAAAATGAATTAGTTATGATGGGCTAGCAGGTTGGAGCACTGGATTCCACACAGCCTACTGTGCTGTTTGAGTACCAGACCATACAGCTTGAGAATGATGCCAAGTGTGTATGCATGCATGCCTAGAGTCCCAAGAGGAGAATGGAGAAGGGATTGTGGAGAGGTCATCCCTACTGGGGAATGATTTCTCATTTTCCCTGTCTCTCTCTGATGAAGGCATGTACCCTACAGCAAAACTTAAATAGTTATATGTCTAAGGTGAGCTATATTAAGAGACTATTATCTCTAAATGCACCTTCTCTACCTTCTCTATAATAATCTTTAAGTAGTAACTATGCTTATAACAGCCAAGTCAAATTATACAGAAGCAAAGTACACATATATGCTATACAATTCTCCTGGTCCTAACAAAAACTTAAAGTACCTTACTGCTTGGGTTAGCAAAGCAGATTCAAAACCTATATTACAGGGGCCAGCAGTCAGGTGCATGTGCACGCATGCCCAAGATCCCAGGAGGAGAAGGGATTGTGGTGTAGCCACTGCCCCTAGCAGGTGATTTCTTGGTTTCTGTCTCTCTCCAGTGAACACATGTGCCCTATAGCAAAAGTTTCTTTTAAAAACAAAAACTTGTATTACATTACATTTGACTATGTATGAGAGAACTTTAAGTTTGTGGAAAATCTAACTAGAGTACTGGCTACTCTGGTGTAAAAAATTTTGAAATCTGTATTTTTTCTAATATGAACATTCCATCAACCTTTTGGAGACCCTTCATAAACCATCTTTTAGTATTACTTTGTCATCAAGAAGTTAAGTCACACAGGTTAGCAAAATGGGAGCTGAAAAATGTGCATCATTTTTTAAAATGGAATCATTCATTCATTTTAATTTGACCAGAGAGACACACAGAGAGAGAGAAAGAGGGAGAATGCGAGAAAGCAAGCTACCAGGTCCAGGACGCAAACCATGGTGGGCCATGTGGGAGTGTCCAGCACCTTAACCACCACACCACCTGCTGGTCCCAAAAAATATGTATCTTAAATCTTGTCAAAAGAAATGCAGGACTACCTTTCTCCTTCCCCTGGGGTAAAATTAACACACAGCCTCAAATACTAGTCTTCCAGTTATACAACCTAATTGATCAAACCAACTCCTTTTTAAGTTCTCTAGCCAATATATGTATTTGGTTTATAACCTGGCAACTTAGCTAAAAGCAATGCTTTCTAAACCTTATTAGGTGAATGATCTAAGAAAATGTATGAAGCCATAGTCACTTGTTTAGCCATTATAATACTTAGGTTCTAGTATTGCTCTAAGATTTAAATGATGCTGGGGCCAGCAGGTGGAGTAGTGGTTAAGATGCTGGATCCCACATGGCAGAATGGGGTTTGAAACCTGGACCTAGCAGCTTATTTTCTCACTTCCTCTCTGTCTCTGGTGAGCACACATGCCCTATAGCAAATTTTAAAAAATAATAATAAAAAATAAAATTTAAAAATTCTTTTGGGACCAGCAGCTGGCATAATGGCTATGCCACTGGATTCCCATGTAATCATCCGTGGTTCGAGTCCTGGACCCAGTGGCTTAAACTCATGCCGGGCACATGTACGTGTGTACCCAAGATCCCGAGAGGAGAATGGAGAAGGGATTACAGCGTGGCCATCCCCCCTGGAAGGTGATTTCTCGCTTTCTGTCTCTGTCTTGTCTTTTTGGCAACCGCATATGCCCTATAGCAAACCTCCCCCCACCAAAAAAAAAAATCATTTAAAAAAAAGTTAAAATGATGGAATGCAATATAGTTATCTCTCACATACTAAGTGATCAAGTGTTATGATTCAAAAAAAATGTATGCAAGTATTCAAAATCAAAATAAATATGCCCTTGGGTAACCTGCATGAATTAAAAATTAGAATATTTCTAGGACAGCTCACGGTTAAAATTTTTCTATTTTCTATGTGTGTGTGTGTACATACACAATGCTCTTTATTTTTACTATAAAGAACTCAGGAGAGGCCAGCAGGTGTCCTGGTGGTTAAAGGCACTGGACTCTTATATGTCAACCGTGGTTCAAGTCTTAGACCTGGTGGCTTGCTTTCCCACTTTCTCTCTCTCTCTCACTGTCTGATAAAATTGGAAAATAAAGAGTTAAATAATTCTTAAAACAACAACAACAACAAAAAAAACAACTTAGGAGCCAGCCAGGTGGCATGCTGGTTAAGGCAATACAATCCCACATGGCAAACTGAAGTTGAGTCCCAGACATGGTGACTTGAAAAACACTGTGTGTGGGACCAGCAGTTAGCGTAATGGCTATGTCACTGGACTCCCATGTGGTCGACTGTGGTCTGAGTCCTGGACCTGGTGACTTAAACTCACGCCGAGCACGTGTGCGTGTGTGCCCAAGATCCTGAGGAGGATGGAGAAGGGATTGCGGCGTGGCCATCCCCCCAGGGATGATTTCTCGCTGTCTCTCTGTCTGTCTGGTGAGCGCACGTGCGGAAAAAAAAAAAAAAAAAGAAAAACACTGTGTGTGTGTATATGTGGGTGTGTGCACGCGTGCCCAAAATCCTGAGAAGGGACAATGGTGTGGTCATCCTCCCATGTGTGCTCTTAATGTCTCTCTCACCCCAGTGAGTACACATGCCATTTAGAAAATTTAAAAAAAGAAAAACTTAGTAAGCAGTAAAGTTACCTGTAAGAAACTTTAAACTTCTAAATCCTATTAACTGATCCCTTTTAAAATATGATTTTAAGATCAATGATCTTATTAATCAACTTACCTTAAAAAAGTATTTTATTTGTTTTCTTTTTTTTTTCTTGACAGGTTTTTGCTATAGGGCACGTGTGCTTGCTCGAGAGATAGAGAGACAAAGTGAGAAATCACCCCCCCCAAGGAGGATGGCCATGTCACAATCCCTTCTCCATTCTCTTCTCTGGATCTTGGGCACGCACGCACACATGCCCGGCGTGAGTTCAAGTCACCACAGTCGACTACGTGGGAGTCCAGTGACAGCTACTATGCCAACTGCTGGTCGCAAAAATGTATTTTATTTCTAAACTAAAGTTTATTTTATAAACTTTAAATAATCATGATAATCCTTTCTGAATGAGGAGGTATTCATACCGGATACCTGATTAGTGTAATTAAATCGCTATCATGACAAAAAGAAAATAAACATCAGCATAAGAGTCACAATGGGGACCAACAGTTAGCATAATAGCTATGTTGCTGGACTCCCACGTAGTCGACCGCGGTTCAAGTCCCGGACCCAGTGGCTTACACTCACACCGGGCACATGTGCGTGTGTGCCCAAGATCCCGAGAGAATAGAGAAGGGATTGCGGTGTGGCCATCCCCCCTGGGGGGTGATTTCCTGCTTTCTGTCTCTCTGTTTCTCTGTCTGGCGAGCACACGCGCCCTATAGCAAAAACCTCTCAAAACAAACAAACAAACAAAAAAACCATGGTGTGCTATACTAGGTATAAAATAAATCCTTAAAAAAAAAAAAAAAGAGTCACAATGAGTTTGTCATAAACTCTTTCCGTTAAATATTGATAGAAATTCTAAGACAAACAGAAAATGTATGGGCTGAGAGGGACAATGTTCCATGTATTCTACGTTACTGTTCCTGTTTGAGATGCACTAGTTGAATTCATCAAGTGCAAATTAGAAGTGTTTCTGGGAGGCTGGCAGGTGGAGTGGTGGTTAAGGGTGCTGGACTCCCACATGGCCAATCATGGTTCAAGTCCCGGACCTGGTGGCTTGCTTTCTCACTTTCTCTCTCTCATTCATTCTCTCCCTCTCTGGTCAAATTAAAATAGATAAATAAATAAAATTAAGTAAAAAATAATTAAAAAAAAGAAAAGTGTTTCTGTATTAACTTTGTCATTTAAGCATTCACATCATACTTTATGGCCTCTTCAGTGACCAGGAGAAATCATCCTTAACTTTTTTTTATATTAGTAGATAAAACTACCAGATAAAGGTTCGTGTTTCTCTAAGTATTTAGACTATGCCCTCTGAGGGCAGGAGAACACCGGGCTGTGAGTCAGTTAAACTTAGGGCTCTGAACCTCATTAGTAAATAGGCCTCTGGTGTTAAGCTTGGAAAAGTTACTCCAGAGCTCAGTGAATTCAGTTTCCTCCTCTTTCAAGCTAGAACCAAACGACGTTATATTTCAGTAACAATTAGCAGTTTTCAGAGTGCATAGGCAAGTTGCCTCTCCTGCAGGTTTACAAGGACCCTGATGGGCAGGCAGGCAAGGAAGGTGTCAATGCCCTCGTTCATAGTAGATTTCTTAGGAAGAGTTAGGAGGATCACCTAACTCTGCAAAAACTGCAAAATACTAATCCAACTCATAAGACATGAGCACAAATCCTCATATTCCTAGCCTTTCTGAAAGTCTGTATTGAGGTATGCCAATCTTAATGGCTGAGTGATTGAATACATCAGTAACAAAAGGTTTTCAAAAGGCTAAAAATAAAAAGCAAATGGAAGTCGATTTTTTTAACATGCTAAGAACATGTGTGTTCTCTTTTCAAGCACATGCATATACAGTCACAGAAAAACCTGTGGGTATTCTAAGGGTATTCCCAAAACATCAATTGTGAGTTGCGCGAGGTGGTGGGAGTACAGATGTTTATTTTTCCTAATCTGTGTTTTACAAAATAAACATCTGCTAATACTTTAAATAAAAACAGGCCAAGGGAATTACTCACTGGCTGGTTACACGCACGTGCGTTGAAAAGCTCCAATTGTAAAAACTGTGACAACTCCCAGAAACCCACCGGGATTTCAAGGACAAGAGCAGGAAGCCCGGAAATCAGTAAAAATGGGTGGTAAGTGGCTCCCCGAACCATCTGCGACAGCCACGACCACTTCGCTTCAGCCTGAATTCAGAGCAAGCTGCAACTGGGGAATCAGAAATTCCGTCTTGCACCTCCTCGATCTCGAGGCGGAAGTGGGAGGAAAGGGCTAGGGGGCGGCAGGCGCTCGCAGTGGAAGTACCAAGAATGCGAAGGACCGACGCCCAGAGTCGGTGCTGAAACGGGCCCGACGCCCCCGTCCCAAGCTGGGCGCAGAACGACGGGCTGGAACCAGGCCGCGGCGCCAAGACGCTTCCAGACCGGCCCGTGTGCCCTCCCGACCTCGCGGGCCCGAGCCCCCATCTTACATGGTTTCTTGGCATCCTTGATCTTCATGGCGTCGGCCTGAGGGGCGAGCAGCAGCCTCGGTCCGGGGCGAGGAGAGCACTGGCGGCGACTCCGGAGGTGGCTGGGCCGCG
>NW_006159712.1:3166297-3182804 GCF_000334495.1 Tupaia belangeri chinensis | reverse complement strand
GGGGAAGGCCACCGGTCTCGCCGTTCCGGGCCCTCCCGCAGCCGCCCCAAACAAAAGGCCCCGGTCCCCCGAGCCGCCGCCGCCGCACTGAGAAATAGCCCGCCCAGGCCGAACGGCCACGTGACGTGCGCCCCCCTTGCCGCGCTCCGCGCCCTGCTGCTGGGGATTGTAGTTCTCTGGGTCCTGAGGCCCCGCTCTCTGGATGCAGCTGTGCAGACGGACTACAAAGCCCAGGATGCATCGCGGCCCCTCCCCCGAGGCCCCTCCGCGGCCGGAGATCGCCTCAGAGTGGTCCCAGCGAGAACGGGGCGGGGCCTTCATCACGCCAGCGAGGAGGCCACCAATGGGGGCCGCGATGGGCGTGCTGGGGAAGTCCGCGCTCAGGCCTCGCCCGGCGGCGGAAAGTGGAGAGGAAGGGTCTCTGCGGGGACTGTCATGGCTCTGCTTTTAGTCACAGAGTTCCCCTGGAAGAGAAAAGCTGGTCATGATGTGACGGAAAGCGCGAAACCAGCTGCTCTTACAGACACTGAGTACATTTGTGAATTACAGTCGCCCACAAAGGAATCCTCTTGCTTGATAGACACCTTGAATGTTGGGATTGGAACGATGATGATCATGATGGCAGCGACAATGGAACCGGTTACTGAAGGCTTAGCATCTCCAAGGCACTCTAAGCACTTTTGTGAATCGTTTACTTTAATTCAGCAGCCTGGGAACCGTGTATGGTTGTGCATTAAAAAAAAAAAAGTGTATTTTATTACCACTCATGAGGATGGTGCAGGATCTGAGAAGTGAAATGTCTTCCAGAGCACATTCTTTGGCCACTGTTAACATATTTTCTCACAGTGTGGTACCCTGCATGGTCTGGGTACCCCATCAACAGGAAAACCCACTAGATGTTGGCCCCTAGACCTTGGACCTGTAAATTATAAACTGAATTAAAACCTATTTCTTCAAATTACCCAGACTTTGGTATTTTCTGTTATTAGCAACAGATCAGACTAGAATAGCTTCCAAGAGTTTTACTGTCTAGGGAACCAGGAGTTAGCATAATGCCTATGTCGCTGGACTCCCATGTAGTCGACCGCGGTTTGCATCCCGGACCCGGTGGCTTAAAGCTCACGCTGGGCACGTGTGCGTGCGTGCCCAAGATCCCGGGAGGAGAAGGGATGTGTGGCCTCACCATCCCCCCTGGGGAGGTGATTTCTTGCTTTCTGTCTCTGTCTCTGTCTGTCTGGCGAGCACACGCGCCCTATAGTGAAAAATCTCTCTCAAAAAAAAAAAAAAGAATTTTACTGTCTAATATGATTCGCTGTTCTGTTAAGGCTTATGTGCACACTCAGTTCTCTACTGACATACATCTTTTGGTTGTTTCCTGTCCCCCCCTCCTCCCCCAGATTTTTGCTATAGGGCATGTCAGGTGTGCTTGACTGAAGGAGAGAGAGAAATCAGCCCCCAGGGCAGATGGCCATGCTGCTCCCTTCTCCTCCATTCTCCTCCTAGGATTTTGGGTACACATGCACCCACACCTGCCATGAGTTTCAAGCTGGGTGAGAATTAGCACAAGTAGAAAGAATTAGCACTCACGGAGTTGCTGTGTGGCCTTGGAAAAGTTCTTGCTCTTCTCTGGGCTTCAAGTTACTATCTGCAAAATGAGAAGTCTGAGACTTTCATGTCAGCTTTTTGAGGTTCACTAGAATCTGTCCCTTTTCCAGAATCAATATGAGATGTGTTCAACCATAGTTTTTCTTAAGTTCTCACTAGTGTGTTTGAAACTGACAAGTCATCCCTTTTTAGTTTCTGGCCAGTCTTTCCTCTGTAACCTCTACTGGCTTTCAGTCTCAATGCCTTCCCTCAGCACTGTCTGGTTAATCGCATTTTCTCTCTTTTCTAGCATGTCCTCAAAACCATTCCCAGCAGAATGAGAGTAAGAGCTGGGAAGGGCATCTATGGGGGCCAAGAGACTGTCTTCCTGTCCTGATATCTATTGTCTACAAAACACAGTAAATCCAGTCATCTTGCAAAGTGATGGAGGAGAGATGACAGTTCCTCACTTTTGCTTTACTGAGTGGCTATTCATGGAGACAGGTGGTGGATTATACCTAATGATGACTGTGAAGTATGCACGTCATACACACGTACACCCTTTGAAGCCCAAACCAAGCTTGTTAAATATACACATGCACCATTTAAAGCCCAAACCAAGCTTATTACACAATCCAGTCAGTCACTGGATCCACAAACTCAACCAGCATCTCCCTGCTGTAGAGCAGGATCATCAATCATTATCATCATCATCTCACGGTATTGGAAGCACGATTTAATTCAAAGATTAGCAAAGCTTTAATTATGTTCCAGACACAAGTACAAGCTGGGAGGTAGGGGAGAGGTCAAAAAGAGAGAAATAATAATGAAGTTAACAAATCGATGAACAAGAACGTGCTGTGATGAATGATGTGAAGGAAATAATCAGGTTGATAAGATAAAGAGTGTCTTAGGTTGTAGAAAGGGAGGGAGGCTCTATCTTAGGTCACAGGGCCAGGGAAAGTGTCTGAGGAGCAGGCATTTGAACTAGGACCCATGCAAATTTCTAAGGAAGTGTATCAAATGTGACTAGTACTGGAGATTGGTTTTGTTTGAGGAGCAGAAGGAACAAGGTGTGGGGAGTAAAAAGTAAAAGAGTGATATGGTTTGAATTGTCCTCCCCTCCAAAAACCACTCATGTGTTGGAAACTTGATCTCCAATACAATGTGTTTTTTTTAAATAATTATTTTATTTAACTTTATTTATCTTAATTTGATCAGAAAAGGACAGAGTGAGAGAGAGATAGAGGGAAATTGAGAAAGCCACCAGGCCTGGGACTTGAACCATCATCAGCCTCGTGGGAGCCAGTGCCCTTAACCACCATGCCATGTGCCAGCCCCCTACAATGGTATTTTTAAAAAATATCTTATTTAACTTTATTTATTGTTGTTATTATTTTCCAGTTTGATCAGACAGAGAGAGAAAGGAAGCAAGCCACCAGGTCCAGGACTTGAACCGTGGTTGGTCATGTGGGAGTCCAGCACCGTTAGTCACCACACCACCTGCCAGCCCCTCCAATACAATGGTATTAAGAGGTGGGAACTTAAAGAGATATTAGGTCATGAGGGCTCTTTCCTAGTGAATAAATTAATAGACTATCCCTAGAGTGAATTCTTGTGGGAGTGAATTAGTTCTCTTGGAAATGAGATGAGAATGGGTTCTTATAAAATCCTCTGTCTCTGTGGCTGGCAGATGGGGTGGTAGTTGAGGCTCTGGACTTCAACATGATTGACGGTGGTTTGAGTCCTGGGACCTGGTGACCTGCTTTCTCACTTTCTCTTTTTCTCTGTCTCTCTCTAGTCAAATGTTTAAAAAGTAATAATAATTAATAAAATTAAATAACTGGTAATGGCTAACAGTATTGAAACAAACAAACAAGCCCACTATCTCCTTTGTATGAACTCACTTACCTTTCTTCTTTCTTGCGTGTTTTGACACTGCACTTGGGTCCTCACCAAATGCAGCTCCTCTAGCTTGGGTCTCCCAGTCTCCATAACAATGAGTTTAATAAACTTTATTTCATTTATTTCTGGGGAGAAGGGAGCAGAGATTTTTGTTATAGGGTTTGTGTGCTCCCTGGAGAGGTAGAGAGAGAGGAAGTGAGAAATCTCTTCTCCTCAAAGGGGATGACCTTGTTTCCATTCTCCCCTGGGGATTTTGTGCATGCATACACATTCACCCCATGTGAATTTTAAGCCACTGGGTCTGGGAATTGAACTGTAGTTGGTGATGTGGGAATCCAGCACCTTAACCGCCATGCCACCTGCTGACCCATACTTCTCTTTATTAAATAAAATGTTTTTTATAGTAACAGAACATGGATTAGTGGTTGGGCAGGTGGTAGTAAAGTGATAGGAGGTGAAGTCAAAAAGGTGAGCACATTGGGCCTTGAGGGCTCCTGGAAGATTTTAATCAGGGGAGGGACATGCTGTATGACTTTAAAGGACAATTCTGGCTGCTTTATGGAGAATGGGCAAACAGGAGAGGAGCAATGCCTTGGAGATGAAAAGATTAGTCACCTTGAACTCTCCTGCTGCCAGCCCAGCCCACGTGCAATCACTAACCGAGTCCAGTGGCCTTGGGGAACACTCAGAACTGTGCAGGGTCTTGAATCAGCTTAGCAACAGCAGAGATGAGGAAAATGCCTGGGTCAAGAACTTTATTTAACACATGCCACTGAGCTCCTGCAATGCACTAAGTGCTGTCAGGAATTGGGGATATGGTGATGAACAGAACAAAGCATGTGTCTCCCAGGAGCTTACATTCAAGAGGTGACACAGACATGAACAAGTAGACAGCTGTAAAATAGTTTTAGATGGCATACATGATATGAGGATAATGAAGCAGGAGAAGGAGATCAGGAGGGATCAGGATTGTTAGACACATGGTTGCTGCAGCTGAATTAGATGATGTAGGTGGGGCTGGGAAAAGGAGGCATGAGGGGTGAGTTTTAGGGTACGGGCTTGAGCTTTAGCTATATGTGATGTCTTTTACTAAGAAGGCAAGCACAGGGAGCAAATACATGGGAGATCAAGGGTTCTCCTGGGTCTCTTGGTCAGGTTGGGGATACAATCCAGGTTTTGTCACAGTAGCCAGCTTATTTTGACAGTTGATGATCTGCATCTCAGAGGCCCCAGCAAGAAGCACATACTTCTGCTCTGACCATGAAAGAGTCCTTCTAGGCCTGTCCTTGGGGAACAGACAAGAACCTTTCTCTGGAGCTTTGTGCTGTTGATCCCTTCAACCTCAACAGGCCCAGCCTCATTCTCCACCCCTCTCTTTATTCCTAAAGGCTGTTTCTCAGCTGGTGGTAGCACCCACACACCCAAGGCAGAATGCTGAGAGTCATCCTGGACTCCCTCCCCACCCCCTCACAGCGCACATCCAACCAGTCAATGTGTCTTCTTGCTGTTGTCTTTGTTGTCTGTTCCTTCCTGCCCAACCTCACTACTCCCCTCCCCTCTGAGCACCAGCCTCTGCCTTGCTCATTTACACTGGAAAAGACCCTTCCTGCCTCTTGAGTGGCTTTATGTGACTCACCCTCCTTACTAATCCCAGACAGAGTTTTCTAAAAAGTAAACCAGACTGTATCTCCCTGATGCATGTGTTCAAGATATAATTCCATCCTCTTCACCTATGGGAAATGGCAGAGGGTGAGAAATGGAGGGGGTGGGGAATATATATGTGTGTGTGTGTGTGTGTGTGTGTGTGTGTGTGTGTGTGTGTATGTATGTGTGTGTGTGTGTGTGTGTGTGTGTGTGTATGTATATATATATGTAAAACAAGAAATGGAAAATCATTTGTCAATGATATCATGTATGATTAAGTCACTATGAAGTGTATTCTGGATGGGAAATCACATTTTGTATATTGTGATGATGCTCAGTGAATGAATGTAAAACTAATTAATTAATTAATTTTTAAAAATTCCATCCCCTAAGCCCAAGATTTAAGTCCAGTCATGACCGGCTCTGTGTTCCTCTCCTACCTCACTCTTCATTATAAGCTTCAATAAGAAAACATTCTTTTAGCAAACTGAGTGAGAGCTACTACATGATGTTCACACCTCTTCTGCATGAAAGACTTTCTTCTGGAATTCTCATGACCTGTCTCCTTCACTGCCAGATGAGCTCTTTGACATCTGGGATCATGACTTATTCTGCTTGGTGTCCCCAAGTCTCACACGGGATCCAGCACAGAATGGGGGTTAACAAATAATGAAGTGAATGTGTTCAGATCCAGGTTCTTCAGATGCGAGCTGGACACTCTTACCCTGGTAGAACTTCTGACAACCGACGATTAATGCCAACAAAGGCAGCGTAACACCTCAGGTAGGACTGAATCACTGTACTTTATAAGGCTAGTACAGGAGAGGCTATGGCCCGGGAGCCATCACATACTTCTTAACCATGTTTACTCAGGGGCAGCTCTAATTATAGTTGGCCCTCTTCAGAGGCTGGAATACATACTAGAGAATATTTATCAAGGATTTGATGAAGTTAGAGTAGAATGGAGTTGAGTCAAAAACTAGGCATTGTAAGGCTAGCTGGTGATGTGGTGGTTAAGGTGCTGGACTCCCACGTGGCCAACTGTGGTTTGAGTCCCAGACTTGGCATCTTGCTTTCTCACTTGTTCTGTCTCTCTCACACATGCTCTATAGCAAACTTTTAAAAAAAATAAAAAAAATAAATAAAAAAGAAAGAGGGCCCAGCAGTTGGCATAATGGCTATGTCACTGGACTCTCATGTAGTCAACCATGATTTGAGTCCCGGACTCGGTGGCTTAAACTCACACCGGACACGTGTGCATGCATGCCCAAGGTCCTAGGAGGAGACTGGAGAAGGGATTGTGGCGTGGCCATCCCCTCTGGGGGATGATTTCTCACTTTCTGTCTCTCTGTCTCTCTCTCCACACCCAAAAAAAAAAAAAAAAAAAAAAAAAAAAAAAAAAAACAAAACCAACAACAACAACAAAAAAACCCTCTCCAAAAAAAAAAAAAGTCAGAGACTGGGACCAGCAGATGACCAATGGTTATATCACTAGGCTCCCACATGACAGACTGCAGTTCAAGTTCTGGACCCAATGGCTTGAAACTCATTTCAGGAGCACATGCATGCCTGCCCAAAATCCTGAGAGGAAAATGGAGAAAAAGAGATTGCAGAGTGGCCATCCCCACTGGGGCGTGATTTCTCACTTTTTGTCTTTGTCTCTCCAGTCAGCGCACACACCCTACAGAGACTTCATGCTACTATTGGAGGTTCAATTTAAGAATCACTCTGTCCCGCTGCTGCACAGTCAGGTTACACTGTAGCACCTGCCTTACGCTCTTATAGACCGGGACGCTTTTGTTTATAGAAGTTACCACGATATCATTTAGTCTGACTGCCCCCCTCAGAAAGCTCCTAGAGGACAAGACTTTGTCCCTTATTGTTCATCATTGTATCCTCAATTGTTTTTTCAAAGTTTATTTATTTATTCAATGAGAGAATGAGGGACAGACAGGCACCCCCAATAGACCCTCAACACCTTGATTCATCCCCAATTTCAGCTAGCCCAAATAGTGGGCATACCTGCATGTAGAGGGGGTCTTGGAATGTGAACCCAGTATCTTCCCATCTGGGTCCAGTTGCATTGCCCCATGCCACCTGGCTTAGCATCCACAGTTCTTAACAGTTCCTGGAACACAAACAGATCTGACTAAATATTTAAATGAGTGAGCAAATGAACCAACAAACCTTTCCTAGTGGCCGCTGAAGACCTTGGCATGGTGTGTGTGTGTGTGTGTGTGTATGTTTGTGTCTATGTGTGTGTTTGTGTCTATTTGGGGAGGCTAGAAGTGAAAAGGCTGGTAGAGAGCCGCTGGAGGGGGAGAATGAGGCAGATTGGTTATAATGGCCAGTGTAATGAAGGACTCAGAGCACATAAGGACAGGCTGCTGCATCACAGGATTTTAAGGCTGTCATTGCCTGGAGCAGTGAGACCAGTGTGTATGATAAGAATAGTTTGCACAGTTCCACTTTGGAAATCAGGTCTTTGATGGAAAGCTTAGCCAATGAGCCAGCAAGAATAGCTTTCTAGAGCTTAGAGACTTGTGAAAATTCCCAAACTGGGGATAATCCAAAAAAGGGCTTCTTGCTAGCTTTGAAATGCAGGATTAAAAAATATTTTTTCTCAATGTCCTCTTCATCTATGATACAAATGATCTAACATTTCCCATGCAGAAGCCCACAGAGGGTAAGAAGAAAGGAGCCAGGCATAAACCAGGTGAAGTCATTAGCTAGGGACTAAAATGAGTAAGACGTATGTCCTGGTGGCCAGCCTAGGGCGACGTACTCCAAGCATGTTCAACAGAGAGTTGCTGACCCCCAAACTGTATTAGCACCTAACAAGGCAGAGAAGAGAGTGTAAATCAACTACATTACTAAGTTTACTGTGTTTAGTTTGGCTTAGATAGATTTTTTTTTTTTTTGAAAGGTTTTTGCTATAGGGCTCGTGCGCTCGCCAGACAGACAGAGACATAGAGACAGAAAGCAAGAAATCATCCCCCAGAGGGGATGGTCACGCCGCAATCCCTTCTCCTCCATTCTCCTCTCGGGATCTTGGGTACGCATGCACATGTGCCCGGCGTGAGTTTTAAGCCACTGGGTCCGGGACTTGAACCGCGGTCGACTACGTGGGAGTCCAGCGACATAGCCATTATGCTAACTGCTGGTTCCCTAGGTAGATATTTTTTAATTCATCAGAGAGCGTGTGCACTCACCAGAGAGAGAAAGAGAGAGAGAGACAGGGAGATAAAGCACCCTCCACCCCAGTGGGGCTTGGTCATGCCACAATCCTTTTGTTTTGCCACCTTGTGGGGATTTGGGACACACACACACACAGACACATCCTTGGTGTGTTTTCCAAGCCTCTAGGGTGAGATCTGAACTGTGGTTGGCCATGTGAGATCCAGCTTCCCTTAGCTACCAGGTTATGGGGCCATTCCAATATTTTCTTCACATCAGCACTTCCTGGTGAAAGTGGCACCATGTTGATTTACATTTTGGCTCAAGCCATCACTGCCTTAGGCTTGGATCAGTAACAGATACTGCTCTAATAAGCTGCCCTGCGGGCCATGGGGCTAGACAATGGGCTTTGAGACCCATCAGATTTGGCTTTACTATTTAAGCAAGTTCTCTGAGTTCTCTGAATCTTGGAAAAAAGAATGATTAATTAAATTAAATTAATTTATTGTTATCATTATTATTTTAATTTTTTTTATAGGACATGTGTCCCGCCAGGTCTGGGACCGTACTGCGGTCAGCCATGTGGGAGTCCAGTGCCTTAATCACCATGCTACCTGCTGGCCTCAAGCCTTAGATTTCAAATTTGGAAAATGGAGATTTCTATGCACAACAAAAACTTTGAGCACCTGCTAGATACCAACCACTGTTCTATGACTTGAGGATATTGCAGTGACGTAGGGACTAGATTTCCTACTTTCAAGGAGTCTGCAGATAAAGAAGTGAGATAATGAAGGCTCATGACAATGCTGTTAATAAAGTTGATAGGGTGGGTCTGAGAAAGAGTAACTGTTGTGTGTGAAACAGATTAGATGATTAAGGATGGTCTCTTTTTTTCTTTTCCATGCCATGCTTAACTTTTATTTTCTCTGTAAATTTTTACTCCTATATGACTTAAATTTCTTTTTCTAGCGCATTATGTAACCTTTCAAGTTTGTCACATACATACTGAAATTTCCATTAAACAAATTGAGATGTCATCATCTTACTTTAGAAATAACTTACACTCTGTAGCTAAATGATCTGTATTTAATATGGTAAGGTAGGTTCCCAATTGCCCAAACATCTGAGCGCATGCGTCCTATAGCAAAAATCTCTCAAAAAAGTTTAATTATTTAATTGTTTATTTAATTTTATTTATTATTATTATTGCTTTTCAATTTGCTTCAGGGCATGTGCACTCACCAGAGAGAGAGAGAAAGAGAGACAAAGAGGGAAAGTGAGAAAGCAAGCTGCCAGGTGTAGGACTTGAACCACAGTTGGCCATGTGGGTGTCCTGTGCCTTAACCACCATGCCATCTGCTGGCTCCAATATCAGGTCTTTAAATGGGAATTTAAAAAAATATATTTTATTTATTTATTATTATTCTTTAATTTGACCCGAGAGAGAGAGAGAGAGAGAAAGAATGAGAAGGCAAGCCGCCAGGTCTGGGACTTGAATCATGTTGGCCAGTTGGGAGTCCAGTACCTTAACCACCATGCCACCTGCTGGCCCCTTAAATGGAAATTTTTAAGAGCATATAATCCAAGTTTGTGGCAGTTGAAAGACGTCCTGCCACATATACCTCTGATGAGTAAGTCTCCTAAGTCTATGCCTTTCTTTTTTTAAATAATTATTTTACTTAACTTTACTAATTATTATTATTTGTTTTAATTTGACCAGAGAAAGACAAAGAGACAGACAGAAAAAGTGAGAAAGCAAGTTGCCAGGTCCAAGATGCGAACTGTGGTCAGCCATGTGGGAGTCCGGTATCCTTAACCACCACGCCACCTGCTGACCCTATGTTTTCATTTTTTATTTTAAAATTGTTTGCTATGGGTGCATGTGCTTGCTGGGGAGAGATGGGGATAGTGAGAAAGCTTCCCCTACGGGGAGGATGGCCTACCTGGAGAACAGAGAAGGAAGGCCTTTCTTGCTAAGGCTGACTTGAGAAGTTTGAAGAGACAGCCATGCAAAGAGCTCAAGCAGAGGGACGAGCAAGTGTGAAGGTCGCGAAGGTCCTGAGGCATGTCAGGGAAACAAGTGGTGGCCAGCGTGTCTGGAGTAGCGTGAGTGAGGCGAGCGGGTCCGAGGGTGCTAGGATCGGGCTCTGCTAGTGCTTTGTAGGGTACAGAGGAGAGCTTGGATTCCATTCAGAAGGAAGTCTAAACCCTTGCAAGGTTTTAAGTGGAATCATAAAGTCTCTGGTAAACCACAGTAAAGAATTTGGACTTTGTCCAAAGAACAACAATGGGAACTCGCCAAAGATTTCAATGTAGGGAGTGTCAGTATTAGAATTGCAGTTTAGAAAGATTATTCTGGCTAAGATAAAGATAAAAGTTTGGGTGGGACTAGAGGCAGAGACAGGAATAAGGGGAAGACAGTCTGGTAGTGGAATGAGTAAATATATGTAAGAATGATAGAATTAATCTCATTAACTAGATTACAAGCTTTCTTGTGGCAGGTACCTCTCCACCTCTTGTTTTAAATGTTCTTAAGCACAAACTTCAGGTCTTTGTGCAAGTCCTTTTATTATTATTATTTTAAAATATTTATTTATTTATGTATTTTTGCCATAGGGTGTGTGTGTGTGGTTGCTAGAGAGAGAGAGAGAGAGAGAGTGTAGGGTGGTAAGAAGTCACTCTCCAGAGGAGGCTGGCTATGCCACAGTCCCTTCTCCATTTTTCTCTTGGAATCCTGGGCACACACACACGTGCTGGGTATGTTTCTTAAGTCACTAGTTCCTGGACTTGAACCACAGAGTTGACCATGTGAGATCCAGCACCTTAACCGCCTCACTACCTGGTGGCTCCTGTGCAAGTCCATTTTTTTTTTTTTTATTTTAAGGGAGAATTTTGCTATAGGGTGTGTGCACTCTCCAGAGACACAGAGAAACAGAGACAGAAAGTGAGAAATCACCCCCAGGGGTAGGGCAGGGGTGGCTATGCCTAGATCCCTTCTCCTCCATTCTCTTCTCTGTATTTTGGGCATGCATGCACCTGTACCTGGCATGAATTTTAAACCTCCAGGTCCAGGACTCAAACTACAGTCAGCCATATGGGAGTCCGGTGGTATAACCATTATGCCTTATACCACTTCTGATACCAATCAATATGTGTTCTAGTTACCTACTGCCATACTACACATCACCCAACCCTTAGTTGCTCAAAATAGCAACAGTCATTTGATTATTATGGCTTGTGGTCCTCAGACTTGACAAGTCTCATTTAACTGATTTTCACTTGAGATCTCTCATGAAGACATAATTGTCTGGCTGGAGCCAGAGTCATATTGAAGATTCGTCAAAACTAAACAGACTAGATTCCTTCTCTGTGAATGTACAACTGGGATTTAACATGCTAATCTAGTTAACTTAGGGAAGCCTAGCTGAGAGACCATATGGACTTCCAGAGGTAAAATATATTGACAGTTGGGACCAGCAGATGGTGTCATGGTTTCATTGCTGGACTCCCATGTAGTTGACCATAGTTCGAGGCCCAGACTGGCAAGCTTAGAACTCGCACTTGGGCATGTGAGCATGTGTTGCAAAATCCTGAGAGGAGAGTGGAAGAGAAGGAATTGTGACATGGCCATCCCCCAGAGGGTGATTTTCTCCCTTTCTGTCTCTCAGGAGAGTGCACATGCCCTATAGCAAAAATATCTCTCTTATAAAAATTTTATTTATATATATAAATGTATATGGAGAGAGAGAGAGAACTGAGGCTGTGTTACTGGGCTTGGGATTAGATGGCTAAACAAAGGAAGTCATCTACTGGAAGACAAGACTGACACGTGGAGATGACAGAGACCATGGCACACTCTTGATTCTGATTCTTGCCATAAACCTCCATTTTCACTTGAGTTGGCCTGGGGAGATTTCTGAGCCCTGTTCTAGGGAGGAACATATGTCTTTGACTAGTTCTCCGGAGGAATGTTATAAGGACCTTGTTACTCTGTGGGAGTGGTGGGAAGGACCATTGACTCATGTCTTCATTTAGCTATTCATTACTAACTCAAGTCTCCACTGACCTTCTGTTGGATACAAAATTGTTCTAGGCACTGGATACATGGAGCTGAACAAGACTGACAAGGTCCCCATTCTCACAGAGCTGGCAGGCTGGTGCGGATCATGGGAGCCAAATTCAAATTCCTCCTCTGCAAGTCACTAGTGGGATGAAGTCCCTAGTCCTTGGGGGCTCCATTTTATCATCCGGGAAATGGAAATCACTTTGTGGAGTTAAGTGTAAAGATTAACTAATACATAATATGGGTGCGGGTTGTGTAGATCATATGGCTTATGGAAGGTCCTTAAGTATTTGAGTGTTTTTTTCCTAAATCATTTTGGTTGACATTTGGGGCTGGGTGATTCTCTGTCATGGAAGGCCGCCCTGCACATTGTAGGGTGTTTAATGTCATCCCTGTCCTCTACATACCAGACAGCAAAAGCAACCTCCCACACCCCTCCCCAATTATGATGACCAAAAATGTCTCCATGTGGGCCCTGAGCAGAGAGCAAAACTGGCCTCAGCTGTAAACTACTCCTTCAGATGAAAAGCCAGACATCGCTGCCTAAAGCCACAGTCCCTGATGTCCACCTCTGCACTTGACTTCCCAACCCATCTGGCTCTCTTTCACTGGGCTTTTGCCTCTAAAGCTAGAAAGCATAAGGAGCAGAGACCAAGGCCAGTGTCGTGGACTGGCATGGCTGAAAGGAACATCTGCATAGTGTCCTCCCTCCCTCCTTCTCTGAGGCCAAGTTCAGTCCCGCCCTTTTAATTACCTCCAATGATCTCGGCATACCAGGTCTGTTCACCCACCCTGGCATGAAAAACAACAGCCTTGGCCAGATCTGATAGTGCAGAGAAATCCCAGCCTCTCCCCAGAACCTTCCACGTGGGCCCCAGCTGGGCCTGAGGGTCATGGCTTTGTTGGCTCTTACCCGTGACCCACCAGTCCTTGCTTCCCAGAGAGGAAAGGAATTCTGCTTCCAGCAGCTGCTCCAGAATGTCACCGTCAGGGGGCTGTGAGCATAGCAGACTGATTCGGGTAGAAACTGAGATTTAGCGACAAGGATATGGTTTACCCACAGACTGTGTTATAGAAGTATACAAATATTTAGTTTTCTAAAAAGGCCTTTATTTGCACTTTATATAAGCTTGAGAAAATTTGTGTATTTTAAATAACATGGTGATGATAACGATTTCATCTGGAGCTGGAGCTTTCTCTGAGCTTTCTTTTATCAGACCCTGTGGGATAGGATCTGACCCTCTGTTTTACCACTTTATACCTTGCTCATTTTCTGACCTTTTTGCCATTCCTTGAATACCAAACTCGGTCAGGGCCTTTGCATGAGATGTTTCCTCTTCCTGGGAACACGGCCTGTCTTAGTCTGCTCGGGCTGCCCTACCGACTGCCACAGACTGGGTGGCTTATTTCTCACAGTTCTGAAGACTAGGAAGTCTATGCCCAAGGTGTCAGCAAAGTAGGTTCATCTGGAGGCCTCTTCTTGTGACTTGTAGGAGGACAGGGGTGGAGTAATTGAACTTCCCATGTCTATTCTTTGAAGTATTATTATTATTTTTGGAGAGGTTTTTGCTATAGGGCACGTGCACTCGCCAGACAGACAGAGAGAGACAGAGAGACAGAAAGCGAGAAATCATCCCCCAGGGGGAATGGCCATGCCGCAATCCCTTCTCCTCCATTCTCCTCTCGGGATCTTGGGCACACACACAAACGCGCCTGGCATGAGTTTAAGCCACCTGGTCCGGGACGCGAACCGTAGTCAACTACGTGGGAGTCCAGTGACATAGCCATTAGGCTAACTGCTGGTCCCTGAAGTATTATTTATTTAATTTTATTTACTATTATTTTTAAATTTGCTATAGGGCACATGTGCTCACCAGAGAGAGACAGAGAGAGAGAGAAAGCAAGCCACTATGTCTGGGACTTGAACTGTGGTTGGCCATGTAGTAGTTCTGTACCTTAATCACTACTCCACCTGCTGGCCCCCTGGTGTCTATTCTTCTCTTTTCTTTTTTTAAAGAATTATTTAATTTTATTTATTATTATTTTTAAAACTTGGTCAGAGAAAAGCAGAGAGAAAGTGAATTATTTAGCCACCAGATCTGGGACTCAAACGATGGTCATCCATGCAGGAGTCCAGTGCCTTAACCACCTTACCACCTTGCCACCTGCTGGCCTTCCCCCCATGTTTATTCTTGTAAGGATATTAATCATATTGGACCAGGACCCCACCCTTACAGTGTCATTAGACTGAAATTACTTCCTTAGAAACTCCATTTTTACATACAGCCTCACTGGGTTAGGGCTTCAGCACATGAATTTTGAAGGGATGCAAACATTCAGTCTGTAACACTCCACTGTTAGACCTTCACCTGTCTTTGTCTCTGTCTCTGATTTTATTTAGCTCTTACCCACCTGCAACACATCTTTTCCATTTTTCTGGCACTCTCTGGCTTTCTGTTTGCTTTTTCTTCCTAGCACTTAATACTACCCACAGTGATTTTTACATTAAAAAAAAGAAAAATTACAGGGGCCAGATGGTGGCATGGTGGTGAAGCACTATGTTATGTGAGTCAACATTACATGGAAAGGTTCCCAGTTTACATCCGGAGACCTCCCTGAGTATATCATGCAGGTGTGTGCCCATAATTTGGTGATCTGCTTCTGTCTCTGTTGTTCATGGAATTAATTAATAAATAAACCTTTAAAAATAATTATTTAGGGACCAGCAATTGGTGTAATGGCTATGTTGCCGGACTCCCATACAGTTGACCATGGTTTGAGTCCCACACTGGTGCGTGTGCATGCGTGCCCAAGATCCTAAAAAGAGAATGGAGAAGAAGGGATTGAAGCATGGCTGTGCCCCCTGGGGGGTGATTTCTGGCTTTCTGTCTCTCTCTCTTTCTAGCAAGAGTGCGCGCATGCCCTATAGCAAAAACCTCTTCAAAAGAAAACAAATTATTTAATTTTATTTATTTAAAGAGGAATTTTTGCAATAGGGTGCATGTACTTGCTGGAGAGAGAGAGACACAGAAAGAGAGAAATCACCCCCCGGGGGGATGGCCATGCCACAATCTCTTCTCCATTCTTCTTTCAGGACCTTGGACACGCACACACACGTGCCCGGTGTGAGTTTTAAGACGCCAGGTCTGGGACTCGAATTGCGGTTGACTAGATGAGAATCTGGTGATGTGACCATTATGCCGTCTGCTGGTCCCTATTATTATTATTTTTTGATTCTGACCAAAGAGAGACAGATAGAGAGAAGGGTAGTGAGAAAGCAAGCCACCAGGTCCGGGACTCAAACCATGGCCAGCCATGTCGGTCTCCAGACTCTTAACCACTGTGCCCCTGCTGGTTCCAATAAATAAACTTTAAAAATTGTGTTTATTGTCTGTCTCTAACTCATAGGCTCTATCTCATAGGACTAAATAATCTAGTCAAAACATTCATTTTAAAAAGTCTACTGATGCCTGCAATGAACAAGGTAGCATGTTCTAGGATTGCAGGGGTGGAGAGAAGCGCAAGTAGGTTATGGTCAGGTAGGAACATTCATTAAACATTTGCTGTGTCAACGATGGTTCTGAGAGGTTTTCTTAAAGCTATTCATTTATTTTTTTTAAAGAATTATTTTGTTTTAACTTTATTTATTATTATTATCATTATTATTTTCCAGTTTGATCAGAGAGAGACAGAGAGAGAGAGAGAGAGGAAGTGAGAAAGCAAGCCACCAGGTCCAAGACTTGAACCGTGGTCGGCCATGTGGGAGTCTAGCGCCTTTAACCACCATGCCACTTGCCGGAATCATCTATTCATTTATTTTTTAAAAAATATTTTATTTAATTATTTATTTATTAATTTTTAATTTGAGCAGAGAGAGACAGAATGAGAGAGAGGGAAAGTGAGAAAGCTAACCACCAGGTCTGGGACTCAAACTGTGGTTGCCCATGTGAGATCCAGCACCCTTAATCACCATGCCAACTGCCAGCCTCTTAAGATATTTATTTAAAAATTGTATTTATTTATTTTTAATTTTATTCATTCATTCCTTTATTTTAATTCAACTAGACACACACACAAACACACACACACACAGAGAGAGAGAGAGAGAGAGAGAGAGAGAGAGAGAGAGAGAGA
>NW_006159712.1:3144822-3160454 GCF_000334495.1 Tupaia belangeri chinensis | reverse complement strand
AGAGAGAGAGAGAGAGAGAGAGAGAGAGAGAAAGTGAGAAAGCAAGCTGCCTGCCAGGTCTGGGACTCAAACCTTGGTCAGCCTTATGGGAATGTCCAGTGCCTTAACCACCATGCCACCTGCTGGTCCCTTATTTATTTATTTTTAATTTGACCTGAGAGAGACAGAAGGAAAGTGAGAAAGCAAGTCACCAGGTCTGGGACTTGAACCATAGTCAATTATGTGGGAGTCCAGTGTCTTAATCACCACACCACTTGCCTGCCCTGTTCTGAGAGTTTTACCTAGATTATTTCATTTGATCTCACAAAAGGATTCTATGGGCCAACAGGAGGTTAAGGCAACTGGATACCACACGGCTGACTTTGTGGTTCAAGTCCCGAAACCTAGAGCTGGTCATGTGTACATGCATGCTGAAAATCTCAAGAGGAAAATGAAGAAAGGATTACAGCATGGGCATCCTCCCTGGGGAGTGATTTCTCACTCTCTCTCTTTATTTTTCTTTCTCTTTCTCTCTGTCTCTCCAGACCATTCAAGTGCCCTATAGCCAAAAAACAAAAACAAAAACAAAAACAAAAACAACCCTATAGAACTGGGTCTTGAAGTGTGGGATTCTTTTTTTTTTTCCATTTTTCTACAAACATTTACTTTACATATCAAAAAATTTTTGCTCATACTCCATAGTTCTTGACAGTTTAATAAACAACTTTCAAAATACTGAATCTTGAAGATGATGTTCAAAATATTTCTTATAATTTTGTATAATTTTGTTTGTGACTCTGTAACAACAGAGATAGTATGGTTGTAAATATTTTTGAGAAAATATTTACATGTCATCTACTCAAATTGTTGAAAACCAAATGCCCAGCACACATTCAAATTGTGGAAAACCAAATGCCCAGCACACAAGTCACACATAAACCTCCTCAATTCAGCCCTGCCTACCAAGAATTCTGTGATGTACCATCTGCTAGCAGAGATCAGTCTCTCTCCCTTCAATGTCTTTCTCAAGATAATGCTCTGGTGTGGTTGCTCTTTTGCAATTTCTACTGATTACAATGGGTTGAAAAGTCCAGGCTATTTTATGTTGTAAATTCTTTCATATATCTTTGCTAAACCTCTCTGCCAGGCAGAACTGTTTATGGTGCCAGGCCATCTTTCTAAGAGCTTCTGTTGGCTTACTTGAGATCCATCTTAGTTCCATAGTTTCCTGATTAATCTTCAAATATGACATTCCAGTGAAAACCCTGTTCAATAATGAGTATTTCCAGTTTCTGATTCAATGCAACAAGCATTATTGAACTTACACAAATAAGCCTTCTGCCACAAAATAAGAAAACTGCCCAAAATTTTCCAATTCCAGAGCAGCCAGGAAGTTTGTTTCCATTTAAAAAAACAAACAAGAAAAATGTTTTAACGAATTGCTGAACTTATCAACAATTCAAAAGAAAGTGAAATGCTTAAATTGGGAAAAGAAAGCACAGTAAAAAAAAAAACAGTAATGTTTTACTCAAAAGTCATAAAATTCTATTTCACCAATTCAGTCTTATGTTCAAACTCTCTTCTGTTGAATATGCAGTGTTACTGTGGTCCAATCTTTTCGTTTAAATTCTGGAAGGTAACATTTAATGTTATTATTGATAGTTCTTGTCCCTAGAATTAATTTGGTCATTTTCTTGATTGCCTTTTATTCTCTTATTTCTTTATATGTCTTTAGTTTTCCTGGTAGAGCACTCCTTTCAGAACTTCTTGAAGAGTAGGTCTGCTATTGTCAAATTCTTTCAGGTCTTGTTTATCTGAGAATGTTTTTTATCCTTTCTTTCCATATGAAAGATAATTTTGCCAGGTATAGTATTCTTGCTTGAAAATGTTTTTCACTTAACACTTTGAATATATTTTCCCGTTCTTTCCTCGTTCACATTGTTTCTGATGAGAGGTCAAAGGTTAGCCTGATTGGATAACCTTTATAAGTAACCTGATGTTTCTCTCTTGCCAATTTTAGTATCTTGTCTTTGTAGATTTGGCCAGTCTTGCTATGATGTGCCTTGGAGAAGATCTTCTTTGGTTGATTCTACTAGGGGTTCTTTGTATTTCTTGGGTCTGGATATTTGAATGCCTCTCAAGATTTGGAAAGTTTTCTTCCAAGATTTTATGGAATAGATTATCAGTGCCCTTATTAGTTTCCTCACCTTCTGGGATACCGATTATCTGGATGTTTGGGCACTTAATGCTGTATACATCTGAGATTCAATTTTCTGCATAGACTAATCTGTTTTTAACACTTTGGAGGGAGATTTTGGTTTCTTGAATGGCAGACTTCATCTCTAATAGCTTCATTTGATTCTTTTTTATGGTGTGTATTTCCTCTTTCAGATCATGGAAGAACTTCAACACCTCCTGGAACTCGTCTCTTTTCTCCTGCATCTTCTGAAGTTCATTATCTCTCAACTCTTGTATCTCGTTTAGTTTTGTCACTACGAATATTCTGAATTCTCTATCAGACATTTCCACAAGTTCTACTGTACTGTCTGTGGATGATGAGGAATTGTTCTCTTCCATTAGGGGCGAGGTATTTTCTTGGTTTCTCATGTTTCTTGTGCCTCTGCGGTGGTTTCTGGTCATTCTGTGACAAAAATCTTTCCTTCACTGTGCTTGTCTGAATATTTCGGGAGTCTAGAAGATGAAGTTTAGGGCATAGCTTCCCTGAACAGGACAGGACACACCTCAGATTTAAAATGGCTTCTGAAATTAACAAGTTGAAGTGTGGGATCCTTAAAGAGGTGTCCAACCACCAGACCAAGCTGCATGTGGAAGACATGACAGGGCACACTGAGGGGATGGGAATGAAAGGCAGGTATGGCTAAACCCAGATGTCGAAAGATACTAAACATCAATTATTTCTGCTAATGATCAGAATGATCCACAGGTGCACTTTCCTAAAAGCCAACTTGGATATAATAACTTGCATACACCGGGCCAGCCCTGTGACACAGTGGTTAAGCACTGCGTGTGGGAGCCAGATCCCACACGCCTTACTGTGGTGCAAATCTCAGCTTTGGTGGCTTGAAAAACACACCAGGCATGTGTGCATGCATGCCTCAAACCCTGTCTAATTTGTTGAGTGAATATTTTATTTAGGCTAGTTCATTTAGTTCTTAAAACAAGCCTTTGAAGTAGAGACAGAAAATAAACACAATTTTAAAAACTTTATGTATTTTTTACATCCCTGATCTGGAGAGACAGAGACGTACAAGGATGAAGAAATGGAAGAAAAGTGATGCGTTACTACCACACCCCATCAGGGAGTACTTTCTCTGTCTCTCTTTGGTAACCACATGTATAAACCAGCAATTTAAAACAAAACAAAACCCCCAAAACTTGAATGCACAAAGTAGATATTCTGAGGCATTATTAAGAATGTTATTGGGGAGACCAGCAGTTAGTATAATGGCTATGTTGCTGAACTCCCATGTAGTTGACCACAGTTCAATTCTCAGACCTGGTGGCTTAAACTCATGCCAGGCGTGTGTGCATGCATGTCCAAGATCCAGAGAGGAGAATGGAGGAGAAGGGATTGCAGTCTAGCCATCCCCTCTGGCGGGTGATTTCTTGCTTTCTATCTCTCTGTCTCTCTGGCACGTGCCCTGTAGCAAAAACCTCTCTCTCTCTCTCACACACACATACACACACACACAAAGAATGTTATTGGGATGAGCAGATGGCATAATGGTTACACTGCTGGACTTCCACATAGTCTACTGTGGTTTGAGTCCTGGACCTGGCAGCTTAAAACTCCTGCTGTGTGCATGTGCGTGTGTGCCCAAGATCCTGAGAGGAGGATGGAGGAGAAGGGGTTGCGGCATGGCCATTAGCCCTGGGGAGGGTGAGTTCTTACGTTCTGTCTCCAGTGAGCACACACACACTATAGTAAAAATCTCTCTCTCAAAAAAGAATATTATAAAAATCAGTGCCTTGAGATTCCTTTATCTTAGAGGGTAGCTTATTTCTTGCTTTCATGGAGAGAGAGAGTCAGATAGAGAGATGCATCCACCCCAGGGACCTCACACTGTGGGCAACCCCAGTCTCAGGCAGCCAGGACCATGGTGAGCGTGCATCTACACCACCCCGGCATCCTCAGAGAGGCCTTGGGACTTGAACCCATGACCTTCCCATGTGGATCTGTCACCACAGAGTGTTGTGTCACTTGCTGGTCCCATACTTCTTTGACATATTTAAAAATGACTATTTAGAAGAGTTACAGACACAAAAATTGGTTAAAAAAAAGAACAAAAAGAAAAGCCAGGTACACATAATGTCATTACATGCCTATGATCCCAGGGACTGGAGGCTGAGGCAGGCCAATGGCAAGGTCAGGTCTGGCCTGGGCAACTTAGACTTTGTCCAAGAAACAAACATCAAAACAACAAAACTCATCTTTTATACATATCAAAAACTTGTATCTGTGTAAGTAAGTGACAGCTGCAGGCTGTACCCCTGTACCCTCCCACACTGGGGATTAGGGGTCTGACGCCTGGCCCCAAAACATAAAATTCTTTACAGCTCCTCTCCCTCCCCTTCCATAGCTAATCTCCTAAAGGTGTAGCAACCCTCAGTCACTTGACCTTTCCATTAAATTGTCTTTTTATATGATGTTGTATACAAATGTATGTGCTAAATCTGTCTTTTCTCTCTCTCTCTTTAGTTTCCTGTAGGGTGTGTGTGCTCCCCTGAGAGAGACAGAGAAAGAGGGAAAGCGAGAAAGCACCCCCTAGGGCAGATGGCCATGCTGCACCCCCTTCTCCTTCATTCTCCTCTTGGGATTGTGGGCACACATGTCTCCAGTGTGTTTAAGCTGACGGGTCCAGGGATTGAACCGTGTAGTTGGTCATGTGGGATCCAAATGCCTTAACCTCCACGCCACCTGCCAGTCTATTTTTACTCTTTTAATCTGCCAGTTGTCAGTGATTTCCAGAGAGCCTCAGAGGGAAAGTTTTCACCCCCACAGAAGCGTCTGTGTGACTTGAAGAGGGGCCAGTGTGGAAGAGTGAGTTGCCTAAACTGATCACTGAAAGTAACATCTTTTCTTTCAGTTCCCCTCATCCCGTCAGTCCAGAGCTCACATTCTCCTGAAAGTGTCTTTGGGACTGCTGGCCTGCCAAGGATCTGGGAGGTCAAAGGATTCCAGTTCCCTTGGTATATAATCCACTTCCACTTTTAAATGCAAGTATCAGAATGTTTAACTGGGTTCCAAATCACCCAACACTAGACAATTTGTATTTTTGTGACTCATTCCCTGAAGATGCTTCAGCCTAGCCCAAAGAGAAAAACACAAGCCAGACCAGAAGATTGGGAGGGAGGGCTCCCCTAGGCACGAGGATACAGCACCTGATACTCCAAGTGTCCTAGCTAAGGAAGTCAGACCAGGTCAGCCTTCCCTCAGGCCACCCTCTTCACCCACAGTGGAAGGGGACACTGAGGTTATTGCAGTATCTGTGCTGGGTCACTTAGGCATCTGGAGTGGGGGGAGGTGAGAGGCTTGGCCCTGCCCCAACCCCTGCTGATGTGCCTTGGTGATACTGGCCAGGAACAGGAACAGGAACAGCCACTGCCGTGCCCTGCCTCGAGAGCCCCCACGCTCCTGCGGTGAGATGCATACAGGTTCCTGCCAGGGTGGAGGGCTGTGGCGGCCCTGGATGGGGCAGGGAGGGGAAGGGCTGGGCAGAATGTGGAGCATCTGGGAACAGAGGACATGGGGGAAGGGAGCAGGAGGTGGCATAGCCTGTAGGTCAAGGTGCTGAGTCCCTGTGCATCTCTGTCACAACTCTTACACAGGATGTCACTTACAAAACAGATTCCAACATAAACCATTAAGAATTTTGGGGTCAGCAGGTGGCATGGAGGTTAAGGTGCTGGACTCCCACATAGCCAATCATGGTTTGAGTCCCAGACCTAGTGGCTTGCTTTCTCACTTTCTCATTCACTCTTTCTCTGGTCTCTGGCTTATGAGCATGTGTGTCCTATAGCAAACTGAATGAAGAATTAATGAATGAATCAAACAATTTTTTTAAAAGCATTAAGGTTTTCAAGACAGCAAGGATAAGGCATTAAAATTGGAGCATGGACCCTTCAGAGCACCCAGCCATGTATGGCTGCATCAGTCGCATCAGTCAGGCTAGTGAATCCTGCCTGGGGATGAAGAAGTGAGTAGGGTGGGGAGCAGGCGTGAAACAGGGACACCGTCTCCTCTGAAGACCAGCTCCTGTCAGCTCCCACGGGGTAGGTGGGCACGAGTACACTGTAGCCTTGTCCCACCAATGGCTGAGGGACTGGCCTCTTGGACCCCCAGACCAATTGGTCACTGGCCACTGTCTGCTCTGCAGGTAGGGTGCACGGGGTATAGATTCCCCAGAGAGGTGACTGAAGACTCTTCTCCAGAGGAGGGAGTGGCCACCAGTTATCAGCTGACACAAGCTGGTACTAAGTGCCCAAGCCCAGGAAAGGGTATTTGGGTGGGGCACCCACCGTACCCAGTGCAATCCACCCTTTGCAACAGTTCAAGTTTCCCCTATGTGGGCATAGCTCCTCCAGATCTCTGAGCATAGTTCTGGAAAACATAAAGAAGGGGTGATTGGGACCAAACATGGCCTTCGCTTCTGCAGCAGTGCCTCAGGCATCATGGATACCCATCATCTTCCTCCTGCATCACAATTTTAGATAGGCCTCCCCTCTGGCTAGCATGGCTGCCGGTCTGAGTTGCTCTCACGGGGCATGTGAACTCCTGGTTGCTGTGTCATTGACAAACTGTAACAGCTACACCAGGGCACAGGAACACACAAGTCACCAAGTGGGCATCTGAGTGCAAACACAAGCTCCTCCCTGCTCCCACGACATAGCAGCAATCTACTTTCTCCTCATCATCACGGATGCTCACCTCTGCCCGCATGGCAATTCCACTCTGAGTCCACTGGTCTCTTACACAGTTTGCCCGAAGTGACAAGGTGGCAGCTGGAGCTTTAATTTTAGTGGGAGGGCTGGCTCCATACCCTAAGGGTTAAAGGAGTTGGATCCTGCATGGCTGACCATGGTTCAAATTCTGGCCCAGTGGCTTGGAAAACATGTTGGACATTTGTGTGTGTGGTTCAAATCCTGAGAAGATGGAGAAAAGGGATTGTGGTGTGACCATGACCCATGGGGGTGCTTCTCCTCCAGCCCCCATCCCATGTCTGTCTACACTTGTCCTCTGGCAATTAAAAAAAATTAGTGGGACTCTTACTATGTCCCTTGGCAGAAGCAGTTCTCCACTCTGGTGACCAGAATTTCTAGACCTGCAGACATTAAAATTTCAAAGACATGAAGCTTCAGTTCCCCAAATGTCTATCTGAGAGCGACAACACCCTTTCTTTGCAGACCCATATATTCTACTTGATGGGGATGTAAATGGCCATTGAGTGTACACTGTGCCCTGTAACCCAGGGCTTGGATCTCTGGTTGCACTTCAGGGGCTGTTCTGTCATCCAGCAAGTTGGCAGCATGTGGGTGCGGTGGTCGATGGCAGGACCGTGGATCCCATGGTTGTGTGCCCACCACCACACTTGCTGTGCTCGGAGAGTCTCTTTGTAAAGGAATATCATTCAGGATCCCATGTTCATGGATAAGACAATCCAATGGCCCTTAGACCACAGGTTGAGGCACTCCAGAAAGGAAAGACAAACCCTGTGGACCCAGCAGGCCCACTGGGAGACAGACCTGGGGCCAGGACTTCAATTGTTACTTCCTCTGCTCCTCTTCTAGATGAGGGTCACAACGGCACAGTCCGAGTTGTTCTTGCTTCCTTCTCGGAAACCTGTCTCAGGAGAAAGACAATCCTCAGCCTCAGGGGAGAGAGGCTCAGAGGAGAGGGTTGGCCTTTGGCCCAAGTTCTCTGGAAAGAACTCCAGGTTGAAGACATTTTGTTTCACTGTAATGCCACATCCTGATACTATCTCTACTAAGAAGGCTGTTGGCCTGGGGGAGATGAAGCAGCCGGGCAAGGAATGACTGGAGCCAGGTGTGCCCTGTGGGGCTCAGTTGTTGGATAATCTCGAATACCACAGGGATTGTGTTTTGTCTCTCTTAGTTCCTGGGAGTTAGAAAATAAGTATGAAGGGTCGGCAGGTGGCGTGGTGGTTAAAGGCACTGGTCCCCGAGGTTCACTTTTTTAATGTGGGGGTTAGTTACACAGATGTCTTCACGTTGCAAAAGTGATGCTGTTTTTGTAATTTTTCTCTTTCTTTCTACATGTATTTATGTAAATATTTGCATAAAGGTTTTTTGAAATTTTATTATCTGATTTTTGATCTTCTTAAATTTGGCAAGAGGCAGTGTGCTTTCTGGAGAGAACCAGAGAGGTAGAGAGAGAAAGTGAGAAAGCATGCCCCCGTGTGAAATGTGTCATGCCTCAATCCCTTCTCTGTTTCCTCCTCCTTTCGGGGTTTTGGGCACACACGCGCACACACACACGAGCATGCACATGCATGCGCACATGAGTGTCCAGTGTGTTCTCTGAGCCACTGGGTCTGGAACTTGAACCACTTGGTCAGTTACATGGGATCCCAACTACCACGCCACTGGTTGGCACCACTGTCTGGTTTTAAGAGGTGATCTGCTCCTTCTCTCTGAAAGCATACACATTTTCTCTTTGCAATATTTTAAAATATCATCAAGTGACTAAATATCATGATGTCACTAAAACTGGGTTTATTCTTACCTGTCACTCTACAAGACCTTTTAATCTAAATTCTTTTTTTTCATTTTTTAATCTCAGGAAGAAAATCAGTTACGATTTTTAAAACACTTTTTAAAAATTTGTGGGGAACTAGCAGTTAGCGTAATGGCTATGTTGCTGGACTCCCACGTAGTCGACTGAGGTTCACGTCCCAGACCAGGTGACTTAAAACTCACGCCGGTCACGTGTGCGTGTGTGCGTGCCCAAGATCCCGAGAGGAGAATGGAGGAGAAGGGATTGCGGCGTGACCATCCTCACTGGGGGGTGATTTCTCGCTTTCTGTCTCTATGTCTCTCTCTGTCTGTCTGGCGAGTGCACGCACCCTATAGCAAAAATCTCTCCAAAAATATAAAAAAATTGTGACAGTGCACACACTCTTGGAGAGAGAGAGAGAGAGAGAGAGAGAGAGAAAGTGAGAAAGCACCCCCACCCAGGGGGGATGACCAATCCCTTCTCCATTCTCTTAAGATTGTTGGCACACACGCGTATGCATCTGGTGTGTTTTCAAGGCAACAGGCTGGAACTCGAACCGTACAATCAGTCTTGTGGGATCCAGTGGCTTTAACCACCATGCTATTGGCTGGCTCATATTTCTAAAAGTATATTTTTACCTATGTTTATTTTTTCCCTTCTATCATTTTTATTATCTAAATGCCAAGAATTTTACCTGAGTCCACATCTCTTAACTTTGCTTTTATATTTTGCACCTTTTATTCTTTTCCCAATATCCTTTGGGTGACAATCTTGACCTGAACGTCCATCTCACTGGATTCATTCTTTGGATTTATTCATTCTATTACTCAGTTTATTGAGCTCCCTTTGTGATCACCGTATTTTTCATATATAGATTTTACATATATTGTAGATTGTCCATATTTTTCAACCCGGGTTGCCTGTTCTTTTTTTTTTAACTTTCACTGAAAACTTATTTATTACAACACACAGCTTCAGCATGAGACTCCTGGGTACAATCACACAACACTCCGACTCCCTGACCGGGGGACTGCTTCTCCCCCTTTGCCTGGTAGACGTCTCCTGCCAGGTCTTTGAGGTACAGGGTCTTCAAGGGCAGGGCTCTGCCCTCCCTGTCCAGGCCTCACCCTTCTTTTCTAGCTCCTTATGCTCACCAGCAAGGACTTTCTGCTTTGTCTTACTTTCCTGGCAATGCCTAGCGACTGCTGTCTTGCTTTGCTCCATTGTTTTCATCTTTTTATCTAGTTTTTGGAGAGGTTTTTTTTTTTTTTTTTGGCTATAGGGCGCGGGCACTTGCCAGACAGACAGAGACAGTCTGGGTTCAGAGTCAAGATCACTGTCACTGTCTTCTATCCTCATTCCTTGTCCCACTGAAATGGCCATGATGAATAATACATGAAATTAAATCAAGCACAAGTGAAAGTAAAACCATGTTTTTTGGAGAGGATTTTTTTTTGGCTATAGGGCGCGTGCACTTGCCAGACAGACAGAGACAGAGAGACAGAAAGCGAGAGAAATCACCCCATCACCCCCCAGGGGAGATGGCCACGCCACAATCCCTTCTCCGTTCTCCTCTCGGGATCTTGGGCACATATGCACACGCGCCCGGCGTGAGTTTAAGCTACCGGGTCCGGGACGCGAACCGCAGTCGACTACATGGGAGTCCAGTGACATAGCCATTACACTAACTGCTGGTCCCTAGTTTTTACCCTTTATTTTTGCTGCTATCATTTTCTCTCCAGGAGGGTCATACGATTTGGGGTAGGCAGAGCCACAGAACACCTGGAGATGGTGGGCTCCGACCTGCTGTACCCCAGAGGGAGAGGGGCCATGCTGGAGAGAGCCTAGATAGGATTCCGGTTGATGCAGATGCCAGTGTCATTATTCAAGGGGTGTCTTCCTTGTTTATGTGCCGAGAATTGCCTATTGTTTTCGATGCATTTAGTCTTGAGTCATTTCCTGAGCTACATCCTCTTTTATGTCTTTGAAGATACTCGTTGTTCCTATGTTGAATCATCGTAACCCACCAGTTGCTCTTTATCTGATGGTCATTGTCCACCTTTCTGACTTTGTATGCTGCCCTCCTGGGGGCAGTCCTACTTAGGAGCTCAGACCTGCCAGCCTTCCCCTGGGGGTCTCCTCTCCTTGGCTGCTAGGGTGTCCAGGGGAGGGGCCAATGTCCAACGTGACTGTGCCCTGCGAGGTTTGAGCGCGTCAGTACGTGCAGTGAGATGCCCACCCCAGGGGGTTCTCTGGACGTGTGACCTGGACGCAGCCAGTGCGTTTCCCTTGCCTCGGGGTCTGCGCGCTGTACCTTGGGCACTGCTCTTTCCCAGAGCCGTCTTTTTTGGCTGAAATGCCCCATCCTGAGGCTATTGGGATGGGGAGGAGTGCCCAGGGCCAGGCGGTCTGTGTGCACTGCTGTTCCCACCCCCAGCTGTGGAGACAGGGAAGGCCAAAGAGCGTCTCTGACATCCCTTACAGACTTGCCTCGTTGGCACCTGGCCGCCCTCCTGTTTCCACCCTGTATTGGAGCCCAACTAGCTTCTGGCACACCAGGGGTTTTCCACCGTTTTTGCACCATTTCCTCAAATTCATCAACCCCTGGCCCCCACGTGGTTTTTCCAGGGTAAGGCGGGGAGGGATCCAACAGCCCTTGTTAGCTTATCACCCCACCCGGAAACCAGATGGGTAATGAGTCTGGACTTTGAAAGCAGCCTCTTAATAACCATGTGACTGTGGGCAAGTCATTTAAACTGCTGGTGTCTGTTTTCACTTCTATGACATACAGACATCCGAGTCGGAGGTTCGTCGTGAGGTTGGCCCTGGCACACAGTATCTGTCAATCAGCACGTACCGTGGCCGTGCTGAAGTGGTGTGGTCAGTCACTGGTGGTGAGCTGACATCGCTGGTCAGACTCGTGGGTGCAAATGCCTGTTCCCTGGGAGAGCGAGTAAGGGATGAAGGAGGCTTAGAAAGTGGCCTTGGTGCTTAAGGGTTAATGGAGGAAGCAGGAAAGATGGAGGAGGGTGTATTCAAGCCAAAGGTAGAGCCGCAGAGGCCAGGGAAAGGGGGACCCTCAGGACAACGTGCTCAGGACAAATCGTCTTCCTCAGCTGCTAGATTTTGCAGTTAGGTACTCCCTAACGAGCTGGGATCAGATTGAGTGGAGAGGAGGAAACATCCCAGATTGCACCAAGTTGAGAAACAAACGGGAGGTGAGGAAATAGAGACAAATATAGACCTTTTCGCCACCGTGCTTGGCTGTGAAGACGGGGGATGAGGGCAATAGCGGGCACGAGTGTGGGCAGAAGAAACAGTGGGCTTTTCTTGTGTGGAGAGTCAGCTCTGTCGCCTCCTCGGCCGCTCCTCTTCCTTCCACGGTCCCCTTCCCTCCTGTGTCCTAGTTTCCCTCTACAAGACCACTTTGCATTCATCCGAAAATGGATTTTATGTGACTAGGAAGGTCTGGAGGGAGAGTGACATTAAAGCTACTAGAGAAAGGAAGGAAATAAATGGTTGACGGGGTCCTCCCCTCTCCCTTCCTTCTTTCTAAAAGTGTATGTATGCCACGAAGGAGAAAGGTGTAAATACAGCCCTCCAGGAGGTTCCTGATTCCAGGATCCACTCCCAGCCACCCCCAGCCAGGGTGTGGGCACACGTGGCATCCTTCTGGAGGCCTCCAATGCGAACCAGCAACCCTCCCAGGTGGGTCTGCCTCTCAGGGTGTAGTTTGACCCCTGTGTCCCATCAGGGCTTTAAGAAGGCAGAGGAGTCGAGTCCAGAGCCCGGCAGGGCCTTGGACATTGTCCCCGATCTGCAGCAGCAGGGAGAGGAGAGGAGAGCGGGACAGTGGAGGTGGAGGGAGACGATCAGGGCTCCTTCCAGTGTATTTAGGTTAGCAGATGAGAAACCTCACTAAATCTGAAATGAGACTATCCTCACAGAGATCTGTGTAAGGCCGAGATAAGGTGAGGGTGTGAGGGGTGCGGTGAACTGGGAGCCGTGCAACGCTGACAGGGGACAGGCATTCACTGGCAGCCAGGCTGCCCGGACTCGATGGCTCGAGCTCAGATCCAGTGGTGACCTCGGGGGGAGGGGCCCAGGCACAGAGTGACCATGGCCGCACACCCGCGTTGGAGCGATTTCACTGTACGTACCTGGGGACGGTGGTGAGGTGCCCCGAAAGCTTAGCAATGAGGTACTCAGCCTCCCGCAGTCCTGCAGTAAAACACATAGACATACAGCTCAGGGGATTGAACGGACCCGTACCTGTACAACTTTCCCGCTTGGGCCCGGTGTCTTTGCAGGTTGACCTGACAGGGGATTTGGCCAGAGGGTGTGAGGTGAGAGAACTGCTCCCACCCAGGTCTCTTAGACCCTGGTTTCTCCTATTCAATGTGTATGTGGGGGAGGTGGTGCATGTGTTAGGTGTGTGTGTGTGTGTGTGTGTGTGTGTGTGTGTCTGTATGTGGAGTGGACCCACTGCACTCAGATGTGCCAGAAGGAAGGGAAGACTTCGAGGACCAGTAACAGTATTCTTACTTTTCTTATATTTTGCTCCTAGGTGTCCAGAGAGCTGAGAACAAAAGGTGCCGAGAGCCCCCATTTCTAAAGCACGGTGCTAGACAAACTCTGCTGAGTAGGTTAAATGGGGCTCAAAAAAAAAAAAAAACCCACTGGTCCCACTTTCCCTGAGAGAGATTTTTGCTATGGGTACGCACGTTTACTGGAGAGATAGAGAAAGATAGAGACAGAAAGGAAGCAGGGGAGATGGCCATGCTGTAATCCCTTCTGCTCTACTCTCCTTGCACGTACATGCACCCAGTGTGTGTGTTTTTTTAAAAAATATTTTATTTAACCTTATTTTTTATATGATCAGAGAGGGACAGAGAGAGAGAGAGAGAGCACGTGTGAGCAAGCTGCCAGGACTGGGACTCAAACTATGGTCGGCCCTGTGGGAGACCAGCATCCTTAACCACCACACCACCCTCTGGCCCCCAGTGTGAGTTTTCAGCTGCTGGGTCTGGGACTCGAACCACAGATGATTATGTGGGAGTCCAGCGATGTAACCATTTCACCATCTGCTGGTCAGGCTTTTTTTTGTTGTTGTTGTTATAGGGCGCGTGTACTTGCCAGACAGACAGAGACAGACAGAGAGACAGAAAGTGAGAAATCACCTCCCAGGGGGGATGGCCACGCCGCAATCCCTTCTCCTCCATTCTCTTCTTAGGATCTTGGGCACACACGCACACATGCCCGGCGTGAGTTTTAAGCCACCGGGTCTGGGACGCGAACTGTGGTCGACTACATGGGAGTCCAGTGACATAGCCACTACGCTAACTGCTGGTCCCCTGTTGTGATTTTTCAAACCTCCAGGTCTAGGACTTGAACTTGGTTGGCTAATGGAAACTAGAGGGTATAAAATAGGCAGGTGGCTGATGGAAAGTGACCAGGAGCAGGAATTTCTTAGAGGCATTTTGTATACCCCTTACCCCGGCCACACAAAGACCTCAAGTGAAGCAAGGGGTCTCCGCCAAAACCACAGTGAGAATGTGACAAGTGCCTTTTGGAGGTTGCGTGTGCAGGTGAAGGCAGGGAGAGAGAGGACTGAGGGCTTGTCCTCGGTGGATACGTGACAGGCTGCTGGGGTGCTTGCTATTCTCTGCGCCCTGCTTCAGCGGACTCCCGCCGGGCCTGACTTCAAGACCTCAGACCTTCCAGCTGGCATCTTCTCTGTGGTGCTCTTAGCTCAGAGCCAGGATTTCAGCAGCTTCCCTTTGTCTTGTGACACTTGTGTGGAAATACAGGAAGGCTCGTTGGGCCATCCTGGGCCTGGTCTCCAGGGACATGGCCCTTCCAGACCTCTAGTCTCCTCCAGCTTCCAGAATTCCTGCTATTCAGCCCCAGGGCTCTAGCCTCTTACCTCTGGCCAGAGGGATGGGGTTCCAGAGCCACTGCTCAGATTGCCCAGTGCCGGGTCCCGAGCCATAAGTCCTGGTGCACTCTGGACCCCTGGTGTAGCTGAGGAAGGGGCTAAGGACGTGGGGGAAAGTCCCAAGTTACCACACTTCAGACAGTGTGTGAAGTTCCAGTACCATCTGGGCAGCAGGCTGCTTGGTTATTTCTCCACTCTCCCTGAAGATCTCAAAGAATGCCTGGGCACACACAGAACCAGGCCGCCTTCCCTAGCCAGCTCCTCTAAGGCACAATGCACTCACGTGATTGGCCTCTGGTTGAGAAAAAGCATAGACCTTTTTGCCAGGCAGACCTGGATTCTCAGCCTGGCTCTACCACTCCGCAGCTGTGGGACCGTGGGTGTGTGTATCATTTTCCCTCTCTGAGCCTCAGGAAATGATACCACCTATTCTAAAGGCTTGTTGTGGGAGAGGATGAGACAGCACACCTAAAATGATTGCACAACGTCTGCAAAGAGCAGGCACGTGACTAAGAGCTTTCTCTACACTCCGGTCTCTAACAGTCTCCATGGGGCAGCCACTGCCTGCTGCGGGGAGACAGGGCAGGTTTCTGCCCATGCCCTTGCAATGGAGCTATAGTGGTGGAAGGAATGGGTGCGATTCCTCTCATTCAGCCACTCCCGCTGGGGAAGGGCACAGCTGCAGAACCAGCCAGGTTAATTTCAGGTGTGGTGCTAGGTGCCAGGAGTGATGACTAATGGGCGGTCAGTGCAGGGGCCCAAGGGATGGGCAAAACCCCATAGCCTGAAAGATCTAGTGCAAGGCCCTCTCCTCTATGGCTCTTTTGAAACCTAGCGGTCAAATTATTTATTTATTTATAATAATTATTTTACTTAACTTTGTTTACTTATTTTTAAAATTTGATCAGAGGGGGACAGAGAGAGAGAGAGAGAGAGAGAGAGAGAGAGAGAGAAAGCAAG
>NW_006159712.1:3142522-3143926 GCF_000334495.1 Tupaia belangeri chinensis | reverse complement strand
TCTGTACATCTGTCTGTATTCCTTATGATAGTGCTTAGCTTTTTCATAGATAAGCTTCCTCCTTGCCTTTCGAAGCATCTTTTGAGCAAACTTCTTTCTCAGGTGCTTAATCTTCAGCTCTGCAAAATTCCTTCACTTTTTCTTAAGGGTTTCTGGCACAGCAGGAACCTTTTTCTTGGTGGCTTCTGTCGCAACAGGAACCTTCTTTTTCTTCTCTTGAACGCCCTCCATGATTCCAGCCGGAAAAGAGGACCAGTGATGTAACTTCTTGGTGGTGTACCACTGCCAGGCTCCCTTACTTCAAATTTTTTTAAAGTTAAGTACAGGGGCTGGCAAGTGGCATGGTGGTTAAGGTGCTGGGCTCCCACGTGACCAACTGTGATTTGAGTCCCAGTGGCTGACTGGCAGCTTGCTTCCTTGCCTTTTCTCTTTCTCTCTGTCTCTCCCTGGCCAAATTAAAATAAATAAGTTAGGGCTTGTAGGTGGTGTGGTGGTTAAAGGTGCTGGACTCCCACATGGCTGCCTGTGTTTTGAGACCTGGACCTGGTGCTTGCTTTCTCACTTTTCCTCTCTCTTTCTCTCTCACTCTGTCCTTCTTTGGTCAAATTAAAATAAATAAGTTAAATAAAAATAATTCTTTAAAAAAATCATTGTTTAAAAAATAAGCCAAATGAAATAATTCTTAAAAAATAAGTTTAAATATACATTCTAAGTGGGAATTTGTGACAGCCTGTTTGACATGTCACTTAGGCCACTTGTGATATCAATGACCTTAGCGACTCTGAGCTGAGGTGTAACATACATGGTCACGTGTAAGCCTTTCATGTACAGCTGGATGAAGTTTCACCACGCGTCTTCTCTGCTAACCATCACCCGCGTCGGGATGTACAATGTCTCTGGCACCCCAGAAGGAGCACCCCTTCTGCCCCTTCCCCACAACCCCTGTTTCTGAGAGGATCACTCTCCAGACTGCTGAAATCAATTCGTTTGGCCTGATCTGGAACTTGGTATAAATGGAACCACAGAATATCTACTGCTTCGGGGTTTGGCGTCCTCAGCTCAGTGTCGTGCCCAGGAGAGGCATCAGTGGTGGCGCGCGCTGCAGCGGGTCCATCCTGGTTGTAACCCACTGTGTGAGCACGCCATGGCTGCATCTTCAGTTCTCTATTCACCGACATTTGGGTTGTTTCCCGTTTTGCCTCCTACAAACAAAGCTTTTGTGAATCTGCTTTATACTTTTTTTTTTCTTTTTTGGTGAACATATCCTCCCATTTTTTAAAACGAGTTATTTTATTTAACACACACTCTCTCTTTCTTTCACCAGAAGGACAGAGTCTGAGAGAAAGAAAGAAAGAGAAAGAGAAAGCAAGCCGCCAGGTCCAGGACTTGAACCACAGTCAGCCA
>NW_006159712.1:3135761-3139830 GCF_000334495.1 Tupaia belangeri chinensis | reverse complement strand
TTTTTTTTTTTTTTGGAGAGGTTTTTGCTATAGAGCACATGCGCTCACTAGAAAGACAGAGACAGAGAGACAGAAAGTGGGAAATCACCCCCATGGGGGGATGGCCCCACCGCAATCCCTTCTTCTCCATTCTCCTCTTGGGATTTTGGGCACACACACACATGCTCAGCATGAGTTTAAGCTACTAGGTCCAGGACTTGAACCATGGTAGACTACATGGGAGTTCAGAGACATTGCCATTACACTAACTGCTGGTCCCAAGACAATGACATTTTATATACCTTCTTACTTTAGTTTTTAAAAATATTTTTGCTAGAGACCTGTATACTTGCCAGAGAGAGAGAGAGAGAGAAGATGAGAGAGCACCCTCCATGAGAGATGGTTATCCTGCAATTTCTTCTTCTCCATTTTTCCTTTCAGGACTTTGGGCATGCATGAAAACATTTCCAGTGTGTTTCTCAAGTGCCAGTTCCAGGACTTGAATCACACAGTTGGCCATGTGGGATCCAGCTGTCTCAACCACCATGTAATGGGCAGGCCCTCAAATCTCCTTTCTCAAGCTATTTTACACTTTATTCATTTCATGAATATCTACATCTCATAACATTTAATTTTCAGTAATAAAATTGAATTATTCTGAATTGTAGACAAGTGCTGTTTTGTTTTGTTTTGCTTTGTTTTTCAGCTCCATTCAGAATCTATATCTATAGCCTTAGGAGCTAGACACAGGTCAGATAGGTGATTCACAATGATATCTGCCTTAATTTTGGGTGATAATTGTAATGTACATATGTTGTTGTAAGAAATTCACATCTTAGAAGCATTGTATTCTAATGTTCATACTGAGATAAGTGTTTGTGGATAAAATTATATAAAGTCACACAGCTAATAATAATAATAATAAAGATCAAATTCATGTCAATTTTGCCTCAAGCACCATTTTTTAGGGGATCCAAAATAAAGTAAAAATTGTTAAGGCTACTTAAAAACATTCTTGTTATTACAAAGGATTAAGAGAAGTATTTTTACAGTGTTAACCTTTAAAAATATCACAAGGGACCAGCAGGTGACATGGTGGTTAAGATCCTGGACTTCAACATGGCTGACCATGATTTGAGTCCCAGAGCTGCCTACTTGCTTTCTCACTTTCTCTCTTTCTCTCTCACTCTGTCCTTCTTTGGTCAAATTAAAATAAATAAGTTAAATAAAAATAATTCTTTAAAAAAAATCATTGTTTAAAAAATAAGCCAAATGAAATAATTCTTAAAAAATAAGTTTAAATATACATTCTAAGTGGGAATTTGTGACAGCCTGTTTGACATGTCACTTAGGCCACTTGTGATATCAATGACCTTAGCGACTCTGAGCTGAGGTGTAACATACATGGTCACGTGTAAGCCTTACATGTACAGCTGGATGAAGTTTCACCACGCGTCTTCTCTGCTAACCATCACCCGCGTCGGGATGTACAATGTCTCTGGCACCCCAGAAGGAGCACCCCTTCTGCCCCTTCCCCACAACCCCTGTTTCTGAGAGGATCACTCTCCAGACTGCTGAAATCAATTCGTTTGGCCTGATCTGGAACTTGGTATAAATGGAACCACAGAATATCTACTGCTTCGGGGTTTGGCGTCCTCAGCTCAGTGTCGTGCCCAGGAGAGGCATCAGTGGTGGCGCGCGCTGCAGCGGGTCCATCCTGGTTGTAACCCACTGTGTGAGCACGCCATGGCTGCATCTTCAGTTCTCTATTCACCGACATTTGGGTTGTTTCCCGTTTTGCCCGCCATGGCTGCATCTTCAGTTCTCTATTCACGGACATTTGGGCTGTTTCCTGTTTTGTTTCCTACAAACAAAGCTTTTGTGAATCTGCTTTATACTTTTTTTTTTCTTTTTTGGTGAACATATCCTCCCATTTTTAAAAACGAGTTATTTTATTTAACACACTCTCTCTCTTTCTTTCACCAGAAGGACAGGGTCTGAGAGAAAGAAAGAAAGAGAAAGAGAAAGCAAGCCGCCAGGTCCAGGACTTGAACCACAGTCAGCCACGTGGGAGTCCAGTGCCCTTAGCCACCACACCTCCTGCCAGCCTCATATGCTCTATTTTGGTCATACGAGCAGAAATAAAATTTCTGGGTCACAAAATAGAAGTGTAACTTTATGAAAACTGCCAAACAAATTTCTAATTTAGTTACATTTTAGTTAGATTTTATTTATTTATTTTAGGTTTTCACCATAAGGTGCATGTGCTCACCAGAGATATAGTGAGAGGGAAAGTGGGAAATCAGCCCCAAGGGAGATGACCACACCACCACCCCTTCTCCTCCATTCTCCTCTCAGGATTCTGGGCACGCATACATGCACATGTGGCTGGCATGATTTTCAGACCACTGGGTCTGGAACTTGAACCACGTTCAACCGTGGGGGGAGTCTAGCACCTTTACTACCATGCCACCTGCTGGCCCCACGTTGGAGATTTAAACATACGTATATCTATACATGTATGACATATATGTGGTCCAGGCTGCGATGTAAAATCATTTCATTGTTGTTGGTATTAGGAAAAACATTTAAAAATAAGAAGAAAGAGGTCCAGCTTAGGGCTGTGGCGTCCCATGTGGCTGGCTGCAGTTCCAGTCTCAGACTTGGCAGCTCGGAAAACACACTGGGCATGTGTCCATGGTGCCTGAAATCCCAGAGGAGAGTGGAGAAGGGCTTGAGGTCTAGCCATTCCCCTGGGGGGCTTTCTCACGTTCCCTCTCTCTGTCTCTGTCTCCCTCCTGTCCAGGCAGGTCCCCCATAGCAAATCTAAAAACAAAGATGAGGAAACCTATTCTTTTTATTATTATTTTTTTGAGAAGTTTTTGTATAAGGCATGTGTGGTCGCCGGAAAGACAGAGACAGACAGAAAGCAAGAAATCACCCCCCTGGGGGGGATGGCCACACCGCAATCCCTTCTCCTCCATTCTCCTCTCAGGATCTTGGGCACGCACGCACACACACCCAGTGTGAGTTTAAGTCACTGGGTCCAGGACTTGAACCGCAGTCGACTACGTGGGAGTCCAGTGACATAGCCATTACGCTAACTGCTGGTCCCATGGAAAGCTGCTCATTAGAGGAAGAAGTCCCCTTTCCGACACAGCCTAGCATGACGAGCAGGCAGAGTGCAGCGCGGGCTGCTTCTTCCCTCCATGGCCTCTTCCTCACTTGCCTGAAAAACCTGTTATACTTATTTTTGTTTGTGAGCTCCAACTCATTCTTAAATATTCATTTCTAATTTTAGTTTTTCTGAGAAGCCTCCTCCCCCATTTTATCCCTCTCTAACTTGCATTTCTGTTTACATACCCCACTCAACGCTCTTGAGGCTGCCACGGAGGGCATCTCTGTTTTCCGACCTGAAAGTCTCCTCACTCCAGCTGCAGTCAGAAGACTGAGGTCTTCCTAAGATGCCAACTAAATTCAACGAGGGGGAAATACTGGGTTTGGAAGTTGGGTGCGGGTTTAAATCCCACGTCAGAGATGTATGCAGGTGTGGGGAATCTGGGAGTCGAGGAGGCCAGTAGTTGGAACCTGACCAGTAGTTGGAACCTTTCCTGAGCCACAAAATGGCATGAAGGAAGCAAGCTGAAGGGCCGGCCGGTAGTGTGGCGTGGTGGCTGGGGCAGCTGGACTCGCACATGGCTGACCGTGGTTTGAGTCTGGACCTGATGGCTTGCTTTTTCTCTTTCCTCTCTCTCTCTGGGCAACTTCAAAAAACAAAACAAAACAAAACAAAACAAAAAACAAACAAAACAAGCAGCAAATTGAAACGGCGGCCTTCCGTGTCCCACTGGTCTTGCCTCGGGTGGTAGAATGGTGTGTGTGTTCAGAGTAGCCAGCAGGGTTACCGCTGCCACAGGTCTTATGGAGCCATAGGGGCATCGAGGCCACTGAGTGGCCCCTGACCGCGATGGGGAGCAGAGTAGTGGCCAGAGACCCTGTAGGCCTGGAAGAGACTTGGGTAGATAAGGCACTGGTGGTCTAGACAGCTGGGTGAGTACCAGGTCATCTTGGCAGCTAAACGGCAAGGCGC
>NW_006159712.1:3123281-3130555 GCF_000334495.1 Tupaia belangeri chinensis | reverse complement strand
GTGTGAGTTTAAGCCACTGGGTCCAGGACTTGAACCGCGGTCGACTACGTGGGAGTCCAGTGACATAGCCATTACGCTAACTGCTGGTCCCATGGAAAGCTGCTCATTAGAGGAAGAAGTCCCCTTTCCGACACAGCCTAGCATGACGAGCAGGCAGAGTGCAGCGCGGGCTGCTTCTTCCCTCCATGGCCTCTTCCTCACTTGCCTGAAAAACCTGTTATACTTATTTTTGTTTGTGAGCTCCAACTCATTCTTAAATATTCATTTCTAATTTTAGTTTTTCTGAGAAGCCTCCCCCCCCCATTTTATCCCTCTCTAACTTGCATTTCTGTTTACATACCCCACTCAACGCTCTTGAGGCTCTGCCACGGAGGGCATCTCTGTTTTCCGACCTGAAAGTCTCCTCACCCCAGCTGCAGTCAGAAGACTGAGGTCTTCCTAAGATGCCAACTAAATTCAACGAGGGGGAAATACTGGGTTTGGAAGTTGGGTGCGGGTTTAAATCCCACGTCAGAGATATATGCAGGTGTGGGGAATCTGGGAGTCGAGGAGGCCAGTAGTTGGAACCTGACCAGTAGTTGGAACCTTTCCTGAGCCACAAAATGGCATGAAGGAAGCAAGCTGAAGGGCCGGCCGGTAGTGTGGCGTGGTGGCTGGGGCAGCTGGACTCGCACATGGCTGACCGTGGTTTGAGTCTGGACCTGATGGCTTGCTTTTTCTCTTTCCTCTCTCTCTCTGGGCAACTTCAAAAAACAAAACAAAACAAAACAAAACAAAAAACAAACAAAACAAGCAGCAAATTGAAACGGCGGCCTTCCGTGTCCCACTGGTCTTGCCTCGGGTGGTAGAATGGTGTGTGTGTTCAGAGTAGCCAGCAGGGTTACCGCTGCCACAGGTCTTATGGAGCCATAGGGGCATCGAGGCCACTGAGTGGCCCCTGACCGCGATGGGGAGCAGAGTAGTGGCCAGAGACCCTGTAGGCCTGGAAGAGACTTGGGTAGATAAGGCACTGGTGGTCTAGACAGCTGGGTGAGTACCAGGTCATCTTGGCAGCTAAACGGCAAGGAGCAGACATTTTTGTAGACTAAGCAATGCCTGGGGCCAGGTAGTACTATGGTGGTAACCCAACTGGACCCACATGGGGAAGGTCCCGGGTTCATGCCCCAGGACTCCTGCGGTTGGCTGAGTCTGAGGGGGTTCCACTCCATGAAGACCCTGTGGGGGTACCTGTCCCTCTTTTGCTAATGGAAGAGAGAAATAAACATTACAAATTACATTTAAAAAGGATCTGAGATGGAGTGTGAAGGGAAGTGGCAGCTGCTGAACTGGATGAGGTTGAGATTTAGTTTTTCTCCTTCTCAATCCCACTCTGCAAAAAGCTAGAATGCCCACACGTGTCCTCTTGGAGGAAGTGGGACTCCACCCTGCCCTGGTCCCTCTCAAACTGCACACAGGGGCTGTGTGCTGCAGGAAAGTACTGTGGCACGGAATGTTTCAGGAAGCTTCCTCTTCTAGGAGTTTAGAAGCGGTGTCCCGGAAATCACCCAGCTTCTCCCCAGCCCCATGTGCGGGGGAAGCCCTCTGCCCCCTCACGGGGCTGCATCACTGCCAGGCTCCTGGCCTTCCTCCACCACACGACCCTGCTTCCCAGCAGGATGGGGCCTCAGAAAGGCAACATGCATTTTTAGCATTTAAATTTAGCAACAATTATAGCATTTCATTTTTAGCATTTAAATTTAGGCTGAGAACCCTAAATTAAACAAAAACAAAACAAAAACCTCTCTGGAGGTTAAGGCGGCTGGATCCCACATGGCTGCCTTTGCGGTTTGAGTTCTGGACCTGGTGGCTTGAAAAATCATGCTGGGATGGGACCAGCAGATGGCGTAATGGCTACGTCGCTGGACTCCCATGTAGTTGACCGCAGTTGACCGCAGTTCAAGTCCCGGACGTGGTGACTTGAACTCATGCTGGGCGTGTGTGTGAGTGCGTGCCCAAGATCCCAAGAGGAGAATGGGGGAGAAGGGATTGCAATGTGGCCATCTCCCCTGGAGGGTGATTTCTTGCTTTCCATCTCTCTGTCTCTCTCTGTCTTTCTGGTGAGCGCAGGAGCCCAATAGCAAGAACCTCTCCAAAAGAAAGAAAAAGAAAATCACGCTGGGTGTGTGTGCTTGTCTGCCCAAAAAATCCTAAGAGGAGAAGGGATTGCAGAGTGGCCATCCCTTCTGTGGGGTGATTTCTCACTCTCTCTGGCCAGCATGTGCCCTCTAGCAAACCATGAACAACCCACTTCTTCCCCTTCCCCACCGACCTGCATTACTCTTGGCTGCATTTTCTGCTCCTGCACTAGGTAAGGCCTCTCCCTTTGGAAACATGATCTGTCAGAGAAAAGAGCCAGGACTGAGCTGTTTCCAAGAAGCAGAACATTCTTTGCCTGGGGGTGGGGTGGGCCAAGGGGCCAGCTCAGGGCACACTTCCTCAGCCCAGGCTCCCAGGGCATCCGTGGGGCCCAAGGCTTTGGGCTAGGAAAGAAAGTTCACTTTGAATAGGGGCTGTCCTGGGGCATCTCCGCAGGCTCTTGGGAAAACTCCTTTAGATACCAGAGACAGTGTGGGAGGAGGGTGGGAAATGGCAGAGGGTGAGCAGCAGGGACTCAAGGCGGGCCGGCCAAACAAAATATATAAGAAACAAGAAATGGAAAATTATTGGTTGATGATAACATGTATGGAAATATCCTTGACTGAGCCAATATACAGTGTATTCTGGATGGAAAATCTTATTTTGTATACTGTATTGAAGTGCAGTGAATGAATGCAAATAAAGTAAAAACAAACAACTCCATTTTAGCTGCAGGATTTCCTTCCTCCTGCCCTTCCCTCCCCGTTTTCCTTTCCTCTTTTTAACGGAGGCGAAGTTCATGTTCGCGGAGTTTCTAACTTACCACGTTAAAGCACACCATTCAGTGTCATCAGTCCACTCACAACATCTTGCAGTGTCGCTTCTGCCTCTTCTTCCCTCCTGGGTCCCCAGCTCCTGGCACCTCCAGTCTGCTGCCTGCCTTTATGCATTTACTCCTTTTGGACATTTCATATAAATGGGATGTTTTAGGGGCCGGCAGTCCCAGACCTGGAGGTTTGCTTCTTTACTTTCCCTCTGCCTGTCTCTCTCTGGTCAAATTAAAAAATAATAATAAATAAAATTCAATAATTAAAAAAGGGATCACTCAATATGTGGCCTTTGTGTCTGGCTTTTTTCTCATCCCTTTGGGACCCTTCAGCTCTATCTTCTCTCCAAAACTCTGAGGCCCACCAAGTGGGTTCTCGGACACTTCCTGACTCCGTTTCCCAGGAATTAGGCCAGAGAAAGAGAGGAAACGAGGCCAGAGGGCTTGGGCTGGGAGTTAAATCGGCTTAGGGGAAGAAACCCAGCGGTTTCTGATCAGTCCCAGGCTCTGAATTCAGTCTGAGGCCAATAATCTCAGGCCACCAGGTCTTAGGTCCTGCAGCTGGGCCTGCTGCAGCCGGCCGCGTGGAGGAAGGCTGGCCCTGACTGGAAACGGATGCTCTGTGCCCACCAAGGGAGGGTGGAGTTGGGAACTCATGTAGCCCTCCTGAGCCTGCTGTGTAGCTGGGTTTTCATGAAGCCATGTTTAGCATCAGGCAGAGAAGCGTGGAGAAACAACCACAGGATCAAGTTGCCCCTTCAATTCCAAGCGGCCACACCTGGCTGTGAGAGCCTGCGCCCTCTGTAGGCCTGGTCAGGTGCTTTTTGGTCCAATTGAGGCAGGATTTGAAGCTTCAGTGGAGGACAGCAGATGGCATAATGGCTGTGTCACTGGATTCCCATGTTAGTCTACCATGGTTCGAGTCCCAGACCCGGTGGCTTAAGCTCATGCCAGGCATGTATGTGCCCAAGATTCTGAGAGGAGAATGTCCATACCTCCCCGGGGGTTGATTTCTTGCTTTCTGTCTCCTTCTGTCTTTTTGGTGAGCACACATGTCCTATAGCAAAATCCTCTCCCCGCCCCCACCTCCCCCAAAAATGAACAAGAAACTTGAGGAAATTGTAGGAAGAGGCTTCTCTAATTCTTTGTGTGTCTTTCTGTGTCAAACAGCTGCTGGTGACACTGTTGGCTCTTTGGTTCCTCTTTTTTTTAGAGGTTTTTGCTCCAGGGTGCATGCACTCGCCAGAAAGACGAGAGAGACAAGAGGTAGAAAGTGAGAAATCACCCCCCAAGGGGGATGGCCATGCCGCAATCCCTTCTCCATTCTCCTCTTGGGATCTTGGGCACGCACGTACACGTGCCCAGTGTGAATTTAAGCCACCGGGTCTGGGACTCGAAACACAGTCAACGACATGGGAGTCCAACGACATAGTCATTATGCTAACTGCTGGTCCCTTTGGTTTCTCTTTCTGACTTCAACAATTTTTCGGTGTAGCTAAATGCCTAACCCCTCTGTTTCCCAGGAGGGCAAATGGTCAGATTACAGAATGTATTTATTTGACAGGATCCCTCTGACTCGTTTATGTAGGATGTGTTTATTGACTCTGCTTTCTGACATTATCTGTGTACGTGCAATTCCATGGGCAAGTCACTTCACTTTCGGAGGCCTCTGCTTCCTCAGGTGTAAATGAAGACGTTCGATTATGCAGAGGGTTGAAGGGGATGGGACTTCCACCCTCCGGAACCAGGAGGGTAAGTGTCTGTTGTTCAAAGCCAGTTAATAGCACTTCCTGCAGCTGTGGAGGCGAATCCAAGTTAGGTTGATTAGAAGGGGGTTAATCCGTGGCCTTACAGCGCTTAAGAGTTCTAACAAAGTGTATCCACACAAATTTACTCCCCACAGTGAGCTCTTGCTTGATACTTTTCTGGGCTGCAAGTAGATTTGCTTTATTTAAAAAATTTCTCTATTTATGCCATATCATGTCCATACTCAGGCAAGAGTGACAGTGAGAGACAGAGACAGGCACCTTCCATGGGGTCTGGTCACTTGCTAAACCCCTTCCTCCATCCTCCAGACCAACGGGTCTTGGGCACTCACGCATATGCCCATCATGTTTCTGGCTCACAGGGCTGGGGATTTGAACTTTGGTCATCATGTGGGATCTGACTTCTTTTTTATTTTTAGAGATTTTTGCTATAGGGTGTATACACTCATTGGAGAGATAGAGAGACAGAAAGCAAGAGATCACCCCTCGGGGGGATGGCCTCATTACAGTCCCTTCTCTTGCATTCTCATCTCAGGATTTTGGACACACATGCACACGTGCCTAGCATGTTTCGAGCCTCTGGGACTGCCTCTGCAGTCGGTCGGGTGGGAGTCCAGCACCTTAACCACTATGCCACAAGCTGGCCCCAGGATCTGGCTTCTCTTGAGCGCATATTACCAATGCACCATGCAGTTGGCCATTGCAAGCAGATTTGATCAGCTCCTTTGTTCTTTTGCAGATGATGTATCCTCTGGCTTTTCACGTCGACAGCAGCATTAGGACTCTGATGCTGGAGCCTTTGGTCTAGTGCAGGAGAGGATATTGGTGATAAGGTGGCAGTGCCCTCACCCTGCCCCCAAGTCTATCCAAAGGTGGGGCAGCCTGGAGGAGTGGAAAAGCAAACACTTCTAAACTCAGAGGCAGGCTTCACTCCCTGCTCCGCAGTCTGCTAGCTCTGGAACCCTGAGCAGTCAGTCTCGCTTCTCTAAGACTTGGGTTGCTTACAACATGGGTAACAACCCCTACCTTGCAGAATTTGTGGGAGGATTGGGGATAAATGTGCAAACCATCTGGCACATGTCAGTCACTGTGAGAGAGCCGTTCCTATTCTTTCCCCCAATGGTTGCATTGGCTTTACTCCAGATCTTACACAAGGCCTGGTTTCAGTCTCCCGATTAATTAGCTCGTCAGCTTTCCTTAATCCCATGGGCTCCGGTATCTTGCACAAGACGCCCTGTTCGTGGGAAAGCATCCAGTTACAGACATTCATCAAGCGCTCGTTATGTGCAAATCGTGGCGTCGTGGAAAGGATGTGGGCATTGGGCTGGGTCCAACCTGTTCAAATCACCTCTCCGCCAGTTCCTTGCTCTGCGATTCAGGACCTTCCCCTTCCCGGGGTGAGTGGCGTGAACGCGGCCCGCTGGCAGCTTGGCTGTGATCTCATAGGAGAGGGGGATCAAGAGCGTGCACTGGATGGATGTTGGGGCTTTCACCCTCTCATTCTGTGAATTCACCTTCTTACCTCAGACCAGACACTCTTCCACTTCTCCAAAGGCTGCTCTCCCCCCCAGCAGTCACCACCAAAGGAGATGGAAGATGAAATCATTTTCAAAACAAGGTCACTGGAAAGGCGTCACCCTGGTACACACTCGAAAGCTGAGTGAATCCCTCTTCAGCTAGTTACATTTTACTCTATGACCCAGAGCAGGAGTTCGCAGCTCTTCACTCTCACTCCCTTCCTTCCTTCGGTGCAGGTAAAGAAATTCATTTTAGGCTACAGTTTAAAATGTGTTTATTAATTAGTTAGTTAGTTTTAGGTTTTTGCTATAGGGTGTTGCACCTGCCAGAGAGACAGAGAGAGAGAGTGAGAAGAGAAGTGAGAAATGACCCTCTAGAGTGGTTGGTCACAGTGCAATCCTTTTCCCTCCATGCCCCTCCTGGGATTTGGGGCACACGTACACACACGCCCGGCATGAGTGTCAAGCTGCCAGGGACCGAACTCGAACCATGGTTGGCCATATGGGAGTCCAGGGCCTTAACCATGCCACCTGCTGGTCCCCTTATTATTTAATTTTTAAGGCTGTGCTGTGACTCTCCCGCCTCAGCTTCCCAAGTTGCTGAGATTAAGGTGCCTACCGGGGTGCCAGGCTTTAGGTTAGACTGGGGATTGAACTCTGGTCTCCCGTGCAGTCCTGGCCTGCACAGCATGGCATCTTAGCAGTGCACACCACTGCTAAGTGGTGGGGTCTTAAATTAAATGGTTATTTCCAAATGTAAATAGCATTTTGAATCCAATGAAGAAAGTTTCACAGATTTTCAAGAATGTTAATAAGAAACAGTGTTATATTTTAGTTGCCAAAGTGATAGCGTTTATATTTATCACTTGCATTTATTTGGTGTGCTGGAATCTACAAAGTAAATTCTCTGGCCTTATCTCATCATATCAATATTGAATTATAGTTTCTAAATAATTAGCTATCGTGGGTAGTTATCATTTGTCACTTTTGCCAATCATTTTTTTTTTTTTTTGGAGAGGTTTTTCACTATAGGGCGCGTGCGCTCGCCAG
>NW_006159712.1:3120529-3123266 GCF_000334495.1 Tupaia belangeri chinensis | reverse complement strand
AAGCAAAAACCCCCCCCCCCCCCCAGTGGGGATGGCCATGCCGCAATCCCTTCTCCATTCTCCTCTCAGGATCTTGGGCATGCGCGCACATACGCCCGGCATGAGTTTAAGCCGCCGGGTTCGGGACTTGAACTGCAGTTGACTAAATGCGAGTCCAGTGACATAGCCATTACGCTAACTGCTGGTCCCTTGCCAATCATTTCTATGGGGAAACACCCTTCCACTCCCTCAATTACTTGTGTCTGGTTCCAGAGTCATATGACACAGGCTTGACCAATCAATGCTGCTACTTTAAAAAAAAAAAGTTTATTTTTCTTATGCAGAAGAGAGACAAACAGAGACCCTTCATAGGGTCTCATCACGTCACGATCCTTGCCCTGGCCAGCCAAGATCGTGGTATGCGGGGGTGCCTACCTGTTTCAGGTTGACTCACGATCCAAACCCTGATCCTTCATGTGGCTTCAGCATTGCAGTGAGGCATCTACCACCTGCACCAGCGTGGCTAGGCCTGCTCATTCCCTTGACCATAGTGTTTGTTCCAGCCGGAGACAGTTGTCCCAAATCAGGCCAGTCACAGCCGGTGAGACTTGATTTCGGACATCTCTCAGTAGTATTAAAAAGAGAAGCTCTCTCTTCTCCGGTACTTACAATTATGTATTGCTTCAGTCTGCAGCTGCTGGGAGTCACCCTGCTGGGTGCTGGGAGGGCTTCTGGGAACACGAGGCCAGAGGACAAGCCGGCCAAGCACATACGAGTGCCCTCGAGCCCTTCTGACATCACTTGAGCTCCAGGATTCACGTGCCCCGGCCTGGTGCGTGGAAAACCACCTGAGGTTTTCCAGGTGCTCGAGCTGACATGTTTCTTTTTGGGCTGATGTTGGCTTGAATTGCTGCCCTAAACCTGGGAGGAAGTGTTGGTAGTCTAGACAGGAGACATAGAGGCGGAGGTCCCTCCCAGCAGGCTGACACCGTGGGTCGGCACAGATGCACTCCCTCCCCACTCGGGTTATTCACACTAGAGGTGTGGAGCTGACGGCAGGGCAGTCTTTGATGGAGGCATCTGGCCTGTGTGGTCCCGTCTTGCTTGGGGACTACCTAGGAAAGAAGGGACAATAGACCTGGGGCCCAGGGTCTGGTCCCTTTTTTCTTTTTTCTTTTCTTCTTTTTTCTTTTCTTTTCTCTTTATTTTTTTTTTTTGGAGAGGTTTTTGCTATAGGTCATATGAGCTTGCCAGAAAGACAGAGAGACAGAAAGCAAGAAATCATCCCCCGGGAGGATGGCCATGCTGCAATCCCTCCTTCTCCATTCTTCTCTTGGGATCTTGGGCATGCATGCATGCACACACGCCCACACACGTCTGGTATGAGTTTAAGCCACCAGGTCCAGGACTCAAACTGCAGTCGACTACTTGGGAGTCCAGTGACATAGCCAATATGTTAACTGCTGGTCCCATCCAGTCCCTTTCCTGGTGCTTGTGCATTTGCTACCCGCTGCTGGCCTGCTCTTGGGATTGTTTTCGACAGGGGACATGCAAGGAGATGATGGGCCAGGGCTAGGTGGGTCTCTCAGCTATCCTCACTCTGACAGTCCGTAGTTTTTCAAGGGTGTCCCAGAGCTGAGCTCTGTCCCTCGTGCCTTACTCTCATTCAGTGCCCTCTTGCCGAGGTCGTCAACTCTGACCTCGTAAGATGCTGAGCTACCTCCTTCCTCAGGTGCCACTCACAGGAAGGCAGGTATCTAGTGAGTGTGGCATGGTGAGGCTTCTTTCCTTTTTAGAAATGATCATTATATTTAATTGGCAAGTGATAATTGTACGTACTTATGGGATATGGTGTGCTTTTTTGACATGCCTATGTAACATGCAAGATCAACTCAGGGTGACTCGCCTATCCATCACGTCAGATGTCCACCATTTCTTTATGTTGGCTGCCTGCAGTGGCAAGGGCCGGGGAACCAGCCTGTAGTCTTTGGGGCATTCATGTGAGGCCCAGTGGCATCAGCAGGTACAGGCAGTCAGCTGCCCATGGTGGTATGGGTGGGGGCAGCAGGCCTACAGACCATGGGAAGCATACATGAGACCCAGCAGCCCTGTTGGGGACAGAGCTGGGGCCCAGTTGCCCACCGTGGCAGGGCCTGGAAGAGCTCTCTTGTAGCCCTGGGAGTGTATAAGAGGCATGGTGGTCCCAGCAATGATGGAGGCTCTGGAGAGTGTCAGTTTGCTTGGGCCTGGGTGTGGCCTCCCTGCTGCACTGTACTGTCTGTGTCCTGCCATGCATGGCTACTCGGGCTCTGGTGCCAAGGTCTTGGCTGTATTGTTTCTGGCTAGGCTGGCAGTGATGCAGCTACCTGGGGGGTCAGGCTGGAGCACATTCCCTGTACTTCGCCCTCCCCATGTTTCAGCTCTTCAGGGAGGCCTCCCTGGCCTCCTGTGTAAAGCAGCCGCCCAGCTACTCCGTCATGTTCTCTCTATTGTCTGCAGTAAACATAAGTAGCCAGCGGACATTACCTCTGTCGATTGACACATGCCTCCTTAGTTAACGTTTAGACTCCACGAGGACAAGACTTTGTCCTGACCATCCTTAGTCCTCAATGCCTAGCATAGTTCTGGCATGCAGTGGATGCTCAATGAATGCTTTTCAAAGGGATGAATAAAGGGGACAGTTTGATCAGGCTTTGGAGGGCCCAGAGGGAATATTCTTTCACAGTTAGTAAGTGTTCTCTTCCTCTGACCCGGACTG
>NW_006159712.1:3095482-3120368 GCF_000334495.1 Tupaia belangeri chinensis | reverse complement strand
AGAAAGAAGTGAGAGAGAGAGAGAGAGAGAGAGAGAGAGAGAGTGAGTGAGTCAGGGGTGAAAATGAAGCACACACCATGGAGCGGGGCTGAGTTACTGTATTCACAAGAGCATCTGATGGCTCTTCTGCGACATATCCATTTATTTTAATGACACCAGAATATAACAGTCTGAAAAGAGAATGCACATTATTTATTCCATACTGGGGATGCAGCATTAAAATACCATTTTAAAAGTCTTTAAAAATTTCCTATTAGAACCTATTGTTGCTTTAGAGAAATAAGTTTTGCCAAATACCCAAAACTGCCTTTACTGGTTCTGCTCACTGGCCTCGCTCAACAACTGTCCCTAAATGCTCCCTTTGGCACTGTTTACTCCAGACCAGAGAACATGGATAAACGCCACTGAAGCAGCCTATGCTTAGAGGCCACCTGCGCAGGGCTGCGGGGGCGGGGTGAGGGCACTCTGCCCATCAGTGTTGGAGAGTCTGTTCCAGGCTACACTGTTCTTGAAAACCTCCTGTGGAGTGGCAGGAAGAATGATGGCCTGAGCAGACTCCTGGGCCTGCCTTGCCTCTGGTGTTATCTGGATGGCTTTGGTCTATGGTTTCGCCACTCCATTTCTTCCATTAGTCAGACCCTCAGTTTTCCTGCCCAGTAATGCTCTAGGATGCCCCTGGCTCTGATAACTGGGACCCTATGAGTCGTTGAGGTGCGAGTCCTTGTCATTATTGCCTCTGCTCCCAGCAAACGCAGTGGGTGTCTGCCTTTCCTGAAGCTCAGTCTGGGGGTCACTCTGTCCAAGGGCAAGGTTAGCTCAATCCCAACCTTGGGCGTTCCTGGGCTTCTGAGGGTCACCCTGGGGGCTTCTCTCCTTTCCTTCTCTGGCCCTGGGAGATCCCCTTCCTCTTTTTGCCCTTTCTCCCTTGTCCTCCTCTTGTCTTTCTAAATCATCCAATTGGAGTTCCTTGCTATGAGACTGAAAAGGCAAAGCTGTCTTTAAAAAAGGGCCTTTTGGCATGTCAACAACAGCAACCACACAGTAATAATGACAACAGCATTGTACATTTCAGGTACTTAGTTTACACTTTACAAGCATTTTTAAATACATCATCTCATCAGTCATTCTGTGTCCCCTTGGGTATATCACAAAGGGACCCTCCCTTCTCCTTTGCTGAATCCTGCTCAAGGGAAACAGCTCAAGTGGCCCTTTTGCACATGGACGTCCCCACACAAACACTGAAACATACTTTTTAGGGTGTAGATTGACAAACCGAACTCTTCCTGTCTTACAGAACTTTCCATTTCTAGAATGCGGCTGCTCAAGGAAAGAGAGAGAGAGTGTTCATTTCTGTTAGAAAAGCATCATTTTGGGGAAAATCTTAATGGTTCCTGTATTTGGCCTTTATTAGAGCCAGTGCTTCCAATTTTGAGAGGAAGTCTCAAAATTCTCCCCAAACCACACTGAGAGACCCAACCTGGCTCTTTTGCTGTTTTCGCTGGCTGCGGCTGAATTTAGGGTGTGATTGGAAGAGGGAAGCTGCAGGTTCCTTGGGGAGGCAGAGGGAAAGCCAGCAGCCTGCTGAGTCCTCCCAGGAAGTCAGTGACCCTGGGTGGGGCTCTTGCAGATGCAGGCTGAGATGCTCTGTGCTGGATACGGAGGGGGCTGGCCAGGGGTGCTGGTGGAATAAGACTCAAGACTACCTGCTGGGGCAGAGGGGGCTACAGGTCAGCGGGGATGGGAGGGGAGTCAGAGTAACCCAGGAGACCTCTTCCAGGACTGAGCTTACTTCCATGTTGCCATAAAGACTTGTAATCCTGGGGCTGGCAGGTGGTGTGGTGGTTAAGGTGCGGACTCCCACGTGGCAGACTGTGGTTCAAGTTCAGACCTGATGGCTTGCTTTCTCACTTTCCCTCTCTCTCTGATTATCTGGTCAAATTAAACAAATAAGATACAATGATTGTAAAAGAGAGAGAGAGAGAGAGGTTTGTGATCCATCTGCAAATCAGCGTGTTCTAGGCACCAGTGAGCCTGTGGGAGCCCCCACAGCCATTCTGGGTGACAGAACCCTGCCTCCCTGTCCAGGCCTTCCGGAATAAGACTCAAGACTACCTGCTGGGGCAGAGGGGGCTACAGGTCAGCGGGGATGGGAGGGGAGTCAGAGTAACCCAGGAGACCTCTTCCAGGACTGAGCTTACTTCCATGTTGCCATAAAGACTTGTAATCCTGGGGCTGGCAGGTGGTGTGGTGGTTAAGGTGCGGACTCCCACGTGGCAGACTGTGGTTCAAGTTCAGACCTGATGGCTTGCTTTCTCACTTTCCCTCTCTCTCTGATTATCTGGTCAAATTAAACAAATAAGATACAATGATTGTAAAAGAGAGAGAGAGAGAGAGGTTTGTGATCCATCTGCAAATCAGCGTGTTCTAGGCACCAGTGAGCCTGTGGGAGCCCCCACAGCCATTCTGGGTGACAGAACCCTGCCTCCCTGTCCAGGCCTTCCTCTGCTTTCCTGCCAGTTGTATTTTAAACCACACCTCGTCTTGCTAGCTCCCTGCTCTAACAGCAATGCCAGCCCATGTGGCCCAATTCGGCACGCGTGGCTCGTTGCAGGGAAATCATGCCTTCACGTCTGCCTCATTTCTCCTCCCCAGAGTGTGACATCTGCTCCTGCCACCCTGGGCCGCTGACCGCTCCCCAAAATATGCCTGGCCTCTTCACGTGTCGCTGCTTTGTAACAGATCATTCTTCGGAGAGCTCACCGCCCGCACCCGCTGTGGCCGACTCCTTTTTGTCCCAGGATTGGAATGATCCTCCTCTGGGCAGCCACTCCCGTTTACATTGCCATCGGAGGACTCACTGCGTCATGAAGCAGGGGTCCGTTTCTGCCCCAGACCGTAGGGACATTTCTCTTGTATGAGAAGCAGTATGGCTTTGTGCTTAAACGAGCACCTTCTGTAATCAGACCGCTGGGACCCAAATCCTGGCTCTACGACTTATTCGCCATGTACTCCTGGGACAGTTTTCGAACTTCTCTGCTTTTCAGTTTACTCAAGTGTAAAATGGGCTGACGTGCTCTCTCCAGGGTTACGTGGAGAACTGCACGTTTGTGTGTACGTACATATGTACATATCTGTAGTGATTAGAATATCCGATGTGTAACGCAGTGCGTGCTAACTGAAGCACGCCCATCTGGGGCCCAGGAGGGGACGCCATGCACAGCAGCCCGCGTGTGTGAGGGGACCCCTCCGCCTTTCTTCCTCCCGCTCCTTCTTCCCTTCCCTTCTCCTTTTGCCTCCCCTCCTTCCACGTGCCTTGTACTCCTCCGCCTTCCTTCCTTCTCTTCCTCCCTCCGTTATTCCTGACGTCTCTGACCCATCATTGGTCCTCACAGAAACTCGGCTCCTCTGGGGAGGTCCCCTGAGCCCCCAGCTGCCCTCCCTCACACCTCACAATGGAGGCTCCTGAAGGAAGGAGGGGTGGGTGAGAGCCAGGGCGCTGTGTGCACAGCTGGGACCCTGAGTGCCATGCACTAACCTGGCAGGGGGTGGAAGGGGACACATGAGGGTGGGGGAGAGAGACCTGGAAAGAAGCTGGGGGAAGTCCCCGTCGGGAATGGAGTCTGGGGGACAGGCTGCCTTTGCTCAGTCCCAGGATATGTGCCTCTCTAGACTTCCAGATGCTCGGGCGGCAAGACGCGAGCGGGGAGAGAGCTTTCCTTTCCTGGGGGCGTTTCTGCCGGCCCTGAACTGCTGCATCTTCCACATTCACCCACTGTAAAGGAAGGATGTGGAGCTGTCAGACTCCTGGCCAGGACCCTCCATGTACCAGATGTACGGCTTCAGGTGAGCGCAGAGCCCGAGAGAGGCCGGGCTTCCTAGTCTATGAAAGGGGGTTTTGCCCTCCCCTGGGAGGCACAGGTCACGGGGCAGATCCGAGTACATACACTTTGGGGAGGCACTGGAGTTGGGCAAGGGGTCTGTGCCGAGGTGGCCTAGAGGATCAGGAGGCAGAGGCCTGTCTTTCCTATAGCAGCAGCCCTCGAGAACCTTCTGGAGACTGACACCTGCTCGGGCTGTGGACAGGCTTGGCTCCCACCTCCTTTATCCCACAGAGATGGCTGCCTGCTATCCATCCCACTGCGCATTGCACTGTGGTGCTGGCGGGAGGGAGGCAGGCAGGCTGGGCTCTCAGGGAAGGGCAGTGCCCGGGGCCCGAGGGGACAGCATGCCCCCCCTTCCCTCGCCTCACCCAGGTGGCCCCTCTTCTCAGCAACGTTCAGGTAGTGAGTCCTCTAATGGAAGCCGGGACCAGTCAGGAAAGAGAAGGGGGTCTCTCCGGGGTTCAGACCCACAGAGGGCCTGGGGCAGACAGGGCAGCACCTGCTCCGGGTCGCAGTGAGACTCTGAGAAGGCCGGGCTCCGGGCTCTTCTTCCTGGAAGAACCAGGCGTCCCTGGGCACAGCCAGCCAGGACTTTAAAAGTTGGGTGCTTTCAAGGAAAAGAAGAACAGAGTTAAAAGCCAGAGGAAGCAACAGCCTCCTCCCCCTCTCCCTTCTACACTTCTCTTCCGAGCTCAGTAAACAGGTCTCGGTTTCTGCTGACACGGATGTTTTAGAATACAGAAATCTCTTCCTCTTTCTCAGACTGCCTAACATGTCTTTATTCTTATCCTTCTGTTTTAAACTGTTTTTATTAGTCTTTTTTTCTTAAAATTTTAAACAGCCATTTATAAAAACACAACACATATGCAACACAGATCAAAACTCGGTAAAAATAACTCACTATATGGTACATATACTCAGACAGTGTGATATATTTATATAATAAAAGATGAAAATAGTCACTTTCCATAATAAAAATAAGTTCTATTTTTGTTTATTTTACAATATACTTAATATTCTCTTCTTTTGCTTTATCTCCAACTTCATCTCCTTCACTCTGAATCTCAAGGGGGGGGTTCCCCTGGGACTGTCCCAACCCCACCGAGCTCGAGTCCGAGAGGCCTTGGGGGGCGGCAGGCTTAGGAGCAAGGGCGGCAGCCGCACTCCAAGTGTCTCTCCACCTCCTCCACGAACGAGGCCCCGTCTGTGCACTGGAAGACGTATTTCCTCCGCTTGGTCCGCGTGGGCTGGCAGCACTGGGGCCCGCAGCCCCCCCTGCACTCCATCACCGGCACCCTGGAGGCTGTGGCGCAGGACGCGTAACCTTTCTGGCGACGGATCACCTCCCGGACCACCTCCCCCAGGCACGGGTTCTCTGCAGAGGGCAGAAGCGACGGGTCAGGGCACTGAGGCGGTGGCTGGCGGGGCCAGGGCCAGGTCTGGGCAGGCTGTCCGGAAACCTCTGTGATCTGGTTCACTGACCCACTGGCCCGTCCCCGCCTGCTCACTTATGGCTGTGCTTTGGAGGGTGGTTTGCTCCCCAGGGGTTCGTGTTTGGACTCTGGTCCTGGGAGGAAGTGAGACCTTTAAGAGGTGAGGCCTAGTGGGTGGTGTCTGGATTGAGGCTTTGCCGTCATGGACAGGCGAATGCTGTCTGCCATCTGAGATGGATGGGTTGTTGTAAAGGAAGATGGCTGCCCCAGGCCCCTCTCTCTCTGCACGTGACTGCCTCCTTCTGCCCGTTGGCCACATCGTGACAGGGCCAGCTTCACTCCTTTGGACTTTTCAGCCACTAGAATTGTCGGCCAAATAAGTCTCTATTCTTCTTCTTCTTTCTTTTTTTTTTTTAGAATTGTGCCATAGGGAGTGTGCACTCTCCAGAGAGAGGCAGAGAGGCAGAGGAAGTGAGAAATCACCCTCTGGGAGGATGGCGCCATGCCTTAATCCCTTCTCTTCCTTTCTTGTCTTGGGAGTTTGAGCACGCAAACACATGTGCCTGGTGTGTTTCTCAAGCTACTGGGTTCAGGACTCAAACCATGGAGTCGGCCATGTGGGATCCAGTGCTTTACTACCACACCACCTGCTGTCCCAAGCCTCTATCCTTCTTCATTTTTAAAAAAATAATTATTTAATTGTATTTATTCATTATTAGTATTATTTAATTTGCTCTAGGAAACATGCTTTCTCTAGGCAGAGACAGAGAGAGACAGGCAGAAAAAGTGGGAAAGCAAGCCTCCAGGTCCGGGATGTGAACAGTGGTTGGCCACGTGGGAGTCCAGCGCCTTAACCACCATGCAACCCGCTGGCTCCACCAAACCCTTATTCTTTACAAATCACCTGTTTTCAGATATTTCTATCCACAGGCTAAAACACCCACTCATCCAGCCATCCAGTTATCCCACAAATACTGTCTCCTCCCAGTGCCAGGGTCTATACTGGCTTCTAACTAGGCCTGGAGGCCCACGGCAGCCCAGTCTGCTGACTTCCTGCAGATGCAGTGAGTCAGGGTCAACTGCAGGCCAAGCACAGTGAGCACCGTAGAGTACGAGCCGGTATTTTCAGAGAGAAGCCACATTCACGTAACTTTACCACAGTAGTTATTTTAGTCATCCCCGTACGGTTGTCAGCCTGTCACTGTGCTTATATAAAGTAACATGCCCGCGGGGATGCATGTAGAGGAAACATGCAGTGCATATGGGCTGGGCACCCACGGTTTCAGGCATCTGCTGGGGGTCTTGAGACACATCCCCTGCAGAGGAGGGTGACTGTAATAGTGATGAAACAGGTGTGGCCACTTCCTTCACAGAACTTTAAAGTCCAAACTAGATGAGGTGGACGGGTGGACTGTGGGCTCCTGACAACCCTGTAAGGCATGGAAGCCAGACCCCCAAATTCTGAAATGGCCCCCCAGCGACTCCCTGCACCCCACACTTTAGGACTCATGCTGTCTATGGAGTCCCTCCCTTAACGTGTCTGGCCCACGTAGTGAGGCAATGACAGTGTGACATCCAGGGCTAGGCCATGTAAGACTGGGGCTTCCTCTGAGCTCCCTGCTGGTCTGTTCCTCCGGTGTGAGGACCCAAGAACAGCCTATGCAGAGATGCACACAGCTTATTATGTTTATTATGGCTTTGAGCTGCTGTGGTCTGGGGCTCCTTTGTCATATAGCAACAAATAGCCAATATACTCCCTATTTTCTTTTATTTAAAAATTAAAAAAAATTTTTTTGGAGAGAGTTTTGCTATAGGATGTGGGCACTCACCAGAGAGACAGAGATAGAAAGCGGGGATGGCCACGCCACAATCCCTTCTCTTCCACTCTCCTCTCGGGATATTGGGTACACACACATGTGCCCAGCATGAGTTTTGAGCAGCCAGGTTTGGGACTTGAACTACGGTTGAGTACATGAGAGTTCAGCCATGTAACTGCTACACCATCTGCTGGTCCCTACATTCCCAATATTCAAGATGAGGGGATTGACGCTTAGAAAACAACTTGACCAAGGTCCCCTAGTCTTGAAAAGGCACAGCAAGAACTGGAGCTTAGGCAGTCTGGGTCTGGAGTCCAACTCTGACCCCCGCTGTTTCCCAGGGCCCTGTCCACGTGCACAGCAGACCCACCTTGTTGGCAGTGCTGCCCACTGAAGCCGGGCTGGCATAGGCAGTAGGGCTCCCCTTGGTCAGAGATGTGACACTGCCCATTGTGACACTTGAAGGCTGAGCAGGCGCTGGCGGAGTCATTCTTGTGGTCACACAAGGCCCCTTGGTAGCCCTCAGCACACTGGCACGTATAGGAGGTCCCAGCTGCCACACATTTTCCATGGATGCAGCTGTGGGCAGAAAGGAAGCAGACCAGAGTGAGTGCTGCTGGAGGCCTCCTGTGTCACACCCCAACCCTCAGCCAGGGGCCAGGCCCAGAGGCCAACAGGCCTTCTGAATCCTGTGGGCTGCCCCCTTCCAGCCCAGGGGCTGAGTATCTCTTGGTTCCTGAATCCCCTGTCCTAGTGTCTGACCAGCTGGAAGGTCATAGGCATGCCCAGTGTCCACTGCCATCTGTGACCATGACAGAGGCCAGCTGACTTGTTGTACAAACATCGGAACCCCCATGTCACAGTGGCAAATGGCCACCTGGAAGAATCTAAACAGTCCATAGACATGTTAATTGCTCTACCACCTCCAATGACAACACTCCTGTCAGTACTGCCATGGCCACCACCGCATTATCGCAGGTCCTTGGCCTGCCCAGGCTCCCTGGTGGGGCTTCATACCTAGGATTGCTCTTAACTTTCACAGCACCCCCCGCCTCTGTGGCTCCCGTGCACAGTCATGCCGCCAAACAGACTGGCAGCCACGTCTGCAGTTTTAAACTGCAATGCATTTTCCCCCTGCCGATGATTTTCAGAGCAAAGATTCATATTAATTATAAAGGCATGCACACACACACACACACACACTCACACACACGCTTGCACACTCAAGAGCAACACAGGAAGCACACCCTTTGCAGCTGTCCCTCATTCCTGATCTAAAATTCCATTTCCCAGTTTGCTCAGCCAACCAAACTACTGATCTTGGCGCCAGTGGTATTTCTAGCTGATACAGAGTTTTTAACACTGAGAATACCAGGTCTCTCTCTCTTTTAAAAGGTATTTTCCAGAGAGTGTACGTGCTCTCTCTGGACAGAGAAAAGAGAGAGGGAGAAAGCGCCCTTTAATGGGGCGTGGCCATGTGCAAGCCCTTCTCCATTCCTCCACCTGGTTGGGATTTGGGGCACCTGCCCACAGGTACTGGGTGTGCTTCTCCAGCCTCTGGTGCTGGAACTTGAGTCATGCAGTCAGCCATGTGGGGGCTGGCCCTGAGAACACTGGCTCTCTCATACTGAGAGAAGGTCTGGTATACAGTAGCCCTAAATAAATCGCTGTTGAATGAACACATTCCGCTGGGCATGGCCACACATGCTTGGTGCCTTGCACAGGACACCAGGTGAGGGCGGGGCCAAGTTAGGGCCAACATTCACCTTCGTTCCCCTTGCCCGGCCAAGGGCCCAAATGCTGTGTTTGCCTAGAGGGGTGCTTTTTTTCTAATTACAGAGGCACCTTGGGGGCTTGCTGGGGCCCTGGACAGGTTCTAAGGGACCTTTGCTGAAACAGGCCCGTGAGCAGCCCTTCCTGCTGGTGCCTGTGACAAGGCCTGCTGCTGCTCGGAAGCTTAAGCTCAGCCTCCTGACCTTTCCAACAGTCTGGCTGCCAGGACCCTGGCTCAGTCTGAGCGCGGTTCCTCTAGCATCTCAGCACCCCTTCTCGGGTGGGGCAGGGACTGCGGCCATGCTGGGAGCTGAGGGCCTTGGGGTTCGGACACTGACCTGTGGCCGAGGCAGGGGTCCTGGGCCTCCTGGTCACACAGCGGGCCGGTCCAGCCCGGGTGGCACTCGCACACCACGCTGTCCTCCTCCACAGAGCGGCACAGGCCGTGCTTGCACACGGTGCAGGACTTGCAGCCCGGCGAGACGCCCAGGGCCTGCGGCGGGAGGGCCTTGAAGTCCTGCAGCTCGTTGTTGATGCGCACCTCATGGATGCAGCCGTGGATGCCGCCCCGTGGCCGGTCGGTGCCCTGGCGCAGGCCCGTGGAGGTGGGGATGCCTGCAGGAGGACCCAGGACAGCACGCTGAGGCCCTCCCTCCCTGCCCTGCTTGCTGGCCCAGGCCTCTCCGCAGACCAGGAAAGCGCCGTCACGTGTTCACGGCAGGTGTTCAGAGGTCTGGGCTCAGCTGCTCCCAAGGAGGTCAGGGTCAGACCTGGGGCTGGTCCATGCAGACGGATACGTGAATTCATTGCCAATATTTAAATACAGAAAATTTCCCGTAATGACCCATATCTTAGGCTCGGCCTAGATAAGATGAGGCGATCTGGTTACCCACACCCCACATGGCCCAGCCAGCTGACCCGGGGAGGACCATCTGCCTCGGGAAGGGATGAGTGGTGTACTGACTCATGCCACTGTCCCCACCAGGCCTCCCCAGCCCTGTGTTCCAGGCCCTGCGAGAGAACCCAGGCAGGCGCGCTGGAGGGGAGGGGAGGGGAGGACATTAGGGGGAGGAGCCTTGATCAGCCCACCCTTGGGACTTAAGGATTCTAGACTACACTGTGTCTTCTCAGCACCTCCCAGAGACTGACGCAAGGACGTAATTTGCTTTTCCATGATGCTTGGTTTGGGTTTTCTCTTCCTGCCTGTCTGCTACAGGTGGGAGCCTGAGATGGAGCTGGGGGCTGGGGCAGAGGACCCAGCGTTGTTCTGCTACACTGCAGCAGGCGGAGGGGAGAGGCAGTCTCCTCCAGGAAGAAGCCATGCTCTTCCAGGGATGGCTCTGGGCCGAAAGTGTTTGTGGACCCCCTCTGCCTGAACCACCGGTTAGCAATGCTCTCTGCGTCCATCTCTCCCCTCTCTGCGCCATCGTTACCAATCCCTACCCCTAAATCTAGTTCCCAGCAGCCCTGCTCTCTCCTTTCCAAGTATCTGTCCAAGGTCCTCTTCTCTTCATGGCCTGGCTGATGCCTATTCACCCTTTCAGGGATCTGCGTGGTTGTCACTTCTTCCAGGAAGCATTTCCAGATTGGCTTTGGCAGTGGGAGCCAAGATGAGAGCAAAGGAGCCCAGGCAGGTGCATAGGGTGAGCCCACTGTCCTGACAGGAAGTGCACCCAGGCTTGGGCGCCACAGCACGGCTGGGGGGGGGGGCGTTACCTCCGAGATAGAGAGGGCTGTTGATGCTCACGGCTGGCTGCTTCTGGAGCTTTCCTAGGCTCTTGGGGGCTCCTTTGTCCACCACCAGGTTCAGGGTCTGGTTTAACATCACCAGTTCCACGCTGTGAAACTGCCCGTCATTGACTGTCTCCACGCTGGCCGGGAGAGAAGGGGAGAGAGCCCGAGGGTTCACTGAGTGCCTTCCATGGCAGGCCCGGGCCATCAGTCTGATCTGCGCTACTTACATTTTGTTTTTATTTGGGGATAACTTCAAACTTACGTAAGTTGCAAAAATAAAAACCAGCGTAGAAAATACTTACTACCCCGATTCCATTACTTCCATTTACTTTAGCATGCATTTCTCTGCACGCACACACACACCATTTTTCTGAGCCTTCTAAGTACAACGTGGCCCTCTCTCCCTACACAGTCAGAGTGCATTTCCTAAGGACAGATATATTCTCTGACATCTACACGGCACAGTTACCAACCGTGGTAAATTTAACGTCGCTGTCATACTTTATTCTCTATTCTAATTTTCAGTGGACTCAATAAGGCCTTTTTAAAAACTTTTTTTTTGCCAGAGGGCATGTGCACTCACTGGAGAGAAACAGAAAGAGAGATAGACAGAGAAGCATCCTCCATAGGGAATGGTCACACGGCAATCCCTTCTCCATCTCTCCCCTTTTAGGATTTGGGGATGCGCATACACACCTGGTGTGTTTCTGAAGCCACTGGCCTGGGGCTCAGACCTCACAGTTGGCCTGTGGGTCTTAACCACCATGGAAGGCTGCCCAGGAAGGCCTTCCAGAGCATCTTCCCCTCCCAGTACAAGATCCAGCCCAGGGGAACCAGCAGTTAGCGTAATGGCTATGTCGCTGGACTCCCAAGTAGTCGACCACGGTTCGCGTCCCGGACCCGGTGGCTTAGAACTCACGCCGGGTGCATGTGCGTGTGTGCCCAAGATCCCGAGAGGAGAATGGAGGAAAAGGGATTGCGGCGTGATCATCCCCCCCTGGGGGGTGATTTCTCGCTTTCTGTCTCTATGTCTCTCTCTGTCTGCCCGGCGAGCGCACGCGCCCTATAGCAAAAAAACCTCTCCCCCACCCCCCCAAAAATAAAGATCCAGCCCAGGAGCAGATCTGCCTTTGGTTATCATTACGTGCAGCCCTTCCGGCATTTCGCCAGCCCAACAGCTCCACCCTCAGGCGCCTCCTTCCCGTGCGCCACCTGGACGCTTATTCACTCAGCACGCCGGGTTGCCGGGAGTGTTGTGACGTTTTTCTACGTAAAAATGCACCCTGACTTCCCCACAACCCCAAACCCCAACATTTGCCTTCAATTGCCCCTAAATATCAATTTACTCCTAAATATCAGAAAAGATACAAGGTTAGCCCTTTTCTAGGGAATATTTGTCCCAGAAGAAATATTTTGGTGTGATATATTTATATATATATATCAGTCTCTCTCTCTCTCTATATATATATAGTCTCTCCTAGTACGTCCGAAGTAAATTCTCAGTTAAAGTTTCCATAGTTTGTCTCAGTTTCCCCTAAATTCACCTCGTACTGCTGGTGGGTGGGGTGTGTGCCACGTCTGGGGAAGCGGCGCCTCACGACACCCCCACAAGGCACACCTATCATCCCGTTGCAGGAGAAAAGAGCAGCTCAGGGAGGTTAAGCTGTTCATCTAGAGCCCCGCAGCTACTAAGTGACAGAGCAGGGATCTGAGCCGAGGTACACCCTGTTCCCTGCTCTGCCCGACAGTAACAGCGTCCAGGGGGCTGGCAAGTGGCGTGGTGGTTAAGGTGCTGCATTCCCACATGGCTGACCACGGTTTGAGTCCTGGACTTGGAGGCTTGCTTTCTCACTTTCCCTTTCTCTCTCTGATCAAAATTAAAAATAAAAATTAAAAAAAAAGAAATGAGAAAACATAATTCTTTAAAAACAAACAAAACAGCAGCCACTCACCTCGGGCATAGGACATCCAGGTTGGGTGCTAAATAGCCCATTGAGCTATCAAGGCCCTGTGAAAATCCTATGGAGTGGGCATCAGCTCTCCTGCTTCACTGACGCCCAGAGGGAAGTGATCTGTTTGAGGTCACCTGGCCAGTACACCCCAGAGACAGAATTTGTAGGCAAAAATTTTTTTGAGGGACCAGCAGTTAGTGTAATGGCTTTGTCGCTGAACTCCCATGTAGCTGACTGCGGTTTGAGTCCCGGACCCAGTGGCTTAAACTCACGCCGGGCGCGTGTGTGTGCATGCCCAAGATCCCGAGAGGAGAGTGGAGGAGAAGGGATTGCAGCCTGGTCATGCCCCCTGGGGGTTGATTTTTCGCTTTCAGTCTCTCTGCCTCTCTCCGTCTTTCTGGCGACCACACACGCCCTACAGCAAAAACCTCTTCCCCACAAATTTTTTTTTTTAGTTTTTTTTTTTTTTTTTCTATAGGGCACGTGTGCTTGCCAGAAAGACAGAGAGAGGCAGAAAGACAGAAAGCGAGAAATCACCTTCCCCGGGGGGATGGCCACACCACAATCCCTTCTACTCCATTCTCTTCAGGATCTTGGGCATGCACGCACATGGGCCTGGTGTGAGTTTAAGCCACCGGGTCTGGGACTTGAACTGTGGTCGACTACATGGGAGTCCAGCGATGTAGCCATTATGCCATCTACTGGTTCTGTAGGCAAAATTTTTGACCCCAGAGTTCTCTTCTTTCCAACACTCTACCTTGGCAGGGGCTGGGAGGGAAAGATTGTGGGAAGTGACAGGAGCTTGGGGATATGACACTGCCTCCTTCCCTGACAAAAAGGGCTCCCTGAGAGGTAGGCTGAGCTCCGTCTTCTCCAGTCACGCATTCCTGTGTGGGCAGCAAATACAGAGGCTCCCTCCCCCCCCCTTTTTTAGGAGAGTTTTTTGCTATAGGATGTGTGTGCTCGTCAGAAAGACAGGCAGAGAGACAGAAAGCGAGAAATCACCCCTCAGGAGGGATGGCCATGCCACAATCCCTCCTCCATTCTCCTCTTGGGATCTTGGGCATGTATGCACATGCACCGGGCTTGAGTTCAAGCCACCGGCACTGGGACTCGAACTGTAGTCGACTACATGGGAGTCCAGTGACGTAGCCATTACGCCAACTGCTGGTCCTGAGGCTCCCTTTCCCCTTGAAATCTCCCTGCTGCATCTCTGCTGGCTTCAAGAGGATCCTGGCCGGGAGGTGGTGCTGGTTACCCAGGCGGGCAGGGACGTTTCAATGACTGACTCAGATTTAGAAATTCCATCAGCCAAAGAGACAAGGGCAATGCTTGGGAGAGGACAGACTGAGGTGGGAAGCAGTGGCGAGAACAGAGTCCCTTACTGCCGGATGGAACCGTGGCCAGTCACACAAACAGGACACGTTCGGCCTGAGCTTCCTTGTCTGCAGCAAGGGGAGGGTAACCTCTCAGAGTTATCATGAGAAGCTCAGAGAAGGTACCTGAAAGCACTTTGCACAGTGTAAGTTACTGGGAAAGTATGAGAATTTCTCAGTGTTAGAGTATGAATAACAAGAAACCACCATTGCCTGCAAATGCAGTGACTCCTACCCGAGTGCCAGTCTCTGGGAGAAAGTGATGTCAGAGGGGCACATGCAGGAGCTCAGGACGCCCCCCCTCCCCCTGCCCACACACCAAACCTTTCAGAAAATCTCCTCTTGAGGCCAGCTGGTGGTGTGGTGGTTAAGGTGGCTAGATCCCACATGGCTGAGTGCATGGTTCAAGTCCTGGACCTGGTAGCTTGAAAAACCTGCCAGGTGCATATGTGTGCATGCCCCAAATCCCAAGAGAATGGAGAAGGGATTACAGTATGACCATCCCCCGGGGGTGATTTCTGTCTGTCTTTCATCACTCTCTGGTGAGTGCATACGCAAAACTAAAAAAAAAAGGGAAAATAAAAAGGAAAATCTCTGGCATCCAATCATCCACCCCTCATCCGTTTATCTACCTACCCACCTATGTCTTCATTAGCTCATCTACACGTCCAGCCTCCATCCATCCACCTAGCCACTCATTCACCCACCTGCCCCATGGCCCCAGCGTCCAAGTGCTGGGGGTCAGTGGGAACAGGACAGACTGGGCACCTGCACTAGGGAAGCTCACATTCCACATTCCTTTCTTTTAAATCGATGGCCAACTTGTCAATGGAGGATCCGGCCAAGACACAGGAAGTGGGTGGTGGAGTGGAGCCTGAGCCCACTGGTTTTTGTTGGGATGCCAGGAAGCCATATGAAGGTGAAGCTTATTCTCCAGAAGCCTCCAGCTGCTCTGAGTTGTGAGCTGAGGGCAAGGCAGAGGCCTGTGCTCCTGCAGATGGGCTGGTGAAGGTGGGGGATGAGGGCTGGTGCTGATGTGCAGAGGCCGTAAACTCCCCAGCTTGAGCCCTCCCGAGGCTTTCTGACTGCACAGGTGAAATCATGCAAACACTTCCCCAACCTTCCTGTAAGCCATGCTGTGCTGGATGCAAATGAACTGCCCACGGCAGTGTGTAAACAGACGCTGGGCAGCTCAGCACGGGGCTGTGGAGAGGCTGCAGCTCTGGAGGGGTGGTCTGGTGTTTCCTTCCAACAGTATGATTCGGGGTTGGGGCAGCTGTTTTTCCATTACAGACACGCACGCACACACGTGCACACACGCACACACACACACTCAGTGCAAGCACACCACTAGCTCCTTCCCAGCTCTTGGCTCCGTGCCATTCCCTTTTCCTGTCCCAAGCTCCTAGGGCCAGCCAGGCCCTGGTGCACACCTCCACGGTACCCGGCCAGCAGACGGTGGCTCGACTGGAGCTGCAGTCACCAGCTCCTGCCCCAGACAAAGTGCCAGCCTCTGCCATGCCCAGTGCCTGGCGCCCACATGGGAGAGTCTTTGACCCCTTCTTCCTGGTACCCCCTTCATTCAGCCAGTTCCTGCCTGGTGACGAGTGCTCTGGCATCACACTGGGTCCTCCAGCTGAGGGATCGTGGGCGAGTCAGCACTTCTGTGAACCCCACTTCTGCTCCTGTGAACTTTGTACTCACTTCACACTGACTTTTTTTTTTTTTAAGTTCTGCTATGGGGCACGTGTGATCAACTGGGATGGGGTGCAGGGGGCACTCCTTGGGTGGACGGCCACACCACAATCCCTCTTCTCCATTCTCCTCAGGACTTTGGGCATATAAGCACACACGTGTGGCATGTTTTTCAAGCCACTGGGTCCAGGACTCGAGCAGTGCAGTTGGCCACATTATGGCTGGGGGCCAGCTGCCTTACCACCACGTTTACCTGCTGGTCCCGACACTGAGTTTTAATACACCTCTGACACCTCCCAGGTGCTCAGGAAAAGGTGAGAATGATCTTCTCCCTGACCTTTGCTCTGGGCGTGAGGAACTGGGTATGACAGGGCTTGGGGCGAGGAAGTAGGTTAGAGGACGCTAGAAGAGCCTGTTTATTGATTTTGCGGCCTACAGCCACCAGAGCTTGGGGGTTCTGCATCCCTCTACTGGCCCATAACCATCTCTAAGGAGGGCGCTCTAATGGGGACTACATTTATAGGGCAGGACCCTAAATAACGTGACCAAGGAGCACTGCTAGGTGGTGGGGCCGAGGTCACTGTCAGCACTCTGATTCCCACTCCTCCCAGAACCACGGCTGTGCCAGTAGGTGCTATGAGTTAAGTTGCCACCCTCCTGCCACATGTGAACCAAGGTCTCCTTGAAATGACGCCCACAGCCGGCACTTTTGAAACCGTGGGTCTCTGGAGGCTTGGGGTGGCCACACTGAAATTTCTGATTTTTTACCACCAGGTCTAATTAGTATTATTTTATTTAACTTTATTTACTTATTTACTTGTTTTTTAATTTGACCAGAGAGGGACAGAGCAAGAGAGAGAGAGAAAGAGAGAGAGAGAGAGAAAGAGAGAGAGAGGGAAAGTGAGAAAGCAAGCTGCCAGGTCTGGGACACAAACTGTGGTTGGTTATGTGGGAGTCCAACACCCTTAACCACTACGCCACCTGCCAGCCCCCTATTTATACATTTTAAAAAAAGATTTAAATCTTGGACATGAAACAGTGGCATGGTGGTTAGGGTGCGGCCATGTGGCCGACTCCACGGTTTGAATCCTGGACCTAATAGCCCGAAAAACAGGCTGGATGCATGTGCATGTGTGCCCAAAGCCCCGAGAGGGGAGTGGAGGAGATGGGGGGTGTGATTTCTCACTTTCCTTCTCTCTCTGGCTCTCTCTGGCAAGTGCATGTGCCCTGTGACAAAAAATGTAAAATTAAAAAAAATTAAATCTTGACTTTTGAAGTAATGTATCATTGAGAAAAATGGCTTGGCTGCTATGAAAGGAGAGGAAAAAAATCGAGAAAACCCCAAAAACTTCTAAAAGAAATGGTCATTCCATGGTTCGAAGCCCCAGTAATTAGTCTCCTGGGTGACACTCAGAGGTTTAGGGGACAGACGAGGGCTCTGAGTCTTCCTCATACCATCGGGCCAGGCAGGGCTGCCTGGGGTGGTGGCTGACGGCTCCCGTCTGAGCTTTCTCCAGGGCTTGCAGCAATGGCGGACATGCGTGGGCCTTCGGCGGCAGCCGGGCCTGTGCTGGCTACGGCAGTAAGCCCTGACCTGCATTCTCTCCTCCAACCCTCACAACCCCTAGCGGGGAGGCAGCTCCTCCTCCACTCCAGAAATAAGACACTTAGTGCCAGAGACCTAAGGTGCCCATCCTGAAGTGTCACATGGAATTGGTGGAGGCAGGATCCCAGGCCAGGTGGGAGGAAGGGGATTCCCAGGAGGCTCATTCCTGCAGGCGCTGGCTGTTCTCACCTGGGGACTGAGTTGTGACCAGTAGGTGGCGACAGAGCCTCACAGGAACAAGAGCTGCTGGCATTTCAGGCAGCAGCTGAGACTGGGACCGAGGCAGCAATGCCCTCACTCCACCCCAGCTGTGGGGCCCGCCCACTCTATCGCACCCCCACCCCTTCGTGCCCGAGTAAAGCATGTGGGAGAACGGGATTTGGTGGAAGTCCAACCTGGGTTTCAATCCCAGCTCTGCCACTTACTGGGCATGCTTCGAGCATCAGGCTTCTAATCTCACACAGGAGTGGTGATGCTTGCCTGGGGCCTGTGGTGAGGATCGCATGAGACAAAGACCTTGGCAGTGGACTGCCTCTGGGAGCGTGCACTGTGCCAAACAGAGTCACGCCAGGTGCTTTGAATGGACATTTAAAAACAGCTATTTCAGGGAGCCAGTAGTTAGCGTAATGGCTATGTTGCTGGACCCATGTAGTTGACCGCAGTTCGCGTCCCGGACCTGGTGGCTTAAAACTCACGCCGGGCACGTGTGCGTGCGTGCCCAAGATCCCGAGAGGAGAATGGAGGAGAAGGGATTGCGGCGTGACCATCCCCTCTGGGGGGTGATTTCTCGCTTTCTGTCTCTATGTCTCTCTCTGTCTGTCTGGCGAGTGCACGCGCCCTATGGCAAAAACCTCTCCAAAGAAAAAGAAAAAAACAGCTATTTCAGGGCCAACATGTGGCATGGTGGTAAAGGCTCTGGACTCCCACATGGGTGACAGGGGTTTGAATCTCAGACCTGATGGCTTTCTCTCTCTCTGTCTCTCTCTGGTGAGAGTAATGCCTTATAGCAAGTTAAAAAAAAAGATAAAATTAAATAACTATTAAAAACAGAAAAGCCCAGCTACGTCACAGACACCCGAATTTCCAGCTTCTCCTGATGTCTGTATTCCCACATGCCAGCACCTTTTGGAGCTGAGATCAGCTGCCCCTTTGGACAGGGCCTGTCCCTTCTAGGCTACCGAAGTCCCAACTACTCCCTACTGAGACCCCAGACCACTCTCCTGTGTGTCACCTTCTGGGCTGGTCGGCTTGCCAGTGGGTGAGTCTGCCCTGTGACAAGTCCCACTACCCAAGAACAGTGAAGCCCGTCCCCATTCTGGGCAGGGAAGGTCTCAGAAGTGCTTTCCTCTGTATTTTCCTGGGGCCTGGGACAGAATCCTGTCACTGTCTGGGGCCATGGCCGGGCCGCTGGACAAAGTCCGCATGGGCGAGAGAAGGCCAGGAACCCAGCCTGCGGGTGCCCTTGGGGACTGTGGCTGCTCCTCCCCACTCCCAGGGCTGGTTGGGGGCCTCACAGAGGGCTGCAGGCTGCTAGCCCCCCTGAGCATACTATAGTCTGGGGTCCTGAGGAGGCCTTCCTGGGAAGAGATCTCTGTCTCTCTCTAACCGAATGGCCACCTGAGCCCTTCAGGTGCTCAGCTCAGCCTGTGTCCTCCATGAATCCCAGCCCTCCCCGCTCGGGGCCCATGTACCCCGAGGAATCTCCCTTCCCCAGGCCCTCCTCACTTCTCAGCCTGCGGAACCAATTCCTTAGCCAAGACTCAAGCCTCAGCTGAAATGCTACCTCTTCCTCCAGGGAGCTTTCCTGGGTATTCCGGGGAAGCAGGACTGTTTGCTGCATCCTTAGTGTCCCCAGCACGCCGCCAGCCTCTCCAGGGAGAACTGGTGGAGCCACAGCCTCCCGTCTTTGTGCCTGCACCTTGCCAGGGCCTGACCCCAGCAGGGGTGCGGGGGGCGGTGAGAGTGGCCGCTGGTAGAACAGCTCTCTCACGTGGAGTCCTGGAGGGCAGGACGACCTGCCACCAGGCTCGGCCGAGGGTGCAGGCCAGGATGGCCTTAACTCGATCCTCCTGCTAGTAAGGCCAAGAGCCTGGTGGCTTCTCAGCACTGCTCGCTGTAGCTCGTCTGACTCCTGGGCAGCCTCGGGGAGGCAGCAGTTGGCTCCCATCCCATAACTCCGCACAGCGTCTCCATGTCCCCACCACCAACAGCACCCCCTTTCCAAGGACCTCCACCCCTGACAGTGGGGGGAAGGCCCCAAGCACTGGGTGGAGCTCCACTGCTCCTGGACGCCTGGCCTGGACCTCTGTCCCCAGGTGACTGGGAAGAGGCTCCATTTGCCACGTGCTTCCTCAAATGTCACGCCAGCCCTGAGCGACCACCCCAGGAGGTATGCCCTGCTGCTGCCTGGTTCATGGGGTGGGAGTGAGGCACAAAGAGTTTGAGCAACTGTATTCCAAGGTGGATTGGCATGACAAACTAAGCCCAGATTGTGTGGAGCGCTGGGGCCTCTTGGGTGAGCTCCTGCTCTGTGTCCCCTGGACCCAAGTGTCCCTCACTTAGCTGGTCCTTCTGCTCTGGTCAGCGCCCTCCTCCTCACCCCTTATCTGACCTCTCTCCAGCACGGCTTCTACCTGCTCTCTGTCCTTCCCTTCTTCGATGCCAAACTCAGTGGCCCCTTCTCCAGCAAGGTTTCCCTGTGCACGGTGCCTCTCAGACCTGGGCCTTGGAAACTCCTGGAAGGCTCCTGGAACAGGTCTGCGGGGGCAACTCCCCAAGTCTTTGAGACAGTGGTTCTGGGGTGGAGTCTTGAGCATTTCTACCATGTCCCCAGGTCATGCTGGGACTGGGGCCTGGGGGACCACACTCGGGAACCCCTGCTTTTAATTAATGGCTTTCAAACTGGGTTTGCTGGAAGAATATTAAGGCCCTTGATGACAGCAGGGTGAAGAGGGAACTTGGCTCCCTCCAACCCTGTGGCCCGTTTAGCCTCTATGTATTTAATGTTCTTGAATTCTCTCTATACATATCTATATACTTAATTTTGCCAGAGTATGTGAGCTTGGGAGCGGGAGAGGGGGAGGGAGAAAGCACCCTCTGACGAGGCACGGTCACCCCGCAGTCCTGTCTCCTCCAGCTCCCCCTCCGTTTGGGATTTTGGGCATGCACACACATGTTCCTACACTGTTTTCCCAGCCTCCAGGGCTGGACACGAACTGTGTAAATGGCCATGTGGGATCCAGCTGGCCTTCAGAACAGTTTTGACTGCAGAAAAGATTGAGTTTTTGGGTGAAAAAAAGTCAGAAAATGGCCGCTCTTCACAATCCCAATTAAACATGCTCTTGCTTCCAAAAGGTCTTTCTTCTGTACAGGCTTCCCCACGAGACTCTCCTTCCTCCTCGGCTTCCCAGACTAGTGTGACAGACAGACATTCCGAAATTTTACTAGTTACTTTTGTAACTATTCTAAAACTATTACAACGGGACCACCAGTTGGCATAATGGCCATGTCACCGGACACCCATGTAGTCTACTGTGGTTCGAGTCCTGGACCCGGTGGCTTAAACTCACGCCAGGTGCATGTGCCCAAGATCCCGAGAGGAGAATGGAGGAGAAGGGATTGCGGCCGTGGCCATCCCGCCTGGGGGGAGGGGTGATTTCTTGCTTTCTGTCTCTCTATCTGTCTCTTTCTGGTGAGTGCATGAGCCCCATAGCAAAATCCTCTCCAATAAATAAATAAATAAAAATTAAAAAATAAAGATATTATAACTAAGTGGTTTTTATTTCCATAGTTATTAGTATTAATTTTACTGAGAAGTGAAAAAAAAATGTCAAATGGTATACCTGTGACTTCTGGACATTTTATCTTAAGAAAACGCTAACTGAAACGGGGGAGCAGGCTGAAAGCTGCTGTCCCGTGCCTGTGAAGGACAGCTGACACAGGGACACTGAAACGCGGGTGACTGCTGCAAAGCCTGACGTTCAGGAAAACTGTCCTTCAGAACAGTTTGAAAGTCACCTAAGAAGTCCTCCCGCTTCCTCACAGCGCTCCATTTCTTCCCCTCGAGTTGCATGCTAATCACCTCCGTTTTCTTTCTTAAACTAATAAAAGATTAGGATGACATTTGGAAAAGGGCATCTCATTAAGCAGCCCTGTCCCCATTGGAGGGCCCCCGCTTGGCGCCCAGTAGCCAGCGGCCATTTATCTTATGGTAATGAGGTGTCATCTGGCCCTGTGGGCCTGCCTTCCTCTCCCACCTCTTCCTCCACCACCTTTCTCCCGCCCACCTGCCACCCAGCGAGGAGGAAGTGTGAGTGTGGTGGGCCTGGAGAAGAGACGTCGTTATGGCACCAGTGGAAGGCTGGAGGCAGGAAGACTGGGCGGGGCTTGTCACTGGGGAGGGTGTGGCCTCACCTGTACACCGTGGTCGGTGGGGAGCTCAGGCTGTCATAGACCAGCCTCACGTGGCCCTGGTACAGCTCCAGTGCCAGGGGGTCGTTGTCTCCCTTGTAGAGAAGGATGCCGTTGTCCTTGTCAGTGGCCACCTGCAGGGAGTGGCCAGAGCACATGGGTTGGGACTTGCCTGAGGCCAGACCTCCCCTGACCCCACCTCACAGACCCCTCCTTCCAGCAGCTTCTGAACTCATCCCAGATCTGAAATCGTTTCCATCATTCCTCTTCCACCTAGTCTGTAATTCCCAGAAGTCAGGGCCTAGACTCACACTCCAGCCCCTTCCAACCACGTCACCACGTATCCACTGCGCACCTACCACGTACCACCGCGTCCACGTGTCCACGTGTGTCGGGGGCCAACGTCCACCTGTCCTCTCTCACTGTGTACAAGGTTAAGTCTACCCAAGTGCCTGTCCCTCGTGGGCCTCAGTCTCTCTGAATAAAGTCTAATAATAGCAGTTATAAACAAAATGCTAACTAATGCCGTTCAGTGTTGACTGTGACCCGGGCACAGTGCTAGGCATCATCTCCAGAGAGTTTTGAAAATACCAGTGTCTGGGCTTCCCCCCAGAGCAGGTACACATGAATCTCTTGGGGGCGGGGCTTGAGTGAAGACAATTTTAAGAGTCCCCAGGTGATTTTAAGAGGTGGCCCAGGTTGAGGCCTGCTGGTCCCAGGAGAGCCATGCAGAGGGCACTTGTGGCCAGTCACTTGCTGCAGGATGGGATTCTCCAGTTAGTCTGTGGGCTCCCACCCCCTGCACACGGAGAGCTGGCTGGGATGTGGAGCAGGCAAGTTTGGCAGAACGGCAGATGCCTGGGCGCTGGCCAGCAGGGACCAGCAGTGAGACCCTGCTGGGTGGGACCCTGCTGAGGGAGGAGGGCAGGCCAGGCGAGGGTAACCAGCATCCTTCTTTGTGCCCAGGGTCCACCTCACCCCAGAGGCCGGGCCACTGGGCTGTACTCTCCACGAGATGGGCAGTTTGAACTTTTGTGAGTTTCTATAATGGTGCTGCCTAGAATGGTGACTGGCATGTAGAGGTGCCTGGTACCTCTTTGCCAAATGAGTACTTTCCCACAACATTGGTCCAACCTGGGGTAACGCGGCTCCAGCCAAAAGGAAGACAGGGCCCCATTGAGTGCTTAGTGGTACCAGGAGGGTCCAAGCCCACGTGGCCGGGGCCACTGTCCACAGCTCTAGTGTCTCTGGGGAGCACCTTGTTCCTTCCTGCCAGGCTGAGGTCACTGCCCCCCCTCCTTCATGTACCCAGGGTTGTCCCTGTCGTTTTCCTTGTCATCTTGTCCCGGACAAGGGGCTTTGCCTGTCTTTCTCTATTCAATCCCCATCGCCCAGCAAAGTGTGTGGCACATGATAACTGAATGTAAATTTTCTAGAGGAATTTTCTCGAGGCTTGAGGTGGGGGTTGCTGCTCACAGTGAGAGCTGGTCAGGACTTATCTCTGGAACTCTCTGGACAGAGCTGGTTCAGATTCCTACAGCTGCACTGTCCTCATGATGCATCAGAGGAGGAGCAGGCCTGCTCGGATCTAAGACTGCTGGGCTGTTCTGTAACCGTCGGAGAATGGGGCCCATTGAGGCCCTTCTGAGGGCAGGGTGGGGCGGTGCGCACCTGCAGAGAGATGTTGGCCTGGGGTCGGACCTTGGCAGAGGCCAGCTCCACATAGGAGTCCTTGCCCACGAAGTTGACGGTGATGAGCTTCTCGCACCTGGGGCCAGCGAAGCCCGGTGGGCAGCGGCAGGTGGGCTCCTGCTGCACCACGATGCACTGGGCCCCGTTCTGGCACTCGTACTGGTCGCAGGGGCTGGTCTGCAGCAGGACCATGGGCGGGGGGTGCTCGCAGAAGAGCCCACTGGAAGGAGGGTAGAGCGAACGGAAGGAGGGAGAATGATGATGAAGAAACCAACAACTAGGCCAGGGGATCTCTAGCAGAGAGGTGTGGTGAGACGGGAGCTGAGGACTCGCCACCAAATGGGGCAGTCCCTTTCCTTCTCTAAGTCCCAGCTTCCTCATTTCTAAAATAATGGGACTCCCCATATCTCAGTGTCAGAATTGTCTGGGGTAGGGACCAGCAGTTACTGTAATGGCTATGTCGTTGTACTCCCATGTAGCAGACCGCAGTTTGAATCCCAGGCCCGGTGGTTTAAACTCATGCCGGGCGCATGTGTGTGTAGGCCCAAGATCCTAAGAGGAGAAGGGATTGCAGCATGGTCATCCCCACTGGAAGGTGATTTCTCGCTTTCTGTCTCTCAGTCTTTCTGGTGATGCATGCGCCGTATAGCAAAAAAATCCTCTAAAAAAATAATAATAATTGTCTAGGGTAAATTCTTAAGATTCCCAGGACCAGATGGCATGATGATTATGTTGCTGGACTCCTCATGTAGTTGACTGTGGTCCGAGTCCTGGACCCGGCGGGCGGCTTAAAACTCATGCCGGGGACACGTGCATGCATGCCCAAAATCCTGAGAGGGAAATGGAGGAGGAGGGATTGCAGCATGGCTCTCTCCCCCGGGGGTGATTTCTTGCTTTCTGTCCGTCTCTCTGGCAAGCACACACGCGCTAGAGCAAAAATCTTTCTTAGACAAAAGAACTTCAGATTCCCATCCACGGACAAACGGATGGATAATCAAAATGTGATACACACATAAACATGTATGCATATGTGTATAATGTGATATAGATACGTGTCTATACACACACAATGGAATATTACAGGGCCTTAAAAAGGATGAAATTCTGAAATATGCTACAATGTGGATGAACCTTGAGAACATTATGTTAAGTGAAAGTGAAATAAGCCAGCCACAAAAGACAAAGACCATATGATTCCACTTACATTACCTATAGTCAGTCCTAGAGACAGAAAATGGAGCACTGGAGGCTGCAGGGAGGGAATGGGAAGCCCCTGCGTAGCAGTACAGAGCCTCAGTTTTGTAAGATGAAAACTTTCTGGAGTTGGGTGCTAGTCATGGCTGCCAGCAGTGCAAATGTCTTAAATACCATGGAATCGTTCCTTTTCTTTTTCTTTCATCTCCTTTTTTTTCTTTCTTTTTTTTTCTTTTTAGAGGTTTTTTACATATGGCGCATGTGCTCGCCAGAAAGACAGAGAGAGAGAGAGAGAGAGAGAGAGAGAGAGAGAGAGAGATAGA
>NW_006159712.1:3091611-3095308 GCF_000334495.1 Tupaia belangeri chinensis | reverse complement strand
TATATATATTTTTTTTTTTTTGCCAAAGGGTGCATGCATTCTCTGGAGAGACAGAGAGAGAAGGAAAGTGAGAAATCACCTCTAGGGGGGATGGCCATGCTGCAATCCCTTCTCCATTCTCCTCTCCAGATTTTGGCTACACATGCACCACGCCTGGTGTGACTTTTAAGCTGCCAGGACTGGGACGGAAACCGTGGATTCTGCTTTGTGGGATCCAGGGTCTTAACTGCTACACCACCTGCTGGCTCCGTTGTTTTGCTGTCTACCTTAGAAAGAAGATTCTGCCAGCAAGGCCGCATGGCGACCCCACAGTGCAAGCCAGGCTCTGAGCCAGCGGCATCTTCCGCTGGACAGAACTGCCCACAAGCGTGGTACGAGGTGAGCCTGAAGCTAAGCCCAACTCCCCACAAAGCTGCCCATGCCATTCCTCCTCCAGCCTCACATGGGATCGAAGCGTGTGCTCTACTGCCCTGGCAGGACTTGCAGGGACTGTGGAAGGTGCGGGGAATAAAGGCACGACAGAAATCCAGGGCCAGTCATTCCCCTCCTCCCTGCCATCGGGCCTGGGGCCGGATCCTTTTTGAGGTCCCCCTTTGTCGTACCTGAAGCCCTGGGGGCAGGTGCACGTGTAGCCATTGACCGCGTCCACACACTGGGCCCCATGGCGGCACTTGTGGGCCACGCAGTCGTCATTGTCGGTCTCGCAGAGCTTCCCGCTATAGCCAGGGACACACTCGCACCTGGACCGCGGCAGAGGAAGACATTCCTGGGCATGAGCCAGCTTCATGACAGAGCTCTCGCGCCCCTACCCCAGGCCTCTCCCTCCCTCCTCGGGCTGCCCAAGCCCCTAGGGCTCCCAAAGCCTGGCTCCACACCAGCTTCGTCCGCAGCTAAGGCCTTGCTCTTCAGAGGCAGTGCTGCTGCCTTGGTGATGGTAGGTGTTCCAGGAACCAGGCCGAGGGGCGCAGGCTGGAACCCCACAGCTCTGGGCCTTTCACTGAGCACTTTATGAGGACTCCCAGGGTCTGTAAGACACGGTCTGGTCTGTCGTTCTCCACTGCAAGGGGTACACCAGACCTCGAAGAGCGCTAGCTTCACTTTCCTGAGCCCCCTTCCCCTGCCCCCTCTGCACTGAGTGATGACGTTGTTTTACTTGACAGTGAGAGGTGCTCCGCTGAGTGGATCAGCCCCTGCCACCTCTCTGTACTTCAGTTTCACCTTTAAATGCAATTGATAATAAATAATGCTGCCTCTTAAGGTTGCTTTGAAAATTAAGTGACCATACTCTGTGGATTGTACTGGATGAACAGAGGAAATACTGTGCTATGCAGAAGAGGCAACGATGAAGAGGAGGAAAACAACGCTGTTTGCATTCCCCTCGGCTTTGTTTGCTCCCTTCCCCCGACCCCGAGATTGGACTGGGATGAGAAGGCCACACTCTCTCACCCCTTGGTAAATGGCTCCTATTTCCCAGGAGAGAGGATGCAGTGCCTGCCCCTTCCCAGTCCTGCACTCAGTCCTGCACTCAGCCCTGCACTCGCATCCAGCCCCATAGAGCAGGAGGCAGCAGCTCCCTCGCAGGCCCTGCTGGCCCAGGTTAACTGGGCTGGACACAGCTGCTCTGGGGACACCTGGCTTCCTTGACCATGGGCTAGAAACATGGGTCCCGCGGCTCCTCTGTGTGGGCAACACTGACATCCTAGTATCAGAGCAGACCTGAGGGCACCCAGGGCACAGACTCCTGGGGGCGTAGGTGGACTCCAGACATATATAAGTGCTCCTGCCTCCTTCAGAACCTGTGCGCCTCTCTGGGCCCACCAGCTGAGCATTACTGGGCAGAATGAAATGAATAAGCACAACTTGTCCAAATGAGAGGTGGTGGCAGGGGCGGGGAAGTGGAGGAGAAAGTGAGAGCTCTGAATTCCTGGGCTGTCCTGAAAGGAGCCTGGCTGGGAAAGAACGAGGACAAAGGGATGGTCATCCCTCCTCCTCTTTAGGAGGGGACAGAGTGGGATGGAACCCACAAGTGGGTCCTGGCCTCTCTGGGATTGGCGGAGCTCAGGGCAGGCTGTGGGTCCATGACTGGCAGGCACTGAGGGACAGGCTTCCCTGAAGGGGATGAGAATCTGAGAATCCAGACTATGTTCAAAAACTGTGAAGTCGGCTAAGATCTGACCCATTTGCCTTTATTTATTTGGTGAAGGTGAAAAATGTGAACTACTGCTGCACCAGAAGTTGCAAACTCCCATATCATAGCCACGTGCAACCACGTTAAAAAAATTATATATTTTATTTGTCAGGATTTTCAAGCTGCCTGGTCTGGGACTCAAACTACACTCGGCCATATGGGAATCCAGAGCCTTAACCAGCATGCCATCTGCTAGCTCCCAACCATAGTCCTTTTAAGAAACAAATTGGGATGCCTTTGTGCTGACTCTGGCACGGGCCATGCCTCTGGAAGGCATCTGTGTTTGTGTAACGTGAACCCTAAAAAGCACCTGCAGAGCGACCCCAGCCATTTGGCCCCCAAGGAAATGACAACTGCCCACCACGTAGCAGATGAAACCCATCCTTTGAAGCATGGCGTTCGAGGCTGCTGACGCAGTCTTTATTATGAGCTAGGAAAGCTATGCTCACTCCCAGACTAGGCGACAAGGGTCTGTAGATGCCATACTCTTTCAACGCTCAGCCCGCTCTGCACCAAGTCACCTCGAACTTCAACGAGCATACAGCGCGCCCGGGGACCTCGTTACAATGCAGCTTCTGATTCAGGGAGCCTGGCTGTAACCTGGAACCCTGCGTTCCTAACAAGCACCCACACGATGCCGATGCTGCTGGCTCGGGGACCTCACTTCCGGTAGCAAAGATCTATTCTGCGTATCTTCATCGACAACAGAGACGCGGCTGGTGATACCACCTGCATTCCGTTTTTTGTTAGAGGTGGTTTCTTTCTTTCAGAGAGAGCGGCACCCTCAAAGGGTCTCATGCCACAGTCCTCCCCGAGCCCCCCCAGCCAGCCAGGACAACAGGTTTGCACTCAGCATCTACAGACGGACCTGGGAGCCGAGGCCCTACGGCCCACGTGGACTCATCACCACAGAGCGTGTGCTCCCGTGGCACCGTGGCTGCCTGCATTCCCCACGCCTTTCAAATGTCTGCTTTCTCTTTTTCAGTTTAAGGGCAAGGCGTATACAATCTGAATATGTGCGACCTCTACTGATTCTGGAGAAGAGGGTCGCAAGTGATGGCCTTGCTTCCAGGACCTCTGGAGTCTCTGGATTTAGCTGCGAAACCTGTCCGGCCCAGGCGGACTTGCAGACCTGCCCTTTTCTATGCCTGGGGCAGCTGCTTTGCCTCACTGAGCCCCAGAGTACGGATGCAGGCTGAGCACTCCAAAACCTGGAGCTTTGGCAAAGCCAACATGATGCCACAGGAGATGGCACACCTGACCCCATGTGACATGTTGTAATCAAGATGATGCCAAGACCCCACTGCAGGGTGCTGGCAGTAGGGCACCACTGAGGAAGGTTGGGACCCCGTGGGAGGGCTGGGTCTGGTTCCTGGTCAACCGAAATAGGCCAGAGGTAGTGGTGCACGCCTGCAGTCCTAGCTAAGTGGGAGGCCGGGGCAGGAGGGGTGTGGCATGGCGAAACCCTATAGAAAATGCCTATCTCTCTATCTCTTTCTCTCCCCTCTT
>NW_006159712.1:3086316-3091580 GCF_000334495.1 Tupaia belangeri chinensis | reverse complement strand
CCTTATTTACAAAAAAAAAAAAAAAAAAAGAAAGAAAAAAATCATGCCACAATACAAAAAATATTGTACAAAACTACCTTCAGTACCTTCAGGCTCTACGTACAAGGTATAAACGAAGCATGAATAAATTCATGTTTAGACATGGGTCCTATTCCCAAGATATCTTATTATATATATGCATATTCTAAAATCTGAAATAAAAATGAAATCTGGAATATTTCTGGCCCCAAGCGTTTGGGATATGAGATACTCACGCTGCAGCAGTGTGTACACCCTAACATTGCCGGGTGTTGAGGGAGATAGTGTACCAGGCCTGACAGTACGCTCTCGGTGCCTGCTCGTCGCTGCGACCTTCGTGTTCGTTACTGTTATTTCCAGTGTATTTCCAGTGTTTACGGGCAGGCACCCCCTGCCGGTCCCCGAGACCTCATTAGCAGGGACACAGGGAGCTCTCCGAGGATAAGCATCTTCAAAGTGTGCACTGACTGTGCGTCTCCCTACCTGCTGCCCTGGGATGTCACTTGTTTGGTGACAGGAGGGGGAGACGACGACCAAATGAAGCTTTGGTAGAAGTTACTTTTGATTTAAGTGCATTTTAATAAATGTGAAATGGTCTGTACGCTTTCTAAAGATAACACCTCTTAGGAGCATTAGGTATAAATAATCTCAAGAGTATGAAAACTAGATGCTTGCTTTCTTACATTGTCCTAGACTAGGGGACCTTAGTTCCAACAGAGTCAGGTTTCTGGGGACAGCAGCCAGAGGATCGTGGTAATCTGGTGGCCATAATGCCCAGCGCTCCGCGCCGCGGCAAGCCTGGCCCTAGGCGCCATCTGACCAGTCTTCACACTCCAGTGATCTCGCTCTAGCGTCCCTGAGCTTGCTGCCACTCAGCCTGGAAAACCACTAATCTCCTCTCTGTCTGGGGCTACTTTCCTCACTCCTGGGAGCTCCGATTCCCCCATCACCACGCGTCGTCCCTCTCTAGACATGCTCAGAGCACTTTGCTCCTCAGTCTGGCCCGCTGTGCTCTGGGTTCAAGTTTGTGTTTCTCGCATCCTTTCCTTCCCCGCTGCCCCTTCGCCGGCTTTGCCCCCTGGCAGTATCCAGCTGCCCATGGTAAAGCAGCCTGGCACTCAGTGCTGCGTAATCCCGGTGGGGCATGAGGGTGCTTGGGGCATCCCTCACCCTCGCACTCAGGTACCCTGCCTGCTTGCCAGTCCCGCCTGGCACCTCAGCGGGGCAGACTAGGGCCACATGAATGGGGCGTGTGCACGGAAAGGCTGGTGCTTCCTTAGGTCTCAGGGAGACCAGAGGTCCTGACGTGCCTCTTGCATTTCCCCAGGTGAGGAGCTCTAGGCCTAGGACGTCAGGGAGAAGAGGAAAACACAAGACATGACACACTCACATCCCGCTCTGTTACCCACACTCGACTCTTCTCCCACCAGTAGGTCTGACCACCTCCCCTGAGCTCCTCAGAATCCCTCCTTCCAGGCTCAGCTCACATCTCATCTCTAAGGGGGGCTCCCCTCTGCCCCAGCGCCTCCCTCCCTTAGACTCAGCAGCACTGACAGCCAGTCACGGGGCCCAGGAATTTCTTCTTTTCTAAACATTCTGTGTCCAAAATCTCTCCCCTGGGTTCACGGTAAAGGTCTTCATCCAGAAACATCTTACACTCCCTAGCGCACTGCTCTCTGGATCCACGGTTGGGCTGGGGAGGGGACAGAACCTTGATTTTTAGCTTCTTGGATACTGGGTTTTAAGAAGTCACGAGTCCAAGTTTTGGAGATTCCACGGCTCCAACAGTCCACAGTTCTTAATTCCCAGAATTCTGTGACTTTACGATGCCATTAGTCTTGGGATAAGACCTAGATTTCCAGAAGGTCCTGAGCTTTGCAGTACAGAATCATAGTCTCCAATGCCCCAGAGTCTGAGGGCTCTGCCCTGTGACAGGGAGCTGGATGAACCCAGGGAAGACAGCTCCGGACCCATGTCCACCCAGAGCATGTGCCTCTGCCCTCTGGAGGCTGCAGATGCCACTGGACAGCTGGTCAACCTTCCCTTAAAGACCTGTCAGCACGGGCACTGCCCTAGAGGCCTAGTCCCGCAGCTTGAGGGGAGGCATTACGGGGCCATGGGGGTCTCTTGAGGCCCCAGCCCAGGTGTCCCAGCTGCTCCAGTCTCTGCCTGCTCACTCAAACCTGACTGCTTGGCACCAAAGCCTTCCCTCTGGTGTTGGACAGAGCCTGCGGGGGAGGCAGGAAGGGCAACTGCGAGTGCAGAGCAGTTTGAGGATGGGGAGAACATTCATGGTCATAGAATTTGGGGATGTTATCGCTGTCAGAATATCCCAAGTCCCGTGAATCTCAGGATCTTCTCTAGAACAGGCCATTGTACACGATGTCATTATGGAGAGTGGAGGGAAGAGGTGGAAACAGCCTTTAAGATGGATTTCCCAGAAGTGCCATTTGATTCTCAGGCTCAAGAACTGGGTGGCCTTTCCCTGAGGCAGTCTGTCTGTCTACCCTTACAATGGCTCACATGCTCCCTGGACTCCTATTGGCTCAGTAACTCGCCATGGAGACAGCTCCACCAATAGATGAGGCTGCTGAATGGAGTCAGGGCTCCTGCCCCACTGACTCTATCTCCTCCTCCCCCACACCCAGGCATAAGCGCAGCCCTGGTGGGCAGAGCACCGTGCAGGCGGTACACAGCGAAGGTGACCAACTGCCCTCTGGGTTCTGCTTCCTCAGTGAGATCACCTGGCTTTGCTATCTGGGAAGGAGAAATGCTGAGGGGGAAAGGGAAAAGGGAAGAGATTTATACATAAATATAAATATAAAATATTTATATAGATATATCAGTTTCTTTCTATTTATCATCTACCTACTTGCCTACTTACCTGCAGAAACTCTGGGAAAAAATAAAAAAACAGAAAAAAGAGACACTGGCACAGAGATCAAAGCTCTCTTTGGAAAGAGGAAAATAGACTAAAGGAATTGGACTATGACTGACTGAGAGATACAGAGAAGCACATAGCAGAGAGAAAGAGACAGAGACACGCACACATTGACCAGAGCCTCAAACCCAGACAGCTGGAGCCGAGTCCTGAGGGCCTCGTGCTGGGGAGGAGCCAAGTCTTACCGGAACCCTTTGTCCAGGGAGATGCACTTGGCCTCGTGCTGGCAGAGGTTCCTCTCAGGCACACAGTGGTCGATCACCTCGTCGCACAGCTCACCTGGCGGGGATCCAGGCGGGGAGAGAATTTAGGTACCACGGAGGTGGAGGGGGGGGCCTGGCCAGATGGAACTCATCCCGCCCCAGTCAGGATGTCATATCCGGACCCCGCTTCTCTCTCGCTGTGTCCCTTCTGCACCAGGCAGCAACAAAAGGATGATTCCAGACCACCCCGGTGCCCTGGGCACTGCCGTGGCACCGTCGATGTCCCTTCTGCACCAGGCAGCAACAAAAGGACGATTATAGACCACCCTGGTGCCCTGGGCGCTGCTGTGGCACCGTTGTGGGGTGTTTTACTTGATTGTTGCAGATGCCAGACTTGACACCGTGGGCTGACAGGCAGCAACAAAAGGATGATTCCAGACCACCCCGGTGCCCTGGGCACTGCCGTGGCACCGTCGAGGGGTGTTTTACTTGATTGTTGCAGATGCCAGACTCGACTGTGGGCTGAGCATTCACCTGGCTTTGCGTACCACACCTATTTACTGAGCACCTCCCAAGTGGCAGACGCTGTGCCAGGTGCTGGCCCACCCTGCTGTCCCCACTGAGTGGGGAGATGTACAGTAAGCAGGAAAATAAACACAGGGTCGTAAGTGTGACCTCGCTTCGGAGGTCAGGGAAGGCTTCCTGGAGGAGCAGACGAGACTTAGCAGCAGAGCTGACCTGCTATAGGTAAGTAAGCAGCTTGGATTTTGCAGGAAGAGAAACGGGAAAGGAATGTGGAGTTCCGGTCTCTGGATATATTGCCTTGGAAGTTCACAGTGCTGCCAAATGCCTAACGGGTCCTGGCAACCCAGCGACGGCCCTGCATACCGGCCCCCAAAGCTCACACCATCTGAGTGAAATGTGTTAGGAATGTGCGGGAGGAGGCAAGATAGCAGGTCCAAAGCATCAAAGTCCACGTAGACAACCCAGATGGAATGATCTAAGTGGGGGGGGGGGAGTAGTTTAACCATGGACGTTCTCTCCAGGGGTGGGCTGGGGTGGCAGGGAGTGGGGGAGGCAGGGCCTGAGAAGGCTGCTCTGGCTGCTGCTCCTAGGGTTTAGGATAAACAGAGGCCTGAGGGCTGCCTGGGTGGTCCATGAATGGGACATGGTCCCACAGTTGGTTTTCTGCCAGACTGGGGACAAGCTGACCTTACTCCAGCCTGGGAGGGGGCTCTGACCCCTCCTGTCCACATTTTGCCCTCAGCCTCTGAAGACCATAGAGGACATCATATTCCTGATAGGCCTCCTCCTTTTCCTTGTCACCTGAGATGCCCAGAGAAGTGACAAGTATGTCTGTGGGATTTGCACATTTTCTGGACAGGGACAACTGCAATGGCCCCCTCTGAGGAATGAACAACAGATGCGAAGGGAGTGCACTGCGGTCCCCTGTGGCACTAGGTGCTCCTCTGGGGCAGGAAGCCACCTCTTAAGTGTCCCCTCTCCCCGACTCCCCACTGCCCACCTGCCTGTTGTGGGTTTAGCTTAAGCCCCTCCTCTGCCCTCTCCTCCATAACTGCTGGCATTCATACCCTCTCTTGCCCACTGAGCAGATTCTCTGGACCAATGGTTCTACCCCGTACTGTGATTCCTCTCCTCCTAGGTAGACCCCTCAAGGGGAGGGCATCCCTCGCCTCCTGGTACTGAGCACTAATTCAGCACTCTGCATGTAGTTGGGGCACCATAAATACTGTTTATTGCTAATGCAACTTGTGGGTGCAGCTCCACTCTCCAAAGATGGCAGGTGCAGGCCACAGGAAGTTAAACCCTCAGCAGGTCTGCCTGCACCTTTTCTCAGCATGAAGGCTTGTCTGGGACCCCAGGAGGCCCAGGATCAACAGAGGAGGTGGTTTTTAGCTGGCCGCGGCACATCCCAAGAGCGTGCGTGGGATACCTGGCTACTGGGCTGGAGGTGTGATAAAGGCACAGGATCGAAGGGCAATGGCAGCGACTTAGCTGCCTTCCCTGCCACCCTCCACACCTCCTACCACCTCCCCTGTCTTCCCACCTCGCCCTTCATCCTGACATCCGAACAGGGCCAG
>NW_006159712.1:3084189-3084595 GCF_000334495.1 Tupaia belangeri chinensis | reverse complement strand
TGGAGGAGCAGACGAGACTTAGCAGCAGAGCCGACCTGCTATAGGTAAATAAGCAGCTTGGATTTTGCAGGAAGAGAAATGGGAAAGGAATGTGAAGTTCCGGTCTCTGGATATATTGCCTTGGAAGTTCACAGTGCTGCCAAATGCCTAACGGGTCCTGGCAACCCAGCGACGGCCCTGCATACCGGCCCCCAAAGCTCACACCATCTGAGTGAAATGTGTTAGGAATGTGCGGGAGGAGGCAAGATAGCAGGTCCAAAGCAATTCTAGGGTTTCCTCAAATTCCACGTAGACAACCCAGATGGAATGATCTAAGTGGGGGGGGAGTAGTTTAACCATGGACGTTCTCTCCAGGGGTGGGCTGGGGGGGCAGGGAGTGGGGGAGGCAGGGGCCCCGGAACCCGCC
>NW_006159712.1:3078547-3083483 GCF_000334495.1 Tupaia belangeri chinensis | reverse complement strand
GGAGGTGTGATAAAGGCACAGGATCGAAGGGCAATGGCAGCGACTTAGCTGCCTTCCCTGCCACCCTCCACACCTCCTACCACCTCCCCTGTCTTCCCACCTCGCCCTTCATCCTGACATCCGAACAGGGCCAGTGGGCCGGGGTGTGTGGGTCCTTGAGCCACACTATGCTCTTTCCTCCTTGCCTTAGGCTGGGGTGTCCTAAACCACGTTTCTTGCAACGTGAGCTCTCTGGGTTTGTTCACGGTGTCTTGGGGTGGGGTGAGAGGGAAGCTCTGAATCAGGTTACCATGGAACTGCTGGTTATTAAACAGTTTTCTTGAAAGCAGGAACTTTCGGGACCTCTAATGGGCTCACTGGTTTCATGACCCTACAAGAGGGTGACTATTACATGCAGGACTGCCCAAACCTGTTCTGCCCACGGAGGCTTCTCAAAGAAGCCATGGAATGCAGTCTGGGATGTGCCACTTTGGGATGACCGTAAACACAGAGGCTGTGTTGCCACCTGTTGGCGGCCTTTTGCTTCACCATAGAATGGCATATTTCACTGTTCTCATTATGGGCTGTTAATGTAGGAAATAAAGGAGCTGCGTTTTGGGGGAGGGGTGTAGGCTGATTTTCCTGAGGAATAATTGTGTGTGGGCACCTGCCTGTACTCTGGCTGGGTTAGGCTCCTCTTCTGTGCCACCCCCCAACCTCCTGGGCTTACAGATATTGTTTTCATTCTGTTGAATCTGGGATTCTCTCTCCTGCATTCTGCTCCTGGGATTTTGGGCATGCATGCACATGCGCCCAGCATGATTTTCAAGCCTTCAGGTCTGGGACTTGAACCAAGGTCAGCCACGTGGGAGTCCAGCACCTTAAGCACCATGCCACCTGCTGGCCTCCTTTAAAAAAAAAAGCCAGAGGGTGTGTACTTGCCAGAGGCAGAAAGAGAGAGAGGGAGAAAGCACCTCTGCAGTGGGTATGGTCACACTGTGACCCCCTTTCTTCCTTTCTCCAGTGTGTTGGGATGTGGGGCACACACACACATCCCTGGCTGCTTCCCAAGCCAATGGGACTGGGATTCAAACCGTGGGTTGGGCATGTGGGATCTGGCTCTTTCAGTTATGAGACCATGGGCCGCTTGACTATAAACTTAAGAGAAGGAAAAGCTTTGTCTTGCTCATTTGTGCACCTTAGCTCCTAGCAGAGTGTCTGGAAAATGCCCATTCTCTCCATAACCGCTGGGATTTATACCCTCTCTCTGCCACTGAGCAGATCCCAAAGACAGGTGAGTAGACTGAACAAAGCATAAACACAATGTAAGTGCCTCTCTGCCAGCCTCGACCACCACTGGTCTGTGGGGTTCCTAAGGAAGGCCATCAGCTGAACTAACAGCTGGACGGGCCCTGAGCCTGTCTCAGAGTGAGAAGGAGCTAATGATTTGGTGAGTGGAAGAGATGGGCTCGGAAGGAGGAGATGGACAAACAAGCAAGCCCCTCATGGCTCCTCGCAGTCTTGGGGCCCACCCCGAAGACCTATCACAGTCTCTGTGCACAGGGAGAAAGGAGGTGAGTCTCCCAAGAGGCTAAGAATGTGTGTTCTTCTAGTGACACCGTCTGGCCACCACCCACACAGAAACACGTGTGCGTATGGTGGACTCCTTACCCGTGTAGTTGGGTGGGCAGACACACACATAGTTGTTGATCCCATCCACGCAGGTGGCGTTGTTTTCACAGTCGTTGTCCTCACAGTCGTCTGGATTAATTTCACACCGCTGTCCCTCGAAGCCCAGAGGACAGGAGCAGCTTTGGGGTGTTGCGGTGGGAGTAAAATGTCCAAGTGGGTGGAGCAGGAGTGGCAGAGGGGAAGGGGTGGGAAATACATACAATTAGTCAGGTCTCCTCTGAATGAGGTTCGAGAACACAGTTTGGACCCATGAGGCCTGGGGTCCTTAGGAGCCTATGAGATCATTTTCTCTAACCGTCTGGTCAGGGCAACATCCCACCTGGGGTCATGCCCTTCAGCAGAGGCTCCTTCACCATCCCCAGCTAAAAGTGCTGCCCTGCAGCGGGCTTAGATACCCCCAGCTGTCTCTAAGTCGCCCTTCCTTGGCTCTTCTGAGCCAGTCTCTTTCTTTCCTTCTTTTTTTTTTTTCTTAGAGATTTTTGCTATAGGGCGCATACAGAGACAGACAAGAGAGACAGAAAGTAAGAAATCCCCCCGCAGGGCCATGGCCACAATCCTTTCTCCTCCGTTCTCCTCCTGGGATCGTGGGGTATGCAGGCACATGCACCTGGCATGAGTTTAAGCCACTGGATGTGGGACTCAAACCATGGTTGACTATGTGGGAGTTCAGAGACGTAACCATTACGCCATCTGCTGGTCCTGCCACAGTCTATCATATTCAAAGAGAGACCCAGAATAATAAATATCCCCTTCAGGTTACATTTTTCACTGTAAGCAGCCTTTCTATCTCGTGGGTCAGCAGGTTATAGGGGCTAAAGGTTTCCTGGGCATGAGTTCTGGACTGCCATTCCCCAGCCGTTGGACCATGGGTGGCCACGGAGATGAAATGAGATGATATAAACACTACACCTAGAAGGACACACAGGAAGTGCTCAGAGCGTGTTAGCCAGCTTCCGTCCTGGACAAAACCACACCACCTCCTTGGACTTCCTGTAGGATTGCATTTCTCCTTACCGCGTATTCCTACCACTCTGAGCCCCCTCCAGCTTCCGGAGGATGAGGGGATAAAGTGAGAGGGCCCTCTCCTGCCAAGACTGAGGCTTTCTGGTGAGTGTGACTTAAAATACAATAAATCAACATGATGCATTTCCTCTTTCTGTCTCTGGAGTATTAAATCTCTTGGATAAAAACATCAATCCTCCTGCTTTCTGTCTGACCTTGGTCACACCCTCGGATCAGGCAGGCATGCAGAGTAAGTCGCAGCAGACAAAGGCTGGCAGATGAGCGGGGTGCAGGGCTGGGGTAGGGTGGTGGGTGGTGGTGGCTGTTTGGGGTGGGGTGGGGTGGGAGTGGGTGTCTGATTAGACAGATGCTGCAGTTGCTCTTTTTTTGGCCCACCCCCCTGTCAGGGATGTGCCCTATCCACAGTGAGCGCCTCTAGCTCCAGATCTGGAATTCCAGCCTCTGGAATTCCAGAGCCTGCTCTAATTCGGGATTTAGCTGAATGAGTAAACTAAACTAACAGGAAGCCAGTTTCTGGACTCCTGGAATCCTACTCAACTCCCTCCCTCTACAATTGAAAACCACATCACATTTTCAATAAAAGACCAGGGCTTCCTGCGGCGGAGCTCCTGAGGTTCAGCAAAACGACTCATTCCTTCTTCTGGAAACCCGCGGCATCCATGAAAAAGCCCAATTCTTCAGCTGGGGTCGCTTTTCAAAGACCTGAACCATGGTGCTGTCCACCTGCTTTCCTGAAGGCCAATTATGATGGTTCTCCCCTGAGTGGTGGGGTTGACTGGCAGTGGGGCACGGGTCACCGGTCCCCAGAATAGGGGGTCACTGGCAGACTGGATGGAGGGTGAATAGAGACTAAAGTCTCCCCTGAGCTCCCTGGAAACCTTGGTGAGGTTGTCAAGGAGACTCCACAGGCAGTTAGCTGTCCCCAGTGGGAGTCGGGGCAGGGCACGACTCAGGTTTCCATCTCCCGTGTGGCCAGCTCTGCCAGCCTTTGCTCTGTTTGTGAGCAGGCAGAGATTAGAGAAGGACCCACATGGAGAGGCAGGTCACGCTCCCAGAGCTGTGACTCTTACGTGGTGTGACGTGTTATGTTCCCTCCCAAAAGACATGATGAAGTCCCGACTCCCAGGACCAGAGAATGTGACATGATTTTGAAAAAGGGTCACTGCAGATGTAACCAGTTAGTCTGGGGTTATACTGGGAGAGGGTGGGCCCTCACCTAATATGACTGGTGTCCTTATAAGACAGCCATGGGGGACAAAGACCCGGGGGAGTGCCATGTGACCACGGGGTAAGAGGCTAGGGTATCGCGGCCATAGGCCAAGGGATGCCGCAGATTGTCAGCAACCCTGAACGCTGGGGAGGGCCCAGGAAGGACAGCCGCCCTGCCTAGGTTTTGGCAGGAGCAGTGCTCTGTAGGCCCCTTGCTCTGGGACTCCTGGCCTCCAGAGCCCAAAGGTCACATCTGTGGTCCTCATTCAAGCAGTCCTAAGAAATTACTCCAGGATGGAGGACGGGTGCAAAGCTCATCCAGACAAGCACGCCTCCTCTATGCCACCCATCCAGAGGCCCAGCTGATGTGGAAGAACTTCCCTCCTCCTTGGGGAGCACCCAGAAGCTGTGCCATCTTCAGTCCTAGCCTCACTGCCTTAACCTCTACCCACTGCCCTAACCTTGTAGACCTGGCCCCTTTCCTTTTGAAAAGTTTCATGAGATTCCTCCTGTATTTGAAACTCCTCAATGGCTAAGGGTGGAAATGAGATACTTCTCTGTGCCGCCAGGAGCCAGGAGAAGCACGGTGGCCCACAGGGGACGCATCTCCCTCTCCCGCACCCCCCACTCCGGCCTGAGCAGCCCTGGCGGGGTTTCCTGGCTGGGCCCGGTGGTTTCCCTCCATTCCTGCCCTCGTGAATGGGCGACAGTGGGAGGTGTGGTCGATGGCAGGCTGGAAAGCAAGCTCTTGAGTCTCACTTTCCAAGTCAGAGTCTCCCGGGGCTGGTTTGGCAGGTGGACCCGCGGAGGGCGGCCCTGTGGGTGGAGAACCGGAACTTGATTTCTTCTGCAGACCGCGGCCGGCCAGCCCCTTCTGGGAGTGAACTGTGCGCAACCTGAGCTCGCGAACTTCCGCACAGAGCTTGGCCAAGGGCTGCCAGCTTACCGCTGGCTCCGTGGGTGGGGGGCAGTTCCCCGTGGTCTGCTTTTCCAGACCCACAGTCGGGAGAAACTGGCCCCCCGGACGCTGCCA
>NW_006159712.1:3025961-3077657 GCF_000334495.1 Tupaia belangeri chinensis | reverse complement strand
CGCTGGCTCCGTGGGTGGAGTGGGGGGCAGTTCCCCGTGGTCTGCTTTTCCAGACCCACAGTCGGGAGAAACTGGCCCCCTGGACGCTGCTAGGGAAGGAGGAGAGCAGGAAGGGGCTGAGGTTGGGGCTGAGGCCTAACCCATGCCTGGGGCTGAGATGAGAGAAACTTGAGCGGCTCCTACCCCCCATGTTTCCGGAAGCCCTAACGTTAGGGAGAGAAGAGGGCTGGAGGGGGTTTTGAAGATCCCCGGAGTGTCAGGATACGTGACTTGGGGCATGTCAGTCTGACTCAGTTCCCTCCCTTGGTCAATGGGGATAGTGCCCACCAGGGGAGGGTTAAATGGGGCAGTGAGGGACTCGCCTGAGCCCAGCTCGCAGTGAGCGTGTACGCAATGCCACCTGCTGATACTATTACTGTCAGCGACACGGGACAGAGGGGTGGCTTTGGGGCCAGCATTCCATCCTTCTCTGACTCCAGCCAGCAAGAGCAGCTTCCCCAGAGACCTCCTGGCTCTGCAGACGCAGGCTGGTAGGTGGATTCACGTTCCTGTTCCAGGGCCTGCCAGTTACGTAATGGGGGCAAAGGCCCTGCCTCAGGCTCCAGCCCCTCACCTGTACGGTGGGGGCAACAGCACCCCCCAACAGCACTCCCCTGCAGAGTACCAAGAACCCTGGCATCCTGCTGGACTGGCTCGGCGCAGTGTGAGCACACAGCAGGCTCTCCAGAACACTCTGCTTCTCCAGCCTGCCCCCGGAGGTCCCCAGGAGGCCCCCAAGGTGAGGAAGGACCATGGCGCGAGCTGTTACCTGAAGCCGTCCTGGTGGCTCTCGCTCAGGTGGCAGGTGCCTCCATGCTGACAAGGGTTCTGGACGCAGGGGTTGATGGGCACGGTGCAGTCCTTGCCCTGCAGAGCAGAGCGGGAGAGGCGCCTGGTTAGGAAGGCCTCCGATGGTGGCCGTGACCGAGGAGTTTTGGCATCCTCTGGGCGGAATCCTGGTGCGGGCGGTGGGGTGGCCCCGAGGAGGCCCTGGGACAGGATGCTGGGTGACTGGCGGCAGGCCACAGCAAGCCCTCGTCTCTAGGCACCTCGCAGTGAGAAGGGGAGCAGTGTGGAGTTCGGGCTGTTTCGTCTCTTCCCAGAATTTACACCTTTCTCGGACCCCAACGGCAAGAACATGGATACAGGAGACCTGGGTCCATATTCCAGCTGCATCTCTTCCTCGTCGGCTGACCCCGACCTTACAGAAGCCTCCTGACCTCTCAAAGCCCACCTCCTAGGGTTGTAATAATGAAAGCGTTCAGGTAGGGAAGGCTCGCGCGCTGTGTAACGCATCCACCACATCGGAGGCTTTCCGGAGTCCTAGGAGGTACTACTACTACTACTCACTAAGACATAAAAATAACCTGCAACTTGAGTAGGCAGGACTGAGGCTCAAGTGTGGCCGACAGAGCGTCTCTTAGAAAGTGACAACCCCCCAGAGGCTCAGCCTGGATGGCTCTGGGGAGGGCCAAGGAGCTGGTATTTACTCCAGAGTTCTGCAGGTGAGCCCAATGTTTGGGCAGGCTGAGAGCCCCTGTGACAGGGAGTTCTGGGTGGGCCAGGGTTTCTTAGGAGCAGGCCCCTCAGAGCAGGAGTCAAGTTGTGGGAGGTGGGGATAAGCATGTCAGGAAGAAGGAACAGCAAGGGCCAAGGCAGAGGAGGGTGCAGCCCCAAGGTAGCGACAGTGGGTCAGGGCCCAGTGTCCTGGGAGTTCCCCGACTCTTCTTGGCCTTCTGGTTCCTGCTTCTCCCCAGGACTCCCCAGGGGCACACCCACGTCCTGGCAAGCAGTCCCTGTAGGACACAGTTCCATGGGGTCTAGGAGGCGTAGGCTGTGTTTGTTTCTGGGCCACCAGTTCCGAGGCTCGAGCATGTGCCACACGCGGGTGATTGGGGAACCGTCCCACAACCACACCACCTGCTCGCCATCTGCCAGGGAAAACCCTCCCCTCCTCTGCTGTGGCCCGTGTCTGATGGAATGAGACCGGGACTTCCTGCCTGTGTGTCGCCACTAACAGGGCCGAAGAGCTCCATGGACTCTCAAATGCTGAAGCCTCAGGGCCTGTCTCCAGCAGTTGGAAAACCCAGGCACGTCTGTCTGGCTCTCTTCATGTCCTGCTGCAGCTAAGGGGCCAGTCAGAGGCTTCTTGAGGGGTGGGGGAGAAGGAGAGTGCATTTTGGGGTAGTATCTGGGTTTATCTTAAACCAGGGCAACTCAGGGCCCCTTCCCAGAGTCAGCACGTGGAGTGGAAATGAACACTGCTTCTCACTCACGTTGCTGAGCACGTTTTCCACTCCAGGCCCCATGCTAAGTGTTTTATATTCGCACAGAATGTGCAGCGACCCTGTGAGATTGCCACGACTGTTATTACCCTCACTGTCACAGAGCAGGAAGGCAGGCTTGGACAGCGTGGTGGCGGGGCCAGGATCGCACAGCAGCCGGTGAACAGGCAGCGAGTGGTGGAACCCAGACCTCCCGTCCAGAGGCAGCGCTGGGCAGGCGATGCTGGGCCCTCGGGGCTAGCTCTCTCCAAGCCTCGATTTCATCCCCTAGGAGATGGGAGCAACGTCTCCCTGTGGGGACTTAGCTAATGACTAGACGTCACAGGCATGTGAGCGACGAGCGTGGCGCGGCAGCTCCATGAGTGGTGTGGAGGGGGGGAGGGGTGGTAGTGTGACGAGAGGCAGGCTGAATGGGGCGCTTAAAATACTAAGTCATGGGACGAGCGGGTGGCATGGTGGTTAAGGCGGTGGACAATCCCACATGGTCGACCAAGGTTCGAGTCCTGAACCTGGTGGCTTGCTTTCTCACTTTTCTACTCTCTCTCTGGTAAAATTAAAATAAATGAATGAATAAGTAAAACTGAAAAAGAATTATAAAAAAAACCAAACTAGGTCGTTGGGAAAGTCATGAAATATTTTCTATGTTTTTCCACGTAAAAATGCGTCATGACCTTCCCCACGGTCCAATACATTTTAGTTCAGGGGTGTAACTGAGGGGTGGTTGTAGACAAATAGGCCCTGAAGGCAAGGCAGGGGAACCTTGAGAAAGCCAGGGCAGAGCCTCTCTGACTAGGCCTCACCCCTCCTGGGCCAGCCTCTCTGCTCTGGGAACCTTCAAGTACCAGCGGCTCCCGGTGGATCCCTCCCCTGCGGGTGGTGGAGGTGCAGTGTGCCTTCCGGCCCTTTACCTAGAGCCCAGAAGTCCAGGACGCAGATCCTAGTGCTTGATGACATGCTAACTGAGCCCGGAGGTGGAGACGTTGTCACTTACACGCGTCCTTGAGAAATAATCACCACTGCCAATGCCTAGCTTATTAGCCTGATTCCACCTGGCTTTGCTCAGAACCACTAGAGTTGTGACACTTCTTGGCTCTTTTCCACCTTCACTCGCTACCTCACCTCCTGTGTGCATGAGTGTGTGAAGGACGTGCGTAGGCTCCTGGCTTCCTTTAGGTTTTGAATGGTCAGAGGGCACGCGTGCTGCCAGGGAGAAAGAGAAAGCACCCTCCAGTGAGACGTGGACAGGCTGCGACCCTTTCTCCTCTATTTCTCCACCCTGTTGGGATTTGGGGTATGCAGGCACATGTGCCAGGCATATTTTTCTGCTTGATGACATGCTAACTGAGCCCGGAGGTGGAGACGTTGTCACTTACACGCGTCCTTGAGAAATAATCACCACTGCCAATGCCTAGCTTATTAGCCTGATTCCACCTGGCTTTGCTCAGAACCACTAGAGTTGTGACACTTCTTGGCTCTTTTCCACCTTCACTCGCTACCTCACCTCCTGTGTGCATGAGTGTGTGAAGGACGTGCGTAGGCTCCTGGCTTCCTTTAGGTTTTGAATGGTCAGAGGGCACGCGTGCTGCCAGGGAGAAAGAGAAAGCACCCTCCAGTGAGACGTGGACAGGCTGCGACCCTTTCTCCTCTATTTCTCCACCCTGTTGGGATTTGGGGTATGCAGGCACATGTGCCAGGCATATTTTTCAAGCCACTGGGGCTGGGATTCGAACTGCAGTGAGCTATGTGGGATGCAGTTTGCAGAGCACAGCACTTCACCACTGTGCCACTGTGCTATGGCCAGAGAAAGCCAGATCTATAGTTTTCTCCAGAGAGTGGGAAGAGCTATTCCCACTGGAAACTTCTTTCTGAGATGGGGCCTGCAGGGCTGCTCTAAGACCTTGCTGCTCAATGTATGGGTCTCGAACGAGCAGCACTGGCATCCCTTGGGAGCTTGTTAAAGGCGCACAGGCTCAGGCCTGACCTCAGATTGCGGTACCACGAGACCCTGTCAAGGGGGCTCCTTCCCCTCTCTTTCTCGCTCTCTCTCTCACATGCATGTATTCCCTGTCATGAGTACAATAAATAATAATAAGAAGACTCCGGAGTGGTTCTTGTGTACACTAGTTTGAGAAGCCCCATGAATGTTCGTGGATGAAGCTGAATGGCTGAAAAGAACCAGCCAGCAGATACGTTTCCTTTCCCCACATCTGGAAATAGTGGCGACATAATTCTCTGTGAGGTGCCTGCTGAATCCGGGCACAGAGGGAGGCGAAGGGTCTCTGTGGCCCCTTTTCATCCTTACAGCGGCTCTGGCTCTGCCGGTGAGCAGACCACGCCCTCTCGCAGGCGCAGGCGGGAAAACGGCTCAGGGAGCCTCAGTGGCCAGTGCCGTCTTTAAAGGCACACACTGTTTTTGCAAGAGATAACGGGGTTCTGGGTTTAGCTGATTTGCTTCCTAGATGAGGGAGTCTGGGTAAGTTATCTGATCTTCAAGAACCTTAGCTTCCTCATCTATCAGAAGAGGATGCATAGGGGACAGCAGGTGGCATGGTGGTTAAGGCGCTGGCCCGGACCTGGAGGCTTGAAACTCATGCTGGGTGCATATGCATGCATGCCCTCAATCTCAGGAGAATGGCGGAGAGGGACTGTCGTGTGGAGGTGGTTCCTCACTTTCTCTCTTACTGTCTCTATTTCTTCAGTGAGTGCACATGCTCTATAGCGAAAACCTTAAAAAACAAAACAAAATATGAATAAAACTTACTTCATAGGATGATGAAGAGGACTACCTAATGTGCTTATACTGCTTCACGGAAGCCTAGCGTAAGGGCAGACGAACACCAGCTGCTACCAGACACCAAACAGTGGCTGCTCTGTGGGCTTCGTCTACTTTCCTTTTTTTAAAGTGCAATATTGTGGCTTCCAGCTAGTAGGTAGAAACACAGAGATATCTGGACATAGCTAGATGAATGCTCTGAGTTTGGTGTTGTGGGTGTCTGAGGACTGCTGTCAGTTTAACAGCTCATCCGGGACTGCTGCCTCAGTCGCTCTGCCTGGGTGGGATCTGACCCTGGCCAGAAGAAGAACGGGAGCACAGGGAGCGACATAGCCCGCGGTTACAGGGCCCCTCAGGTTCAACCTGCTCCACTCCTCAGCTGAGAAAATGGAAGTGAGAAGAGGAGCAGGAGCTGCCCACGGTCACACCCGCAAATCGGAACAGGTTCCAGAGGGCCCTTCTTGGCCACCCTATGCTTTTCCTCCCCTGGAGGTACAGACAGGCCCTTCGGGGTCAGGGCCCTTGCAATTGCCAGCCTTACCAATGGGCAGTGAATGCAGTGGCCGAGAGCGTGGCCTCGTGGGGTTGGGTGGCTCTGAGCTTTGAACACCAGCTCCCTTCCCAACATGCTCAGTGTCCCCGACAGTAGACTAAAGGATCCTTCAGGGGCTTTGATGAGGAATGCTCAAGATAACACACGGACCGTATCTCATACGCTGTCAGGACGTAGTAGGCATTCAGTAAATGCTGGCTGATAGTTCACTGTTTCCATAATTATCATCGTCTTCATCATCTACACCGTCACCACCACCACCACCATCATCATCCTGTACCTCAGCCCTGCCTGGGCCCAACAGTTTCTGTAATGTCAAAATCTCCTGATTATTGCGAAATCTACAAGCTGTTCAGAATCTTGTGAACCAAGTCCAGACAAGCAGTACAGCATCCCCTGCAGCATCCCCAGCCTTTGCTCAGACAGGGGCAGGCCATGTCTCGTGTGGTCAGCATAGCTGGAAGAAGGTTGGCCTTCAAACCCAGCTCCACTCCTTTCAGACTCAGGCCCAGTTAAAGGGAAGGAAGGGAGACTCAGAACATGCAGTAGTTTAACCTTGTCTTTAAAACAGAGATGAACCACTCACCTCCTAAGTGGTTCTGAAAGTTAGAGGAGGGGATAAACGAGTAAGTCAGTTGTGTGCCTGGCCCGTAGGTGTTGGTTAAAAGGGGAACTACCCACGTGTGGACTTGGCAGCGTTGTAAACATACATGTCACAGTTCTAGGAGATGACTGAAGGTCCTGACAGTCCACAGTGCCTAACTGACAATCCCTGAAGAAACCATACCCCACCCCCTGTCATCGGTGGCCTTTCCACACCCTGGCACGAGGTAGTAGCATGCACGGGTATAGGTTAAAAGTAGCAAAATGCCAGCTTATCGAGTGCTTGCTGAGTGCCAGGTATTGCTCCAGGCGTGTCACATAGATTTGTCAACATTCATTTTGCCACAGCAAACCTGTGAGATGGACCCTACTTCACAGGTGAGAAGGCGGAGGTGAAGTTACTGGCTACTGCCACCCAGCTTGTAAATGACAGTGCTGGACTCCGCATTCGTTTCTCTGTAGTCACACAGCCCAAGTTTCCCCACTGAACTCATACAAGCCAGTTTCGGAGAACTCACCTCCTGAGTATCTCTGCTCTTAATCTCTTCTTCCCATGCTGCCAAATGTGTGTGTGTGTGTGTGTGTAGGGTGCAGGGTCTGGGACTCTGCTGAGTCTGTTGGAGGCCTTGGGGGTGGCTGGCTTCCAAGGGAATCCTTTGGCTCTCTTGTCCCAGGCCCATAGGTGGCACTCTGACACTTCCAGCTAGAAGCATGGCTGCAGCTGAGAAATCCACCAGGTAGCCCTGTTCCCCAGAGGAAGTCTGCCTCCCAAGTCTGCCAGGGCCCATGCGTGACCCCCCAGGGATGGAGACCTGGACACGCCAGTTCACACACGCATCCCACACCAGATATGTGCACCTTAGATGGGCTGCAGGGCTGTCCTGAACCCTTGGCTTGCCCAGTGCATTTGGATGCATGCCCTGAAGGCTGGGATCTGGGATACTAGCAGGCTCCTGTGGAAGAGGACCGAGCCACAGCCTTGCTCACCCCAGTGAGGCCCAGTGATCCAGGAAACCCTCCAGGAGAAAAGGCAAGCTTTAGAATCACACAGTACCGAGTCTTAATCCTGACTCTACTGCTTACAGACTTGGGCACTGAGTCAAACCCTTTCAACAGTCAGGCCCCATTTCCACATCTGTAAAACAGGGATTAATGAGACCTCCTTCACGGGTTTGCTGGGGGTGGGGGGAGGTTTCCAAAAGCAGGGGTGAATAGATGCTGAGCTTGACACAGCCCATACTCTACAGAGCTCGGTGAGTCACAGGGAGGCGTGGTCTGGAGGTGCTGGGTGAGAAGTGAGGAAGGATGGCCTTGGGATCAGCCTGGATTTCTGGGGAGGACAAGTGGGACAACTGAGGTCTTGATCCCCTTGCTGGGTGACCTGGGCCTGTCACTGCGTGGCAGCCCCAGGCCTTTTAACACCCCCTCCCTGGAACCAGCACTTTCAGGGCGGCGTTCTGAGTGCAGGGTTGGAGGTAGGGGCTGAGGAGAGTGCAGTTCTGGAAATCCTCTTAGAAGGGACGTCAGGACACTGGGTTCAAGCAAAGCCTCTGTTTGGAAGCATCTTAACACCCAGAGACAACTGTCCAGTGTTGCACAAGGAAAATACAAATGTTACATCTCCTCTTTATCTCAGAGTGTCATTGTCAAGATCATACAGGATCCTCTCGAACTGATGTAGGTGTGACAGGCCAGGCAGCCCCCGCCAGCTCTGAGGAGAACAGGAGTGTTATTGGCAAATGCGGCTTTCTCTGCGAAGTGGTTATCCAGCCTGCCCTGGGAGAAGCGCCTCTCCCTGCCGAGGGTGCTGGGGAAGGGGCCTCAGCATACCTTATAGCACCAAACTCCGGGCTGGAGGAGGGGCCTGGGTGTGAATGGCGGGAGGCGAGGCCTCAGCCTACCTTGTAGCTGTAGGGGCAGGCGCAGCGGTACAGCTCCACCGGGTCCTGGCTGCAGGTCCCGTTGTTCTTGCATGGACTGGAGAGGCAGGCATTGCATTTGGCCACGATGTTGATGTCCACTGGCCCTGGGCAGCAAAACCACAGAGTACTGAGGGTGCCCCGTGTGTACCTGCACACCGCATTCATACCTCTCTCTTCCCCTCTGGCTCCTTCCTCAGCCGGCTGCCAGCCTCTCCCATCTCTGTGCCCAGAAAGCAGCTGCTAGCCTCTCCCACCTCTGTGCCCCAGCCAGCACATCCAGTCTGGCCAGAGTCCCATTAATTCAGCCATTGTCCAGTGAGGAAAATCACAGTGGGACATCATTCAGAAGCACTTCTGCAGTCAAATCAATTACTGTAATTAGCCTGATCCGATTTTGGTGCTAATCTGCAAACAATGCACCATAATTAGAACCCCCCTGTGTATTTTCCTATATTCCAGGAAGCTCTGGGCCTGGGCTCTATTTGGACCTCCCATTTTTCCACCCCTAAAACATCTCCCCAAGGAGATAGAGCTCCTATAGCAGGGTAAGGAGGGCACGGAGCCTGAGCGAAAGGCACAGAGACTCCTAGGACGTCCCGGCAAACCTTGGCAGTAAGAAATGGAGGGCCCTGGAGCCCACAGCAAAAACGCTGATGACGAATGGCAACAGTGCTTAGGTGCGCTCTGCAGCCACGGCGGTTTACTGCGCCTACTGCGCCCAGCTGCCTTTAGCTGAAGGGTACAGGGAGGTCATGATGCCATGCAGAGCTCTGCAAGGGGAGCTCTGTGGCGCCTCTGCAGCCAGATTTGAGAATAAACCCTGAGAACCAGGTCTGCGAATGAAGGTCGGGACTTTAAGCGATCCTGAGGCTCACAGCTGGCAACTTGGAGGAGGGCTGAGGAACTCTGAGTGAGCTCCTGGGCGGGTGACCAGGAGCTGACCAACAACCTACCCCTGTTGGCTCAATCCTGGCTTTACATTAGAACAGGGAGACTGTCTGTCTGGTTTGCCTGGGCCTGTGGGGTTCCCAGGACATAGAACTTTAACTGCTAAAACCAGGCAGGTCCTGGACAAACTGGGACAAGTTGGCCACTTCAGACCAGAACCAAAGTGATTTAACACAAATCCCGACATTCAGGGCCCTAGACCAATTTAATCAAATCTTAGAGGGTGAGACACGGCAGCAGTACATTTTCTTTAGTTTATTTTGTCATAGGGTGTGTGCACTCGCCAGAGAGAGACACTGGGGGAAAGTGAGAAATCACCTAGGGGTAAGGACACACCACAATCCCTTCTCCATTCTCCTTGGATTTGGGGCATACATGCACACGTGCCTGGTGTTATTTTCAAGCTACCAGGTTCAGGACTTGAACTGCCGTCAGTCTTGTGGGAGCCCAGGGCCTTAACCACCATACCACCTACTGGCTCCAGCAGTAAATTGTGAAGCGCCTTTGATGATTCCCAGAATGTGCAGCTAAGATTGAGATCCACACTACTCTAGGGCTAGGTGGCTCCTGGAGAGCAGATCTCCTGGAAGCAGGCGCAGGACAATTGAAATTAGCTGTAAGCCGGAGGAATGCTTCTCAGCTGTCCGTAGAGGTGTGGGCACAGTGAAGTGCTGGAGGGTAAGGTACATTTATGGATCAAAATAAACCTTAAGGCTCTGAGAGGTGAGCAAAGCACATCAACAGACACGTGTGTAATAAGGCGAAAAGCAACTTTTAAACTAAAAAATTCAGGTTCTCCATTAATCAAAGACTAAAAGGAGATAATGTTTTATCTATTGAATTGGAAGTGATCACAAGGTAAGATGAAATAATGTCAGTCTAAAGAAGAAAACACTCAAATATGGCTACTGGAAACCTAAGTTATCTATAACCCTTTTTTGAAATCAATTTAGCAGTGTGTGTGAAGACCTGGAAAATGATCATATACTTTGGCTCAGTCATTTCTGTTCCTTGAATCTTAACTGTGATTTCACATTTGTATCAACGATTAGAAAAAAATAGAAATAAATACTCTAAAGATTCAAAACCAGAAACCAGTTGAATGAGTTGTGGTGGAATATTACAACATGGTGGTGGGGAATCAGAACCACCTGGAATTCTCTTCACTGGGATCTTGAGACGATCTGAACCTTAAGCTTTAGTTTCCTAATTTTCTAAAATGAGGGTAATATAAAAATCTATCCCAAAGTAGGGGCCAACCAGATCCCACATGGCTGACAATGTGGTTTAAGTCCCAGACCTGGAGGCTTGAGAATCATGCTGCATGTGTGTGTGTGTGTGTGTGTGTGTGTGTGTGTGTGTGTGTGCCCAAAATCCATAGAGAAAAATGGAGAAGAAGGAATTGCTGTGTGGCTATCTCCCCTGGGGGGTGTGATCTCTCACTTCCTCTCTTTGTCTCTATCTGGTGAGTGCCTGTGCCTTACAGCAAACTAAAATCTATTCCAAAGAGGAGTTAGAGAATTAAATAACTTGATACACAAAGAGTGAGAGATAATACATGAAAAAGAACTGGACTGACATAGTGTCCGATGCTCAATAAAAACCCAGTGGTAGTTTGTTGTCAAAATAATGATGCAGTCAATAAAAATCACATGTACAAGAAGTCTGCTGCGGGAAAATGGGGACACATTTATGCCCTAATAATGTTGCGTGAAAAATGCTGGTTAAAGAGTTTCTCAACTTTGGAGAAGCAGGCACAGAAAGAAGTTAATGAGCACATATGTAGAAATGCCAGCAGTGGGGTGTGGGGGAGAGGCTGACAAAGGACCCACAGAGGTGGGTCTATATTGATTTCAGCACCTGAGTCTGTGTGACCCGGGGGTAACCGTCTTAGCAGTCACATGTGCGGAGATGCCTGGCTCTGACAGACTGTGGCAACAGAGCGGACCTCCTGAGGGCAGCACCTACCTCTGCACTGGAATCGGTGAGTGGGGGTGGTGAGCAGGAGCCGGTCAGCCATGGGCTCAGGGCTACTGCAGCGGGCGATGCCAGGCTCCTTGTACCCGGCCTTCACCCACTCCGACAGCCACCGCAGGCTGCAGTCGCAGTGCAGGGGGTTGGTTCCCAGTGCCCTAGGAGGCAGAAGAGGGAGTCAGGGTAACAGCCTGGTGGCTGGCACTGCTGTGCTTTCCCCTTTTAATGAAGGAGCACTGGGAAGGGCTACAGCTACTTACAGGTGGGAGAGAGACGTGAGGTCATTGAAGGAGCCTTCGGGAAGGCTGGAAATGTCGTTGCCATGGAGGGTTCTGAAGCAGAAAGCACAGGTCAAAGGGTTAACAACCAGGCAGGGTTGTGAGCCCTGCACTCACTCCCTCTCAGCCTGGCCCAGTTCCCCTTGGGTTTTTCTCGGAGCCCTCTTGTTCACAGCAGGTGCAACCACGCTCTTTCCTGCAGCCTAGCTCAGCAGAGGGGATGGAAGAGGGGAAGGCTTGGGGAAGAAGAGGGTGGACTTTTAAATCGGAGTCCTTGGACAGAATCAGCAATTAATCCCTTTTGGCTATGCAACACTGGCTAAGGTGATTTACTTTCCTGGGTCTCCATTTCTGCACCTGAAACATGGAGAGATGTCTCTACCCAGTGGAGTCATTGAGGTTTTGGAGATAACACAAAGAACTGCGGTTAGGACTGACTGTTCTGGAGCCAGGTAGCTCTCATTCAAACCCTGATTCTGCCACTTACCAGCTGTGTGACTGTGGGCAGCATGACTTACCCACTCTGTGCCTGTTTCCTACTGTAAAAGGGGGATGAAAAGAGAAAGATTTGCCACAGAAGGTTGTGCATTAATACATGTGCCGAGAGCCTGGCATTTTAAAAGTATTAAATGATTAGTCATTATTAGTATTTGTGAAAGGGTCTTGAAGATTATCTGGTATAGACTGAGGAACTCAGTAAACTGGTTCTCTTCATGTTCACTTCAGCCAGTGGCATGGTGGTTAAGGTGCTGGATCCCACATGGCTGACTGTGCAGTTTGAATCCCAGCCCTGGCAGCTTGAAAAGCATGCCAGGTGGGACGAACAGATGGCGTAATGGTTATGTCGTTGGACTCCCATGTAGTCGACTATGGTTCACGTCCCGAATCCGTGGCTTAAAACTCATGCCAGCTGCATGTGCATGCATGCCCAAAATCCCGAGAGGAGAATGGAGGAGGGATTACGGTGTGGCCTTCCCCCCAGGCAGTGAATTCTAGTTTTCTGTCTCTCTCTCTTTGTCTCTCTGGCAAGCACATGCGTCCTATAGCAAAAAAACTCTCTTAAAAAGAAAAAAAAGAAAAGCATGCCAGGCACAGGCCCAAAATCCCTTGAGGAGAAAGGAGAGGGGACTATAGCTTGACTGTCCCTTTTGGGGGTGATTTATCATTTTCCTTCTGTCCCTTCCTTCCTCCCTCCCTCCCTCCCTCCCTCTCTCCAGCAAGCGCATGCGCCCTATGGCAAATTTTTAAAAAAAGAGAAAGACCGAGAGAGACTTTAGATGGACTGAGAAATGCTATCAACCCCAGTCTAGGTGGTAGAGGGAGGGGGCGCTCAGCTCTTAAGCCAGATGCTCGTCTTCATGGAAGGTTCTGGCATCAGCCACACACACATCAGTGTGGCACTGTGTGCATCTGAGTGTCTCTTGGGCGGCCCGTCCAGGGGCCAGGCCGAGTCATGCCTCTCTCCAAGAGCGCTGTGGGAGCTGGGAGCTATTCTCACTTCCAAAGCAGTGGCACGGCCACAGTCTTCAATAAAAGCCTAGATGACAGGTCTGTGAAAAACCTGAATGAACACGGCTCTGCCCTTAGGAACGGCCAGCAAATCTATAGTTTGTGGGTGAGTTATACCCGCCATTGAAGGATTAGTTAGCGACTGCATAAAAAAAAAAAATCCCCCAATTGATGACTCGCTTTGGTCCAGGCAGTGAAATGCAAGGTGAGTGAAATTCAGAGAGACTCAAAGGTTTTTTCAGTGACTGATGGGCACCCTCCCCTGTGCTGCTGATAAGGCACGCTTAAGGGTAAGGATGAATAACCTTAGTGCAGGCAGGAAGCCTTAGTAAAGCAAAGAGACGATTAGGTTGACAGCGGAAGCATGCACGTAGGATGATAACTAATGAATTTGCTCTTTTGTTTTCCTTTCAACTGGAGTTAGCTTGCCCTGGGTCTCCAGATGAAACATGGGTGTAGGCTTAATCACACTCAATGGAGAACAGCAGCTCTCCCGCTTTAAGGCAAGAGCCTCCTCTCCCTCCTCCTTCTCAACGTCACACTCAGTTGTCCTCTTCATAGCCAGCTCCTCTTCCACCCTCACCGTTTCTGGTGAAATTCTCAGGGTGGAAGTTGTCCTCCGGCCTTAGGCAGCCAGGACAGTGAGAAGGCAGTGGATAGTCCTCCAAAGGGCATGTGCCAGCTCCCCACCTTCAGGGACGGAGGAGGCAGGAGCACTTCGTAAGACCTGGACCAGAGTTGCTACTGTCTAATTCCGCGGTTACTCATGGACCCCTGCCTGCTATTGACTTGGATGACTTCCTGGCGGCCTTTTGCAAATGCACCCAGCCCCATCCTTAATCCCAATGAGGCCTGGGTCCCCAGAGAGGCATGAAGTCCTCATTTAAAAACACCAAATGACCCAAAGGCTGCTTGTGACACCTCCCGTTTACTGCGAGCTGAGGTCGCTGTGATCTCTCTAAGCTGCGGAATAAAGGGCTGTAACTTACTGGACAACTGAGGAAATCTGCCACATCGCAGGGCAAGGCCCCAAAGAACTCTTGTGTGTCCAACACCCACCCTAGGCCAACATAGATTTGGAGAATGCCCTCCCAGGGAGCACTGAGCATGTCCACGTTTTCTCCTCCCCTTCTCCCTTCGCCTCTCTGGGCTGGGGCCACAAACAGCTTGCAACTCTCAATGGCTCTGCAAGCTCTTGGGATTCCTTCTCCCCTCCTGCCTCTTTGGGGATGTTAAAGGTAAACTTGGGGATTTCCGCCTGTAGCCTCGGGCCTCATTAGATGTAGCTTAGGGCCTAACCATCTCTGGTCAGTGGTTGGTTCTGGGCTCCCTGAATCCTGAGTCTCCGAGTGCTCAGGTACTCAGTTCCTGTGGTGGAGGGCAGGAACTCTCCGAGCCCCAGGGTGGTGGGGTGGGTGAATTCTTTTCTGAGCAGGCAACTCTGTGCCTAGGTGACCTGGGAGTTAAAAACTAAGGCTCCAGAGATCCTCTGATACTTACTAGCTGTATGAGTTGAAACAACAGACTTTATTAGTTTGCTTTTGCTTTTGTTTTTGCTATAGGATGTGGGTACTTTCCCGAGAGAGGAAGAGAGGGAATGTGAAAAAGCTCCCCCAGAGGGGATGGCCACTCTATAATCCCATCTCCTTCATTCTCTTCTTGGGATTTTGGCCATGCACACACGCGTCCAGAGTGATTTTCAAGTCACTGGGTTCAGGACTCAAAATGTGCCGTCGGCCACGTGGGATCCGCGGCCTTAACCTCCATGCCACCTGCCGGCCCACGCCGACTCAGCCTTTCTGTGCCTGCGTTTCCATTTCTAACATGAAGGAGCTCTTAGTGCCTGTCTGTAGCAGGTATCTCCTGGGGAGTGTTGGTTACTCTTTTCTGTAGCAGCTCCTTCCTTTACTGTTGGGAAACCACCGCTCTCCAACATTCACTCCAAGTGGCTTGGCCTTCTGGTTGGAGCTAGGGCCAGATGAGCATGTGACCTAAGTGGTCCAATGAGAGGTATTTCTGGGGCTTTCTCTGGAACTACCAGGGCAGAGGCAGCTTCATTCTGTGAGGGCTGCTGAGCTGCTAGCATGTCAGCTTTCAGCCCATCAGGGTCCTCTGTTCCTTAAACGGGGAGAGGCTGTGGGTGGGGAAGCTTCTTGGAAAGCAGGGCTGAGATACAGAGAGCATGTCTGATATACCTTGGCTCTGCCTGCACCTCGTGGCTGTTGGGTAGCATCTATTCTTCCTGTTCCTGCCCCCAGAGCCACATTCCAGCTACAAGGGAGCCTCTTGTGACTCCCCCACTACACATGCCCTTCCTGACTTCAGAGCCTCTGCCAGGGGCATTTATATTCTCCCTGTCTAGAAGGTTCTTCACTTTCATCTCTACATAGGTAACCCCTGTTTGCTTCCTGGTCTCCACCTTAGAAGCAGAAATTTGAGGGGTGATTCTTAAAGTAGATAGTCTTGAGTTTGAATTCCTGGCTTTATTATCTACTGGTCCTGCACTTTGGGCAAGTTATGTAATCTTACTCAGCCTTTGTTTACTCAGCTGTGAATGGGGACACTAGTGGTTATGACTAAGTAAGGGCCACTCACTCAGAATCCTGCGACTGTTCTTTCAGGCATCGCCTTCTGTGGCTTATGTGTTTGCCTGTTTCTCCTTCTAGACCAAGATCTCTCTGAGGGAAGCAACTGGGTCTTCTTCACTGTCCTCCCTACCCCTCCCCCCAAAAGAGTGCAGCACAGTAAATAACCATAACAAGCATTCAGAAGAGAATGAGTGAGAGGATGGCCTGGAACCGGTCACTAAACCTTTCCGAATCACTTATCTCTTATATGAACGTTTAGACAGAAATATTTCCAAGACTATGTCTAAAATTGTGTAATTAAACTTTTTACTTTATTTTTTGTTTGTTTGTTTGTTTTTTAGGGTTTTGCCATAGGGCATATATGCTCTCTGGGAGAGGAGAGAGACAGAGAGGGAAAGTGAGAAATCACCCCCCAAGGGGCAATGGCCATGTCACAATCCCTTCTCCTCTCGGGATTTTGGGAATGCATCCTATGTGCCCAGCATGGTTCTCAAGTCACTGGGTCGGGGATTTGAAATGTAGTTGGCCATGTGGGAATCCAGCTGCCTTAACCATCATGCCACCTGCTGGCCTCACTTTTACTTGTTTCTATTTTGGAGGTTATCAGGGGGCCAAGCCTGAAGGCCAGGCTGGGCCAAGTGTGGAGGTCACTAGGAGTCACCTTTAAACTCACCAGAAGAATTTTATAACATTCAGGCTTCTTGATAAGGGATTGAGCTGTTTGCCTTGAAAGGCAGCCAAGCTACAGGCAAATAGAGCCCTTTGCAAGGATGTCATGGGGAGGATTCTTGTCATGGGTGGAGCAGTGATGAACAGTCCCATGTGTATAAACAGCATACTCTTTTTTTTTTTTTTTTTTTTTAACTTAGCATCTATGCTTGACAGAGAGACAGAGAGAGAGAGGAGAGGGAAAGTGAGAAAGCACCCCCTAAGGGGAATGACCACAGTGTACTCCCTTCTCCTCCATTCTCCTTTTGGGGTTTTGGGCACATGCACACATTTGCCCTGTGTGCTGGGTCCAGGTACTGGGTCCAGGACTTGAACTGCATGATTAGCCATGTGGAATCCAGCTGCCTTAACCACCATGCCATCGGCCGGCCCAGATGACCCAATCTTACTTCAGGGAGTGGGAGCTAAAAATATTGAGTATGATGAATGAGTCTCACTGGTTCCTTCACAAGCACACCCTGACTGGCATTCTCAGTGCTAACTGATTCCAGGTGGCCCTCCTGAGGCTGGGCTAGGGCGTGACACTGGGGACCACACACACGCAAGGCATCTGACTTGGTGTGGGGCACGGATTCCTGAAGGACTAGCATGTCCACAGGAATGTTCTCTCTGAGCTGCTTTTAGATTAGAAGTGAAGTAGGAAAAGCCTTTTTTCGCATACTGTTTTGTACTCAGGGATTCTTGACCACTCTGGGGTCACGTTCTCAGCAATGTAGTCACATTCACCTGCCCACACTTGCTCTCTCTCCTTCAAATGACAGTGCTCTCTTCCTGCTTTCCAGATCACTTTTGGACCTTTGTCTTTGGCCACCTTGAGGTTCATTCTCCTCCCTGACCCAAATGACCAGCTTCCCCCATCCCCCCTGGGTCTCTGTTCATTTCTGAAATTTTAATAAAAGTAATGAAACCCTTCAGAAATGAAAAAAGAATACACAGATGCTCAAATGCAATTGTAGATAATATAATTTCTGAATTGTAAATAAGTTATCTTTTTGTTTTAATTTTGCCATAGGGCATATGTGCTTGATGGCGAGACAGAGAAAGAGAAAAAGTGAGAAAGCACCCACCCATGTGGCCATGCTACAATCCTTTCTCCTCTCAGGATTTTGGGCAAACACACACATGTGCCCAGCATATTTTTTAAGCCTGCAGGTCCGGGGCTTGAACCGTGCAGTCGGCTATGAGGGATCCAGCTGTCTCAACCGCCATGCTACCAGCTTCCCCAATATTTATCATCTTTATTCTTTCTCACACTTTGCCTTTAGAGCAACAGCTATCAATAACTTTTTTTCATTTGCTCCCTTAGGACCTTCTTCATGGGTATGAATGTTATGAGTTAAAATTTTAACATATATACAAGTTGGATTTATTTGCTCACATACAGGTATGGGGTAAACACGGGCCTGCATTGCTATCTAGTTTTCATCTTTCTCTCTTTTAATAACTGCACTTCACTGACTAGTTGCATCATACCTTCCTTAAACATTTCCCCTCTGTGGCACTTGTAGGTGATATTTAAAATTTAGGTTAAAAATAACAGTGCAACAAAGATGTTAATGCAAGGGACCTTTCCTTCACTTTGGATTATTCTTTAAAATAAATTCCTAGATGTACAATTATTGAGAGAAAGGAAGCAAATATCATAAAAGAAATGTAGCCCATAAACGTTTTTATTTTCCTGAATTGGCCCTTCTGTAGAAAATGGTTGTTCCCCACTGAGGTGGATGGTTGGGGTGTGGGACTCTAAGATACGTTTTTTATTTGTGAGATCCCCACAACTCCAAAATGATGAGGCTACAGGGAACTAGCTCTTAATTCAGGAAGAAAGCACCAGTGTGTTGTGTGTGTATGGAACTTTGATGAGCTGATGACAGCAGTGGTGCTGGGGAGGGACACACAGCGTGCAAAGGAGGAGGGAGCCCTGGGCAGCCTGCGATATGCTCCTCAGACAGACAGATGGACAGGCAAACATTATTTTTTTTCTCTTTTCCTTGCATGTTGAGTTGCCCCCAGTAGAATTCCTTTAGTAATGAACCATGTGCACATGGATCCTTTCAGCCTCCTGCACATAACTATTAGACGGGGGAGGGGTTGAGATGGAGGAGTGATGGTGGGAGACAGAAGGGACAGGGCCAGCCTCAGTCTCAGCCAATGAGACAAGCCCATCTCCTGTTGCGCTGAACTGGAAACAGGGAAATGGTTCTGCTGATATTTCCATTCTCGAATTCCCCAGAGAGGGTGGATAATAAATAAGTGACAATAACAGATTGCACACTGTCAACACGGGCACTTCTTTGCCCCCAGAGAATTGATTTTTAATAACAGCATGGATGACATGTGGCGGGGGTTGTCGCTGACACTGGTGTTTTGTGGGTCTCAATAAATCACATCAACCTGGAGGCTCTGGATGGACCAGCTTGTTGGGTTCTATTTGCTGATTGCTCCCAGGCCCTGGAAAGGGCCCCAGGGCTCCGGGGTAGGAGGCCGGATTCTGCAACCCCCGACTGCTGGGCCCTGGCCGTTATTTTACCAGCATGGGCCTGTTTCCCTGTCCCTAAAATGGGTATAACCCCCTCAACTTCACAACACAGTTGCAAAGGGTTAAGTAAAGAAATAGCCATGAAAGGTCTCATAAAATAGGGTGATGTGGGGCCAGCCCACCAGTAGTAGGTGGTTAAGGCAGCTGGATTCCACATGGCTACCTGCATAGTTCAAGTCCAGGACCCAGTGCCATGAAAAACACATTGGGTGTGTGTGTGTGTGTGTGTGTGTGTGTGTGTGTGACCAAAATCCTGAGAGAAGAGTGGGGAAGGGGGGATTGTAAGTGTGGCCATCCCTCCTGGGATGTGCTATCTCACTTTCCCTCTTATTCTTTCTTTATCTGTCTCTCCAGCAGGTGCACATCCCCATAACAAATTTATCCAGTGATAATGCTCTAGAAAGGCAAGTGATTAACAGATTCGGGAGCAGAATGTCTTCATGGGAATATCACTCAAGGATGATATTCAAAAGACCACTTCAAAGTGATCTCCTCTGCCAGTAAAACAGATGCAAGATGGGAAGGCAGGACCGGACAGTGGTAAAACACAACATACTGAGAAGCTGCCCCACACAGAGAAGTTCTCGGTTGATGTCTGAAGGCCTTACTGTGCAAGCCCATGAACTGGGGCTGGCTGAAACTGGGAGTGAGTCATGGCATTACCCTGTAGAGGGTAATGTTTCTCTGTCTCTCTCTGTCTCTCTTGATTCTAGAAGAAAGAAATAAACTAAAAATAAAAAAAAAAGAAGTGGAAAGGCACAAAAATCAGGTGACAATCGGGTCTCGGTCGGAGGCAGTGAGGGAGCACCTTCCTGCTCTAGGAAGCTAAGCTGGGAAAACAGGGATGACAGTGACTGCTATTTATGTGGCCAGAGCCATGCTGAGTGCTTTACACACAGCATCTCATGCAATCCTCGTAAGACCCTGGGAGGCAATGACCGTAATGATCTGATTTGGTGGATGAGAAGACACCTGCTAGGGAGGGGCAGGTGGACTCCACGTCCACCCAGCATTGGACAGGGCCAGGCCAAGACGTGGGTGGCTGGGCATGGAGGCTGCAGACCACAGACGTCTGCCCCCAGGGCAGGGCCACTCAGCCATGCATTAACACCCGGCAGGGTCCTCATGTGGCCAGGTCTCTCAACCTTCCCAAGAGAATGTAGAGATTAGGATTTGTGTAAGGCACCCCATTATTTAAATGTTGGCAGCTTGCAAAACTTTTTTTTTTTTTTTTCCTTTTTTGCTATACGGCATGCACACTTGCCAGAGAGAGAGGGAAAGTGAGAAATCATCCTCCAGGAGGGGGGATGGTCATGCTGCAATCGTTTCTTCTCCATTCTCCTCTTGGCGTTTTGGGCACACATGCACATGTGCCTGGTGGGATTTTTAAGCTGCGGATCTGGGATCAGTTATGTGCGATCCAGCACCTGAACCACCACGTCATCTGCTGGCCTGGAAACTTTATTTTCTTTGAAAGACATTCTACGGGCCAACTCCACCACTGGTGACCCACGGCCATTCATGAGCTGGAGGGCCCTGTGGTCGCTGGCGTGGGAGCTATATTTCCTTGCAGAGGTTCCCAGTGTTGCATCTGCCCTCTGAAGCTGGAGGGGATGACTGTCAGCAGAATGGTCATCACAACGTGACCCTGCCACACACCCTGCGCTCAGTGCTGGATGGCACATCCTGGTTCTCACACAGAGGTGCCCTTCCCAATGTGTATGTCTGGAACTCCTGGGGGGTGACTAGCTCAGGGTTCCACAAGTGGTAGTGGGCTGGACCCCAGGAATGACTGGCTCCCAGGGCCTGCTCTCACGATCCCATTGAGCAAACAAGGGTGCTGGGTGAGGAGGTATGTTAGGGGAAGGGTGGGCTTTCTGCAGCGGAGGGTGGAGAAGGGGATCGCTCAGTTCACTTCTGCTGTCCCATGGGGAAGTTAAGTCTAACCCACGCATGGGTACTCACAACACTCGGAGAGACCGCAGTCCGTTGAAGGCATGGACGGGGATGCACCTCAGTCGGTTATAGCTCAGGATCCTGTGGAAAGGAGACACGTGCTGTTGGCTGATCCTGTTCTCAGCACCATGTGGGGCCACTGTTCACACGGGGTACCAGTCAAGGCAGGGGGTTTATCCTCCCAATTTTAATGTATCAACAGGAAGCATCCTAATGATGTAGGAATGTGGGGTGAACAGAACCCCAAATTCTAATGCCCTCCAACATGGGATCAGGGAAGCATCAGGATCCATGTCCCACTATCATGAAGACTTAGCAGCATGGACAGGAGGAGAGGGCAGCAAAGCAGACTTTAATGAAAGGAGAAAAGAACAGCTCTCAGGCAGGGAGGGGTCCCGAGTGTGGGTTGCTGATTTGGGGCTCTTGTTAGGGGTTTTTATCCTTACTTGAGGGTGTGTTCCCCTTGAGGTGGGGGTAACAGGAGGTGGGTACAGAGGTCATGAGACCTTGTTTGTCTAAAAGCTGTGGGCCATAAAAACCACTATCTTGTTCTCAGAATGTGGTGGGACCTGGAAAGCCTTAACTGGAGGCAATCGGGGGCCTAGAAAAATATAACTATTTTAAGGAGCTATTAGTAGTTCCTTGAATGAATAAAGTGTGTGCAAACAACCACTGGTGAATGATTTCTAAGGAAAGGTATGTAAACAAGATTCTGTGAATGATTTTTTTTTTTTTTTGAGAGATTTTGGCTATTAGGGTGTGTGCATTTGCTGGATAAACAGAGAGACAGAAAGTGAGAAGGCGCCCCACAGGGGGGATGGCCACGCCACAATCCCTTCTCTTCTCCTCTCAGGATTGTGGGCATGCATGCTCATGTGCCTGGCGTGAGTTTCAAGTCTCTGGGTCTGGTACTCGAATCATGGTCAGCCATGTGGGACTCCAGCAACGTAACCATTACGCCATCTGCTGGTCCCCAGTGAATGATTCTTAGAGACAATGGTGTCTCCTTCATTTGAGTCTCCATCTTAACCACGTAGGTGCTACCCATCTCCTATCTCACCAACAGTAAGGGGAAGAGAAACCTCTGCAGCTTTTCCTCCCCGTGTTCTGGAGCAGGCTGGCTCTTTCACCAGCCTTCTCATCACCTCCCTCTATTGTCACACGGTGAGTGCACACAATGTACAAGGCTAATGGGAAATAAATGGTTCTGAGCAAAGTATGATTGTGCAGGGAAACCCTCCACTGGGAAGGGAGAGTCACAACTCTCAGAAGGTATTCCAAAGGGAGCCGTCTTCAGAAGTAATTAGGTTCTAGTTCCTCTCTAACAGCCCGGACAGTGGAGCACTGGCCTGTTTTATTCTCCTTCTGATGATTATAATCTGCCCCTTGCTGGGTCAGTCACAGCCGAGAACTGGAGCCGAGAACTGGAGCCGAGAACTCCGGCCCAAGAGGACAGAGGGAAAGGATGGCCATCTCCCACCAGGCCCCGGGGCATGGTAGACACGGTACTCCACTGTACTCACAGGGTGGAGAGGTGGCTCATGTTGCTGAAGGTGTAATTGGTCAGGACACCAATGCTGTTGTTGCTGAGGTCACTAGGAAAAGAGAAACAGAAAGGGTCCCCTTACTGCTAGGTGCATCTGGAGAGGTCATTCCAAAGTATCCCATATGCCCACCTGCTTGCCATTCATCCCCTCACCCACCCTTTCATGCATCCATCTAGCTATTCATCCATCCACCCACCCACCCTTTCATCCATCTATTTACCCACCTGCCTTCCATCCATCCATCCAACTATCCACCTACCTGCCCTTTCATCCATCTACCCACCTGCCATTTCATCTATCCATCCATCCACCCATCTGCCCACCTGCCCTTTCATATATCCATTTATCTATCCATCCATTCACCTACCTGCACTTTCACCCATCCATCTACCCTTCCATCCACCCATCCACCCACTCATCTTTTCATACATCCGTCTATACACCCACCTACACTTTCATCCATCCATCTGTCCATCCAACCACCCATCTGTGCTTTCATCCATCCATCTATCTATCCATCTATCCACCCATCCACCTATCCACCCATCCATCCATCCATCCACTCATCCACACATCCGCCCACCCGCCCTTTCATCTATCCATTTATCTATCCATCCATTCACCTACCTGCATTTTCACCCATCCACCTACCCTTCCATCTACCCATCCACCCACTCACCTTTTCATCCATCCGTCTATACACCCACCTACACTTTCATTCATCCATCCACCCATCTGTGCTTTCATCCATCTATCTATCCACCCATCCATCTATCCATCCATCCACCCATCCATCCATCCATCCATCCATCCATCCATCCATCCATCCAAACATCCACCCAACCATCCACTCTCCCATCCATTCATTCATTCATCCAAAGGTTCATTTTCTGTTCAAGTACCTATTTAATCATTCAACCAATTGCTGTTCATTCATTCATCCACTCATTTATTCATTGAACTATTCAATCATTTACTCACATGTCTATTCACCCATTTCATCTGATTGACAAAACATCACACTACAGTAACAGATAACACAGGCTCTCCTATGATCTCTGGCGGATTCATCTTTCCACTGTCTGTCCACCCTCCTTCTCTTTTGGCACTCATTTATTTATCAGATTCTGTCTTAGGAGGAATGAGGGTGGTGGAGGTGAAGTTCTCTGCCAACTGCACCCCCACTTCTCAGGGTTAAATAATCAGAGCACTGGAAACATTAGCGGCACATTAGAACCACCTGGGAAGCATTTAAATCCTCTGATGCCTGGGTTCCATGCTCAGACATTCTGATTTAATTGGTGTAGGGTGGGCTTGAACATCAGTATTTAAAAAATAAATAGGCAGAGAGAAAAAGGAACCCTTACACACTGCTGGTGAGAATGTAAATTAGTACAGCTACTGTAGAAAACAGTATGGAGTAAAAAATAGACAACTTAATACATATTTTTAAAAAAAACTAGTGGGATCAGCAGGTGGTGTGGTGGTTAAGGTGCTGGACTCCCACATGGCCAGCTGAGGGTCAAGTCCCAGACTGGGCAGTTTGTTTTCTCACTTTCCCTTTCTCTCTTTTTCTGTCTCTTTCTGGTCAAATTAAAAAATAATCATAATGAAATTAAGTAAATAAATAATTCTTAGAAAAAGAAATTAGTGGAAATATTACCAAATATGTACAACATGATGTAATGTTCAATGTTGAAGATGAATATGTGTATATCCTCGATTTGATTATTATACACCATCTGCATGACTTAAACACCATACTACTGATTATATGTAAATACAAATACTGATTACATGTAAACCAGAAATCAAAACAAAAATATAAAACAAAAACAACTGCTCAAATGATTTCTCTAATCAGCTAATGCTGAGGACCATTGCTCAAGAGCACTTTACTCTCCCAATGACATTTGGCAATGACTGGTGACACTTTTGGTTGTCACTACAGGGGAAAGCACTACTGGCACCTAGAGGGTGGGCCCAGGGATGCTGCTGAACAGCCCGCAGAGCCCAGGACTGTGTGGCCAGCAATTCTCCGGCCCCACAGGTCCACAGTGCTGAGGTTGAGAAATCCTCACCTAGAGGCTAACCTGGGGGGATCTAGGAATCTGGTCAAAGACAGGTGGCTTTCTTCCATTTTCCCCAAGGGTGACACCCTTTCATTCTGGAAAAAGACCCCCTTTTGCTTTGAGGACTGGCTCCCTGCCTATGTAGGCAGACGTGGGCATCTGTACTACTTGTCCAGAGTTTATTTTGCACCCTCCTTGGTCCCACAGTGACAAGACAGTGAAGCTATTAAGGGACAAAGCAGACAGACCTGTGCCCCACCCATGCCCAACAGCCCTACTCTTCATTTCAGGGTGTTTCCTGGGTTTTGGCAGACCTGGAGTGAGCAGCTCCTACCACCTGAAGGGGCCTCAATTTGAATCATCTACTGGGGACATTTTCTGGAGAACTAAAGCAGGAGGAAGAAGAAATGACCAGTTAGATTTTTGCAAACCTAAGTGTGGCCACAGCTTTCAAGAAGCTGAAGACTGAGGTAGGTTAGGAATTCAGTTAGGACTCACGAAGGTCAGAGCTTACCCACTTTTCCCAGGCCAGCAGGAAGGCAGTTCAGGAGGCCTGCGCTGCCAGGCTCTGGGTGTTTTTGCACAGAAGTCTCAGCAGGTGAGACCTGGCACAGCAGGCTGCCCCATTCCTCCCTGCTCCACTCCGGGAGAGGAGTGGAAATGCTGCGCCACCCCGCGGTACCGCTCTCTCCTACCCTCCGCATCAATTTCCTGAGCTACCCCAGGAAGGAAAAGTAAGTGTCCCACCCAAAGCCAGGCTCCTTACACGAGTGTTAGGTGTCGGAGGGCAGACAGCTCTCTGGGCACGGCGGTTAAGTGGTTTCCTTCCAGGTACCTGAAAGAGAGGTACAGAGTGACAACACATGGGAAAGACACTGCACAGATTGTCACTTGCTCAGAGAAGGCTTTCTGACCTTCTAGGTAAGTAGGGTCCGTCTGTCCTTCCTTCCTTCCTTCCTTCCTTCCTTCCTTCTTTTTAAATTTAAAAGGATTTTTGCTCTAAGGCACATGTGCTTGCCTGAGACAGCTAGAGAGAAAGTGAGAAATCAACCTCCAGAGAGAATGGCCACACCACAAACCCTTCTTCACACTCTCCCCCAGGGGATCTTGGGCATGAAAGCACACAGGCTTGGCCTGACCCTCAAGCTGCCAGGTCCAGGACTCAAACTGTGATCAGACATCGAGGAGTTCAGCGCCCCAACTACCACGCCACCTGCTGGTCCCAGTGGGGTTTTTCTTTTATTCTCTTATAGCTCTCTGTCTCTACTCCCTTCAGAACACATTTGTCATTTAATATTTATTTGTGTGATTATTCAACTAATGACATTTTCCTCCATAAATTCCATGATGACAGGTCTCTTGTCTAAAATTGACCCCTGCTACATCCCTGAAGTCTTTTTTACAGAGCTGATACAGGAAGTGTTCAATCGATATTTGTTTGATAAATAAAGCTGACTTTATGCTCAACCCTCACAATATCCTGGTATGGCAGGCAATCAGAGAGAAGGAAAGAGAAGTTTAGAGACATGAAAACACTTGCTCAAGATCACCAGCAAGCAAGAGCTTGAGCTCGGGCCATGAGAGAACCAAAGTGACTCCATCTCACGGACACTTGGAGTCCATCTTACATTAAACCTGAGAAAAATCAGCCTTTGTCTTCTTCCATTTTACCATGAGTCTTATAGAATGTAACCTTTTACTTCCCTCACAGTACATTAAGCCCAATGCTTAGCTAATGAAAGTTAACAATAACCTTGCAGGGCCAGCAGGTGGCGCAGTGGTTAAGGTGTTGGAATTCCCACATGGCCTACTGTGGTTCGAGTCCCGGACCTGGAGGTATGCTTTCTCGCTCTCCCTCTCTCTCTCTTTCTCTGGCAAAACTCAAGTGAAAATTAAACAAACAAACAAACACACACACACACATCCTTAAAAACAACAACAATAACAACCTTGCAGTCTTTACAAGTACTGGGCTATGGAGACAGGGAGGGGAAAGGTACCACCAGCCCCCTCTCATACGACCTGCTAAGAAGATTTTACCAGCTTAAGCTTTGCAAGGCCACATCTAGATCTGTCGCTTCTAAACCAGGATGTAACAGTTGTCTCGACTGATTCTATTTTTGCTTTCACTACCTTGTTAGTAGCTGCTTATATTTAAACCCCTTGCTGAGAACTGAAACTAATCATTCTACCCTGCATGCCTGGAACTAAAACTGCCCCTTAAGCAATGACTGCCCCTCTGACACTATCAGGTCTTCTTGCCGATCCCACCCGAAGACAAGGCCAGGCCTCCTCATGATTGTGTCCTAAGATGACGCATGACTTCCCCTTTGCCTCTCTGATAGATGTGCATCCTCACTGACCCCTTCTCCTGTAAGTTTTGTGTCTGGCGCAGAACAGCAGAGAAGATAGAAGACTCCAGTTTGCTCTCTCCCTGGTGCTGGCCTCACCGGAATCCACTCCTCACTCACCAACTCTGGTCTCTGAAGATGGGCTTTCGTGGAGCAGTGAGTGGCATGGACCTGACTTCTGGTCCTCTGGTCTATGGGCACCCTTCCTGTTCTGGCATCGCTAGGAATTGAACCCAGGTCTCTCTGTATCCTTTCCATAACTCCACACAGTATCTACTCAGCTGCCAGAGGGTGGTGGAAGAATGAATTCACGATTCATCTTAAGAATGCTAATTCAGTGTGAAGCAGCTCTGGTGTGCATTTGGAAGCTGAGGAAATGAGGCACACCTGTCACCTGGAGCACTGTGCTATGGTTCTTAGCAGGAGGACCAGATGGCCAGAGGCACAGGGGTTCAGAGAGAGGATGCACCAACAGACGGGGACTCCTAGACAGGCAAAGGCTGGTCTAGACCTGCGAGGGTCACACACTGACCTGCTCTTCCAGGATGAGGCAACCTTCTGGAGACTCGAGTGCTAAGACTGGGGCAGGAGGTCTCCTTGTATACGTGATCGCTGATGGCAGAGGCGGTTGTTCCCTAGAGATCATTACTACCCTCCAGAGGGCACACAGGCCAATGCATTCACTCCTGCCTCTGCTGCAACTGCCTCCTGGGCTTCCTGCCACTCTACGGACAAAACCGTAAAACATCTAAGGTGGCTTACAAGGCCTGCCCGGATCTGCTGGGTGCGTGCCCCTAACAGCTGACAGGCAGGCACTGCTGTCCACTTGTCTAAGAGCGTGCCTTAAACTCCGCGAGAGCAGACTCCAGGTCCAGCTCTTCCCAGCCCCGTGCGGCTCAAACTTCAGCATGCAGGTGAATTGCCTGCGATCTTGCCAAGAGGCAGATTGATCCAGGAGGTCTGGGGAAAGGTGGAAAGCCCACCTTTCTAACAAGCTCCGAGGTGGCACGTGAACTGCTGCTCTGCAGAGTGTGTTTTGAGTCATAGAGTGCTAGCACATTGCTTGGTGTCCAGTGGACCCACCACGAAATGACTGATGGGATAGAAATGGGTTCAAACAGGACATGGGCAAGTTTCTCAATGACCAAACCAGGCTCAGCTTGAAGGACCTTTTTTCATTTTTCTATGCAAAAATGCATCATGACTTTTCCGACCACCCAACATATTACCTTCTTCATTCATTTCAAATGACTCTCTTCCTAGGGCAGGCCCACAGAACACCAGCAGGACCCGATAAGGTCAGTAGGTAGCCATGGCTCATGGAGTTTCGGTCCCTGAGGCCCTTGGCCCTTTTTTGGGTACTCATGATGTACCAAGAGCTATGTGAGGTGCTGGGGGAGATACAAAAACAAACTCAATCCCATTTCTGCCTTCAGGGAGCTCGAGCGGTTGGCCCCAAATTCAGACGCTGTGCTTGCAGGCAGAGGAGCTAAAGAAGGCAGTGGTCCCTGCATTCTCCTGCTGACCACGAGTCTGTACCGAGCAACTGTGGAGTGCCAGGGACCGTGTACACGGGTGACCAAGCAGGCGCGATTCCTGCCTGGGCACGTGCGTATGTAATGAGAGGAGCAGGGAGAGAGGAAGGAGGGGTGTAAGTTACATCTCTTCACTGTAAATTACAACTGCCATCTGTGCTTCGAAGACAGGGGGCAGGGTGCAATGGGGGAGAATGCCAAGGGCCTTACTGCAGAAAATAAAAATGCCTGAGGAGATGATTCTAACGTGAGTGTGGACAGGTGGAAAGGGCAACGCCTTGGAAAGAGCAGGGCAGGAGGGAGAGGGCAGGAGTGCAGTCGGTGCAGGGGCCTGAGCCTGAGTGTTGCACAGGGAAAGGAGGCCCGGAGTTGGAAGTGTTGCGGGCCCAGGGAAGATGCAGGAGAAGGGGTGGATGGAGCTAGGCCCTGGAGATCCTGGTATTCAAAGCAGACCAGGTCCTGCCTGCAGGCAGGTGTAGGCCTTGCTGCAGAGCTTGCTGGTTGCTTCTCAGGACTGTGCTCACCCTCTGGCCGTCCCTGAATGTAAGGCCACAGGGCACTGGCATTCCAAGCCGATACTCACCCTAGCTTCAGCAGAGCAGGGGCCCAGCTACGGGACAGGGAGGCTCTGTGATGGCAGTGAGATCCCAGGGTCTGTGCCAGCTAGAGTCTAGGGGCACAGGCCATGCTGGGCCACCAGCTCACCCCGAAGGAAGTGCTTTGTGGGCAGAGTGGTGTGGAGGGAGGCCTGGAGGCAGGAGCTGGGGGGATGGGCAGGGCCACTGGAGCGGTGCTGGTCCAGGCAGCATGTCTTCTCAGAGAGGCGATTACCCCATTACCCCGAGGGTGGAGGAGCAAGCTGCTGGGGAGGGGTCTGACCTCAGCCAAAGCTCACCCCTCCCATGCTGCTCTTTCTCCAGCTCAGGTTCCATATGATTTGCTACAACTCCCTAGCAAACTCGAGGCATCTAAGGTGAAAACCAGAATCAGATACTGAAACCCCAGGTCTCCTTGCTGGGATGTGTGTAGAAGGCACCAGGAAAAGTGCTTTGGAAGGTGCGGCCCTGGGCTGGGTTTGCTTTGTTCCCCGAGGCCAGTGGGTTAACCTCTCAGGTCGTACGAGGGCATGGATGGTACCTGCTGGCACAGACATTAACCATCCTAGTCCCCACCCTCCCTTGTTCATGTGACATCAAACATCCTCGACCCCTGGTTCCAACCCCACTGGCCTTACCCTTCCTCAAATGCTGCAGCCCCGCGACACAGGGTTCCAGGTCTTTGCCCAGGCGCAGCCGTACCTTTCCTCCTTTCCTGGTTAACAGATGCTCAATTCTCAGCCTTAACGGGACTTGCCTCTGTCAGCTCCCACCCCCACTGGTGATGTTCCAGGTGCCCAAAGCTGTGGGTGTGCTTCCTTGGCAGCATTTAACCCCCGTGGTGACGTCTCCAGCGTGATCGTGTGAACGGGGCAGCAGAACCAAGTTTTGCTCACCATGGCATTCCCTTGCACAGCCCGGCAACAGGAGATGCTCAGAAAACACCAGGTGTGTGATGAAAACCCCAGAGCTCCAGGGTGGAGTTCTGCAGAGCAGAGAGGGAGCTGCTTTCAGTACAGCATGTCCCCTGCGACCCTGCAATGTAGCTCCGAAGATGTGGGATCAAAAGGTTTCACTTTAGAAATGCAGATGTGCTTGTGTGGAAAAGCTCTCTTTGTAGGAGGCCCTTCATGAAAACTCTGAACTCCAAAGTTGCCAGGAGCCTGCAGCCCAGACTCCCCAGAGGCATCCTTTCAGAAGAGTGGCCTCATGCCCCAACAGCCTTAGAACTGCTGGAGCATTTCTGGCAGGTCAACCTTTGCACTGACCTGCATTTAAATGCTGTTTGAGCCCCAGCACAAGCGCACAAGTACACAAATGCCTCACTTGAAAATCCACACAGGTCTCTGTACGTGAGTGTTCTCCATTCCTGATTTGAGCTTTGCAGAGCTAACAGGTACCCTGCAAAGAACTCTGCAAAGAACTCTCGGATGAGCTGAATGGCAAGAGAGGGAGGGCAGCCACCTTCCAGGAGATCCCACCCCAGACCAGGTTTTCCACCAGAGACCTGGAGTGACACGGGCACAGCACAGGAACCAGGCAGCTGATGTTCACATCCTGGCTCCACTAAAAGCTGTGTGATGCTGGGCAAGACACTTAGCCTCTCTGAGCTTGCACGTACTGTTCTGTAAATGGGGTTATAATAATCACAGCCTTGATGTGATTATGAGGAGTAAATGGGGGTCCCTGCATATTGCCCTTGGAGCAGTGCCTGGTATACTCATGTGCAGCACATTTTAAATATACGCACCAACGTTTAGTGAAAAATAACGATCCCTTTGCTGTCTTCCTCCATTCCATTCTAGAGTTATATTTCTTTCTTTTTTTTCCTAGAATTATTTTAACTTTATTTATTATTATTGTTATTATTATTTTTTTAAAAATTGGACCAGAGAACAAAAGAGAGAGAAAGAGAGAGAGACAGAGAAAGTGAGAAAGCAAGCTGCCAGGTCCACAACTCGACTCGAGTTGTGGTCAGCCAGGTGGGAGTCCAACATCTGTAACCACCACACCACCTGCCCCCCCCTCCCCGAGTGATATTTCTAAAGTAAGAATTGAATCGTGCCACTTTCCTGCTTAGAATTCCTCCTTGGCACCTGCATTTCTCCTGGGAAGGAGAATTGCTCCCGCCACTGATAGGAACTTACACGGCCCTCCTCAAGTTTTCGGCATACCCTGTCCTTTTCCTCATTCTGCTTGCTCCCTCTCACATATGACGCCCGCCCCTTGAACGCAAGAGCTTTACAATGGGGCCTTTACAAAACGTACTCGTTTTTTTTCTCTTGGCTGTAGGGCATGTGCACTTGCCAGAGGTTGGGGAGGGGACAGAGTGAGAAATCACCCCCCAGGGGGAAATGGCCACACTGCGATTCCTTTTTCCTCCAGTCTCCTCTTGGAATTTTGGGCATGCATGCAGATGCACCTGGCATGATTTTCGAGCTGCAAGGTCTGGGACTCAAACCAGGCAGCTGGCATGCCATCTGCCAGCCCCAGAACAGGTATTTTCACTCCGTTCTCTCCTTTATTTCCATGGGAAATCCTCTATTTCCTATCTGCAGGGTCCAATCTACTGGCTAGTTTTCTCATCGTCTTCCCCATTCTGCTTCTAGAAAAGGGCCCTCATCTATCGTGCCAGCTGCTTACTCCCCTCCTGTGGCAGTGTCTGTGCCATACACTCAGTGGATACTTGGACGAGAGAAGGGAGCTTTTCCAGCCCCCAGCCGGTGCTTCGGCCTCCCTTGGTCCCTCCCACAGAGCTCTGACTGCCCAGTCGCCCCGAGAAGAGTCCTCTATCAATGCCATCTGCTGAGATCTTCTCTAGGCCAGGGCCTGCGCCAGGACACACAGTGCTGCTGTGCCTACAGTCGGTCAGCTCTCCAAAGACAGGCTCGACCCGCTCCAGCTGCTGGAGGCACGTGGCTGTCTCTCTCCCTGGGCCGAGCAGGGCAAGGATGCAGTCAGTGCAGGCATCGCTGTATCAGTGATCTGGGAGCCCACCCAGGGCGAGGGGCACAGAAGGCAGCAGGCTCTTCTTGGGCAGCAGCTGGTGTTGCTAGAGAAGGGCCAGCTGTCAGGATGGACCAGCCAGGACCAGTGACAGGTACTGACAGCACTGTGGCAGGGCTCCTGGCTCGCCTTCTCCTTGCTTAAATGTAGATGGCAGTTTTCAGAGGCCCCATGGCTGTCTACTGCAATCCCCAAGAAGCCAGGCTGCAGGGCAGAACAAACAGGGACTTGGGCCACTGCGATAGGGAGGCAGTAGCTTTGTGGTTGGGCTGTGGGGTCGGACAGACTTGGCTTGAGTCTGTGCTCTGCTGTGTATTGGCAGTGTGATCTTAAACAACTATGCAAACTTCCTGAGCGTTGGCCACTTTGTCTGCAAAATGGGAATATTTGAAGTTTTGTGGCAGGATTAAATGAGATCTGGCTCACAGTGAATGCTCTAAAAATGGTGGCTGTGGTGGTTTGCAGTGCACACAGGGCATTCTTCCTTGCTTTCTTACAACTTGGAGTAGGGGGCCAGCAAGTGGCATGGAGGTTAAGGTGGCTGGATCCCACATGGCTGACTCCATGGTTCGAGTCCCAGACCTGATGCCTTGAAAACCACACCAGGCCTGTGTGTGTGTGTGTGTGTGTGTGTGTGTGTGTGCACTCCAATTCCATAGAAGAGAACAGAAGAGAAAGGGATTACAGCATTGCCAGCCCCTGGTGGGCGATTTATCACTTTCTCTCCTTCTTTCTCTCTCCTCAGCAAGTGCACGTGCCCTATAGCAGACAAACTAAAACAAAACTCTGTTTCTCTTTTATGCTGCGCTCGCACTTGCACCAATGGCAGCCAGTCGGTGAGGGTACGGGCTGGCCTTGTAATACGATGATTACTGCTGCGCAGAGAGAGCCGGAGCCAGCATGGCCGACTGCAGCTTGAATCCTGGCACTGGAGGCTGGAAAACACACCAGGCACGTGTGCACGTGCACATGTGTGTATGAGTGCTCCTATCCTGATGGGACAGGGAATGAAGGAGAAGGGACTGCAGTGTGCTTTCTCTCTCTCCTAGCGAGGGCACACGCCCTCTAACCAAAAAACAAATAAGTGAAAATCAGAAGGGGGGAAGTAGGGGTGCCGGGCAGAGGTACTGAATGGCTGCGCTGTGGCTACGCTCTTCACCTCTGTGTACTGCAGGTCGACAGAAAGCCAGTCTCACTTAGGAATGTCTGTGACGGGGCCAGCAGGTAGCATAGTGGTTAAGGCATCCCTCAGCGGGGAGGGCCACACTACGATCCTTCGCCATTCTCCTCTCAGGATTTTGGGCATGCACACACATGCACTCAGCATGTTTTTCAAGCCCCTGTGTCAGGGACTTGCACCACACAGGCCGCCGTGTGGGATCCAGGCACCTTAACCTCTGTGCTATGGCTGGCCCCAAGCCTGTTTTCTCATGCTGGCTGGGCTGTTACCAATGAGAGACTTGGGCAAGTGCTTTTACTTCTCTCAAAGTTCCTTATCCTTTAATTACACTTAATTTTGTTTCAGCAGCTGGCAGTTCCACCTGAGACAACCAATGATGCCCGAGGAAGCTGGCAAGCCAGTCCTGGGAACCAGGATCTGGACGTAGTCACTGTTCCCAAACCCGGACTCCAGCCACCGTTGTCTGGGCCTGCCAGCTTCCACTGCGTCCAACACTCATTTTCCTGCCTGGCCTCGCCAGGCCCCCTGCTCCCTGCTGGGGGATGGCCATGGTGCTCTCTGGAAGCCGCCCTGGGTCTGGCAGGGAAGTGCTCTCCTCCGAGTACTGAGGCTTACTATAACTGCCTCCCATTATCCTTGTTATTTCGGTCTTTGTTTCAAGAGCTTTGTGGGAAAGTATCTGCAGGCTTGTTTTCATGGCATTTTCTGCCTTTGACATGTGTCACCTGACACCCCACTGGCCCAGGAAGGACAGTGTGCCTGGGTCATTTTCTGCAACCCCCATTCCAGCCTGGCACAGGGAAAGGACGTGAAACTCACTGCGTAACGTGGCATTTGCTCACGCGGGTAAGGCCATGCCCCTAGCCCAAACCCAGGGTGGACATGAAATTTCTAGAGACAATCACGACACCCCTTCTTCCCTTGGGCTGGTATCACAGGTTCCAGTCTCCCGGAATGCTGGAAAATGCCAGAAGCCACAGCACACACCCATAATCTATTTGCTCATTTAAGAAACCGGCCCTCTCAGGTTCCACCCCGGAGGGGCTGGCAGGGCAAGCCAAAGCAACACTCCTGGAGGAGTCTGGGTCCAATTCTGCTGCTTGTGACTGGGGGTTATTCTAGGCTGGCCCAGGGTGTGGGCTGGGGTCCAGGGAGACAGGGGTCCAGGGAGACAGCGTCAATGTGGTGGCGGTGTGGTTAGTGCTTGGGCACTCTGGGCTTCCGTCAGTCCCTCACCCCGGCTGTGCAGGCTCCCAGCAGAGGGCCTCTGCTCACGCATCAGCATCTGTCAGGGCCCTGCTTTCCCCCTGTTGATGGCCTGCTCTGCCCCTCAGGGAGCAGCTCCAGCCCCACCTGCAGAGAAGCTTCCTCTGAGTGCCACACTGAAGTCCAACCTCTCACCTAGGATGTCCTGGCAACCTACTTTTTCATAGCACCTTTTTAAAGTTTTTGCTATAAAGTCCATAGACTCACCAGAGAGAAAGAGAGAGAGAGAGAGAGACAGAGAGAGAGAGAGAGAGAGAGAACAAACGAACCCTACCCCCAGAGGGATGGCCATGTCCCAATCCCTTTTCCTTTCAGGATTTTGGGCACACATGCACACGTCCTTGGTGTTTTTCAAGCCGCCGAGTCCAGGACTTGAACGTGCTGTCTGTGTGGGATCCAGTGGCCTAACCACCACCACCCGGGCAGGCCCTACTGTAGCATGTTTACGGTTGTCATTTCATATTTCCTTCTGAGATGACTGAGTTGACCTTTCCAATCAGCTGCAGGCCCCTGAATGCAGGCTCCCACTGGCCCTGTCCACCATCGTCCCTCTGGTCTTAGTGCCCTGTAACACAGGCGGTTTCTCATCCACATGTGCTGAGTGAATGCGTGAAGGGGTGAACGAATGCACGTGTGAATGGATGCACGCTTCTCTTGGATGTGCGAGGGTGTATTGCTTACTGGGCTCCAGGTTCACTGCTCCTGGTACATTCTAGAGAGGCTTCTCTCACTGTGAGACTGGGCCTGCCCTTGTGTTTGTGCTTTCCAGAGGGCACTCATAAGGCTTTCTCTGTGGTAGCAAGAGGCTCTCAGGAAGAGAACAGCATCTCCCCCATTTAACTGGGAGCTCCTGGTGCAGGAGCAAGATCCGAGGAGTGCCAGGGCTTGGGCTGTGGAATGTGGAATGAGGCAGCACGTTCTGTGCATGAGCGGGTCTCAGAACTAAGACTTCCTCTGTAAGACACGGCCACACGCTTGGGAGGGTGTTATAGGTGGAGCAGATTGTCTCTGGGAAAGCGTGTTGTAAGCCGCAGTGCCCGCAGGACACATTTTTACAATCTTTCTGCGCTGTCACTAGAATTAGATGTGGGGGTTGCTCAGGAACCAAGGAAGGTAGATGCAGAGCACGGGATTTGGGGGCGATGTGGTGTGGACAAAGCGGTAATATCCCCGCCCCGCTTGCACTCCGGAACATCTTTAGGGAGAGCGAGGTCAGATACCCTCTCTCCAGGGAGAGCGCGGGGAGCCCACCTCCCGCCCCCGTCTCCTGCACTCATGTTGGGTGTCTGGGGGCTCTACTGCTGTCCTACTGGGATCCAGTCAAGGGTCGTATCCCCGGGCAGTCTTGCTCATGATGCTGGGGGCCAAGGGCGAAGGACGCTGGTGGTGCTGAGACTACAGGCGCAGGTGGGTACTCACAGCTCGGTCACGTCCTTGGGCACGCCCCTGGGCAGGGCGCGGAGCCCCTTGTTGCTGCAGCGCACCACCGTCTCCACGCAGGTGCACTGCTCAGGGCAGCGCGGGCCCAGCTGGCAGCTGCTCTCTTCGTTCCCTGTGGAGAGGCCCCATGAGTGTGGTGCAAGACCAGCCCCACTAGGGGGAGCAGGTGAGCAAGGCCAGGGGCGTGCAGCAAAGGCAAGCTCTCCCCTGCGCCATTCTGAGCCAGAACCAGGAATGAGGTTCTCACCACGGATAGTCTCACCCATGGATGCAGCCAGAGGACACATGTCTCAGGGCATGGGAAGGGCTGTCCGCCTTGCTTCATTTGACAAAGTGGCTAACCAAGGTTAACTAGAACAACGGACAGGGGCTGAAGGGATGGTGGGTGGGGCAGAGCCCTGCCTTCCCCCTCCTCGTTCTCCTCTGTCTCCCCTCCCACAACTACACAGTCGTTCTGGGGTGGTGGGCATGTCCCCAGCCCCCATAATACCTTAACCTCAAGTAGTTGGCAAAACAGCTCATCTGTCCCTGGACAGCCCCAAACTGGTCAAGTAGAGCCGTGCTGGCTTGAATCTATGCAAAGATGCCCTCTTGGATCCCGAGACCCAAGTCCCAGATCTCTCCGTGTTTATCTCCCTTAGCCAGCGATGGGGTTTTGCTGGTCCGATTCTTGTGAGAGCATACACTACGCCTCATCATGCCGCGCAGGAAGGTGAGGCTCAGAGCACCCATGCCCAGCTGCATAGGTGGCGTAATGCATAAGGTGCCACGCCATCTCGGGCGCCAAGCTCTCTGTGGACAGGGTAGATTAGCCTAGTCAGCCTAGCGTAGTCTCACAGATGGCAGGTGGTTCCTTTTAATACACAAGCATCTTACAATGAAATCACTCTACTGTATTTTGACAGGTTTCTGACTGACGGAAGTAAAATGACTTCAGAAAGGGCACCTTTCTGTAATGTGCATGAGGGACCGTGTGGGTTACCAGCAGATCCGCAGAGCCCAAAGAGTGGAGTGGAATCGGGTCTCAGGGAGCCTGGACCTGCGGCCACCAGCTGTCCCACTCCTCTCCTATCCTATCCACCTTCCCAGGGACAGCGCTCCCTCCTGGCCCAGCCTTCTCACCATCGCAGGTGAAGTCCTGGATGGCCACATCCTGGATGGGAATCTCCTTGAGAAAGAACGGCTTCTGGCACCTGGGGTTCCCACTGACGATCCGCCTCTTCCTCAGCCACTTGCCGAGCCAGGCCAGGTGACAGTTGCAGTTGAAGGGGTTGGACAGGAGGTTTCTGCAGAGAGAGAACGGCCCGAGTGTTTAGCTTCCTCTGTGGAAGCGGCCTGCTCCGGCTGTAGGGCCCTGCTCCCCAGGGGGCGAGGAGGATGACTAGGAAAGGGGATGCCTCATTCCAGCCCTCTGCTGCCCACGGACATGACCGTGGCCTCTTGCCATGCCCCCCCTCATCTGCGGAGGTGCAGCTGTGTGCACTGCCTGAGTCCCTCAGCAGACATCTCACACAGAGCCTTCACACGAACCATTCTTCCCGCCGGGAAGCCCTCTCTCTACAGCTTGCCTGGCTAGCCCCTCCTCAGCTTCAACACCTTTCCCGAGGAGCTTTCCCTGGGTCCCCATCTGTGTTCAGCCCTGTCCCAGCTCCTCCCTCACTCCCTCCATTCCTTCCATAGCACTCACCGGAGCGTGCAGTGATTGGTTTCTGCACCTGTTCTGCATTTGCTCACACCCTAGACCCCGTGTTCCCTGGGCGCAGGGGCCAGGTCTGTGTCCCTCTGTGCATCAAGAAACTAACACTACATTTTAGACAGCAAATGACCAGATCAACAGCAGGATGAGGGGTGGGTAGCAGCTACTCCTTTTTGACTGTTTATTACAGACTGGACTACCCTAAGCACTTTTACTTTTTATTTTTTGAGAGGTTTTGCTATAGGGTGTGCTCACTCACCAGGAAGACAGAGAGAGACAGAGAGACAGAAAGTGAGAAATTCCCAGAGGGGAATGGCCACGCCACAATCCCTTCTCCTCCATTCTCGGGATCTTGGGCATGCACGCACACACACGTGCCTGGCATGAGTTTAAGCCACTGAGACTGGGACTCGAACTGCTGTTGGCTACATGGGAGTCCACCAACATAGCCACTGCACCAACTGCTGGTTCCTACCCTAAGCACTTTGTAAACCTATTCTCTTCCTCATACTTGCCCCAACAACCCTGGGAAGAAGACAACATTATTCTCAATTCACAAACGAGGAACAGGAAGCTCGGGGAGGTTATATACGTGGGCCAGGCAGTCCTAAGAGGCTGCAGTCTGACACGGCAAGCCGGGGAGTCAGCTGTTCAGGGCTCAAACCCTGCCTGACGCTCCAGAGCTGTGACATTGCCAGGTCACTGCACGTGTCAGGTTGGTTCTCTTCTTCCTTCGTGACTCTGCCTCTCCTGGCCTCTTACATGTCTGGATTCTCAGTATGGAAGCACCTAAGAGGGGCTGGAAACAGGTCCACGCGAACCACCCCACCATTGTTAGCTCCTGCGCCACTGTCCCTTCCTATTGATGTCACTCACTCATTCCATTTCTTCATTTATTCAACAATTACATATTGGCAACTGCTCATGCTCCCGACCCAGACAAAGGACAGAGCAGAGGACAGAGCAGCCATCTATCCCTGTCCTGGAACTTCGATGACGGGAGGCAAATGGTGCAGCTGGCCCTCTGTATCTGCAGGTTCTCTGTCTGTGGACTGAACCAATGGCAGCGTGGAAAACGTGAGGTTGTTGCTGATGTGTACTGTGTGCTGTGCTTAGGCCTGGGGTGGCTGACCGGTACGGAACATGCCCGGACTGTTCTCCTCGTCATGATTCTCCAACTACACAGGGTAACATCTGCAGGAGAGCTCACTTAGCGGCAGAGTTCTGCTCCTAGGACTCGGTCAGTGAGTGAGGAGTAAAGAGGGATGCCTTGTGGTGCGTGGCGGCGTTGCAGGGTCTGTATCTCTGAACAGCTATCACAGGACGCCACACTAGAATCACGTAGTCCCCTCCATACAAACAGCACACGTTAGGTAAGTGCCAGGGAGCGACAAGGCACACCACAGCACAAACCTGCTGTGAATACTACTATGGGCGCACAATAAAGTATACATTTATTTTTTATTGTATTTTCCTAAAGAATTATTTTATTTAACTTTGTTTATCCATTTATTTCTTTATTTTAATTTGACCGGAGAGGAATAGAGTGAGACAGAGAGCAAGTGAGTGAGAAAGTAAGCTGTCAGGTCCGAGACTCGAACTGTGGTCGGCCATGTGGGAGTCCAGCACCTTTAACCACTATGCCACCTGCCGGCCCAGAAGTATAAATGTATAAATGAAATATGTAGTCTTGTGTGATTGCGAATGCTGCATGTAGTACACACTAACCAACTGCGGGAATGAGACAGACTGGGAAGAGACTCACATGGGCTGAGAGATGGGATGCCCTGCACTAGAGCCCTGGCTGTGAGTCCCAGGGGCCCTTAGACACCCAGGTCGTTCGGTGAGGCCTGGCTGCATTTACACAGCGTTTGTCACACGCTGTGTTGGGTATTATAACCTAGAGATGATTCCGGAATCTGGGAGGGTACACACATGTCGTATGGAAACACTATGCCATTTGTATGAGGCCCTTGAGCATCTGTGGATGCAGGCATCCGCGGTGGCTTTGGAATCCCCTGCAGGTACCAGAGGAGGACTGTACACAATTAGCACTAAGTAAGCAAATTACAAGCTATACTAGGAAATGGTTAGTGCTACGCAAAAATGAATGGCAGTAGAGAGACTAGGCCTGGGGAGGACACAGGGGTGGCATAGGGGTGAGGCAGGTGCAGAGGGGGCTGGGAGGAAGGACATTAGGTAGTGGGGTGGCCAGTGCCAACTTCCAAGGTGGGAGTAACCGGGAGTGTGGGAAGAACAGTGAGGAGGCCCGTGGGGCTGCACTAGAGCGAGGGAGGGGACTGAGAGGCCATGAGGACCCTGCTGAAGTGGGGTTCTGGGCCGTTCTGCAACTCTGCTTTTTATCCAGGCTGAGATGGGTGTCTGGGAGCCCGACCACAGGCAGCGACAGTGCAGCAGCAGCCATGGTCTTCCAGCTTTTAAAGGGTTTTAGGCAAAGGGAAAAGATGAGACGGTTCACTAGCAGCTAGGATAACCACACGGAAGTACCCGAGCGGCTGCCAGACTGCCAGGCACTGGGCACATTCTATGCCTCAGGCCTCACTGTGCATTAGGAATGTGAGTGTCGCTCCCCAGCACTGCTCTGAGGTGCATCATCCAGGAGGGAAAACGAAAGCTCACAGAGATGGAGTAAGGACCCACATCTCCCACATGGAGCCAGGATCTGGACTTGGGAAGTTCGCCTCTGCGGTCTTAGCCATTATTCTACATAACCACCCTCACCGATATGGTGAAGTACCCAGCAGGGACACTTATTTGGGTGTCTAGAAAAATGGGTTCAAATTCTGGTTCTGACATTTCACTGAAGCAGCTGTGACCCCTCTTTTGATCCTGTCTGATGGTGTCGCTGGGTGCTGAAGCGTTCCAGTGTCCCCCAAGGCTGTCCTGCAGCCTGCCCTCACGTGTGCTCTCTCGCAGTGCTGTGGCCATCCTGGGACTGCTTAGCCCCATGTATTTGCTCTACTCCAACCAACCGCAAGGCCTCTGCGCATGTTCTTTCCCTGAAGGAACCACTTCCTCTTTTCTTCAACAAGCTAACTCCCACTTTCCTCCCAGAACACAGCTCCGGTGTTCCTCAGCAAGGCCTGTGTGGCTAGGTTTTCCTAGCACTGCGGCCCTCCTCTCTGAGGCGATTCATTAGCTTTGAGCTCCAGGAAGGAGGACCGGGTCTGTGTATTCTCAGCACACAGATGGGCCTGGCACATGCGGGGAGTCTAACCAATGTTCAGAAAGTGGACAGATGGATAGACGACCTTGGTCAAAGACAGCAGGGAGCTGGGAGGGGAGAGGTCTGCAGAGACGCCCAGAGTGGCAGTGAATTCAGGAGAACTTACATGGTGGACAGGGAGACAAGTGTGGTGAAGGCGCCGGGGGTGATGGTGGTGATCCGATTGTCGTAGAGGGAGAGCAGCCTCACTGAACTCAGGCCGGCAAATGTGTCATTGCCCACACAGCTGATCAGGTTACTCCGCAGCATCCTGCAGGGAGAGGGTGGGGTTGAGGGAACAGAGACATTACCCTTTCATTTCTCAAACAATACCACAAAGGCAATGGCGCGTGTGCGTGCATGCGTGCGTGCGTGCGTGCACAGGTGCATGCTTTTGCCGGCTCCTGAGCCCCATCTGGCCATGTTGCTCAGGCTTTCTGTGTGTGAGCAGGGCCTGGATCCTCACTGCGGCTGTGTAAGAATGTGTGGGATTCTCTTTGTGCATGCTTTATTTACTGTGCAAGCATGCGTCCTGCATATATGTGTGTGTATATGTGCATATTGCATGGTCGTTAGTGTGGGCATGTGTATTTCTGGGAGAAGAAGGGAGAATCAAGAAGTGGCAGCAGTGGGCTGGTGGCGTGGTGGTTAAGGAGGCCGGATCCCACATGGCTGACGGCGTGGTTTGAGTCCCAGACTTGGTTGTTTGAAAACCATGCTGGGAGCACATGCCTGCCTGCCCAAACTCCTGAGAGGAGAATGGAGGAGGGACTGCAGTGTGACCAACCCCCCAGGGGTGATTTCTCACTTTCCTTCTCTCTCTCCAGCAAATGCACATGGCTGTGGGCAAATCAGAACAGAAGCGGCAGCTCGTGTGTCTCTCTCGTTCGTGTCTGTGGTTAGTGCTGTTGCGTGTGTCTGCCATTTTGTGTACGTATCTACATCCCTGTAATGTCTGTGGGTAAACGTGTGCCTCATCAGCATGCCTCTGGTCCATGCGCTCCACATGTGCCTACGCTAGAGGATGGCTCAGAGGGTGCTGTGTGTGCTGAGGGTGCCCAGTATGCCAGGTGCTTTCCCATCAAAGGCTGGGAAACGTCTCGTGGCTCTGGTTCCAGAGAGGAAGAAATTTAGCAAGGAGGCTAGCGCCTGGGTCCCGTGAGCCTTCGTGGTTGCTCTAGTTCCCCTGGACCATACCCTCCCCAGCTCCCTCCAGGCCTGGGTCCAGGCCCTGGGTACTCACAAGGTCTTGAGGCCACTGAGGCCACGGAACATGCGCCCGTGCACCGTCTCCAGCTGGTTCCCCGTCAGCATCAGCTCCTGCACACTGGCAGCGCCGTCGAAGGTACCTTCTCGCACCTCCTTGATTCTGTTGTTACTCAGGTTTCTAGAAAATGGGATAGGATGAGGGAGAATAAAGGGGGGCAGGCGGCCAGGATGCAGGGAGGGAATCACTGGCCCTATAGCCAGGTAGGGACTGTCAAGGGCCCCTTGCATTGAGGACCAGATGGCTGGGGGAGCTCAGCACAGGCTCCCTGATGCTCTGTCTTCACACTTGTGCCCTGGGAGTGGGGACTCCAGCCCCGCCCAGGTGGCTACCTTTGTGAAATAGAGTCTGTGAGATGTGAAGCCTTTTCAGTGTAATCCTCTCTTCATTGCCCTGGGGGCTAGCAAATTGTATCTATTTATTTAGAGAGTGATGCTTTTGCTATAGGGTGCGCACAATTGCCAGAGAGACAGAAAGCAAGAAATCACTCCCTGGGGAGGTGGCCACACCACAATCCCTTCTCCATTCTCCTCTCAGAATTTTGGGCACACGTGCACACAGGTCTGGTGTGAGTTTTAAGCTGCTGGGTCTGGGACTCGAACCGTACTCAACTACATGGAGTCCAGCAATGTAACCATTATGCCATCTGCTGGCACCGCAAATTGTATTTTTAAAAATATAATTATTTATTTAATTTTATTTATTATTATTTTTCTAATTTATTTTCTATTAATTTCCTAATCGGGCACGTACCTCACCAGAGAAACACACACACAGAAAGAGAAAGCAAACTGCCAGGTCTGGGACTTGAACTGAGGTCGGCTATGTGGAACTCCAGCTCCCTAGCCACCATGCCACCTGCTGGTCCTGGGGACTAGTAAATTTAAAACTGTAATTTGCAAACTCTTTTCTTTTCAGTAGATAATCTCACCAAGCACTAATTCTCAAGGGGTAGTGGGAGAATACAGAACAAGACGCCATCCCAGCGGTGGGACACTTGCGGAACTTCTGGCTCTCTCACCAGAGCCTGGTAGAAATAGAGGTATCACTCACCGAGAGCCTGTTATGTCCTGGGCACCACATGGCGCTGTGGCCAGCGAAATCCCAGCACACCCTTAGACAATGCCCATTTTCTGGATGAGGGTACTGAGGTGCAGCGAGATGAAGTGGCGTGCCCACTGGGACAGCTGAGCACCGCGCTTGGAGCACCCGGTTTTCTGGCACACTCAGGGTGCCTCACTGAACCGCCTCTTTCATAAGCAATATTCCTTTGGTGAGACGGATACTTGCCCTCTTCCATTACTGCTCTGCAGACTCAGGATTTGGAATACCGTGCTTTCTCTAAATGTGCTGGGTCCTACCGAACCCTGAGCACCACCACGTGACTTCCGCTGAGCTCCCAGGCTCCTCCCTCCGATGCCCAATGCTGACCCCAGGGCACAGGCTCCTCCCTCCGATGTCCAGTGCCCACCCCACACCGCAGCCTGACCAGAGATCTTAACAGCAAGCAGATCCCGGGGAGCCGCTTGCGCTGTGAGTTCTGGGTCCTCCCCGGCAGGTGAGGAACAGGAACCTGCAAGGACTATCCACATGTCCAGACTGAGCGCGCCCCTGGCTGGCCAGCTGGCACTGAAGAAGCTAGTTTCCATGAGCTCAGGGAAGAGTCCAGCCTTGTGTCAGGGCCTTGCACAAGACCGGCTTCTGAGAACAGGAAATACCGCGGGTGGGGAGGGGGCCTGCCGCTTTGCTGAGCATGCCAGAACGGGGGGGCCCTCGGGGATGCTGCAGGTGCCCCGATTTGACATAGGAATCCTGAGACCCATCAGGCACTGTTCCGGTCACAGAGCATTGGTAGGGAGTGGCCCACAGGACCACACCAACGGTCCTGGGTACTTCTGTTCCTCCCAGGCTCCCCCTACATGAGCTCTGGACCGACCCAGCAGGAGGCAAAGCCTCCTTTAGGGACTGACTTGGAGCCAGTGATGGCAGCACCTGGCCTCAGTGTAGGCTATGTCCCCTCTTCCTAAGGAGACCAGCCCCCAGGTGGGGCAGTGGTGGCCCCTGGTGCAGGCGTGGAGGAAACAGAGGCTGCCTCAGTCTCCTTCCCACTGGCTGCCCCCTCCCCGCTCTCCAGTCCTTCCTCGTCCTGCCAGGGGAACAGGAGCAAATGCACCCCAGGAGCCCTCGCCCGAGGTCTGAGAGTCGGGAGACTCTGGGACTGGATTTCTGCTCCTTCCTGGCTCTCCTTAAACTCAGCTGGTTTTCCTATAAATCCTGGTAGCCCTGGCCCAGGATAACCCAGGAATGAAGGTAATGCACTGGGGAGACTGCAAATTACCCCAAAATTAGACGTGGGAGGAGAGATAAAGGCTCTCCCAGTAGCTATAACTCACCCAAATGCTGGAGGAGAAGGATTTTGCTCCCAAGAGCTGGGCTTCTTGGGGGATTAAAGTACATGGGACAGGCAATGAAGATGAGTTACAACTGCGATGAAGTGGGAGGGTGCCCATTTCCTGACATCTGTTTCTTTAAACGAGCAAAATTAACATCACATTACTGTAAGGTTTGTGAATTGGATTTTCTCAGGCTGGGAGAATGGAAAACAGAAGGAGACTAAAAAAGGGGTAGAACTTTCTGTTTTTTTCGGGCTGCTGCTCTCTCCCTCTAGCACAGCATTGCAGGCAAGCACCCCAGAAATGAAACTTAGTGCAGGGGTTTGCAAGAATTCTGTCACGTTCTCAAGGCACTATCTTCCTGATGAAGCCCCAGGACCCAGGAAACCCTGAAATGTAAAACTGGGACCACTGGGGGCCTCTCTCCACCCTTGTCTCTGCAGTCCCACCTGAAGGAAAACTGCTTTTGTGTGGCTTTGACTTTGAAGGATTGGGTGGGGTGACCCTAGAGGACCAGCTCTGGAGACTCTCACCCCAGAGCCCAGGTTGGTATGGAGGGGTCTTGGCCCCACTGCCTCTGAAGGCTCTGGGCATAGCTTCCAGACCTTTCCCAAGTGCTCCTGCCCAAGAAATCCTGCGGCCTCTGTAGGATGGTAGTTCACCTGGCCACTTCTGGAAAGCGAGAGTCCTACCAAGTAAGCCCTGCTTTCTCCTGGGTGCATGTCTTTTCTGGTTTGTAGGATGTAAGGAAGGAGCTATAATCCTGTTTAAGGGCCAGTGTGAGATGGACATGCAGGAGGCAGAGAGCTATGTGGCTACTTCCGGGAACTCAGGGCTTGGGATCATGACGGAGCATGTGTTCCGTCATGTCTCAGAGCAGGGAGGTCCTGCCTGCCTTCTTACAGGGTGGAAACTAAGTTAAGCTAAGCTGGGCTTGCAAGCTTGAGTGTCCACAGGGTCCAGGCAGGTGACTCGTTGGTGACCAGAAGCAGGCCCAGTGGGGGCAGAGGTGACCAGGAAGCAGCTGCTCCTCAGTTTGTCCCAACCACAGTGATGTGGGGATCTGGACCAGCTCTGCCAGACTGTCTGATGTTCCAAGAGATGCCAGAAATTAAGATTTTTTGTTTCTATTACAATTCCTGATTTTGTTTGCTTTTATTCACAGTAGAATGCATACATGACAAGGGTGGAGGAGCAAGATGAGCATCCTCCACAGGGCCTGGTCACACCGCAACCCCCTTCCTTCAGTCCTCCAGCCCGCCATGATCCTGGGCATGCGCTAACACATCTGACACGTTTTAGGCCAACCAGGCCAGAGAGGTGGTTGGTATTGGCCTTCAGCTGTGCTGTCCAGTATGCTGACTGCCACAGAGGCTAGTCCAAAACTTCTAATGTTTAAAAGTGGACAGGCTAGTGCTTAAGTGCTGTGTGCTGGGAGCCAGATCCCACACGATCAACCATGGTTCAAGTCCCAGCCCTGGTCCCAGCACCTTGAAGGGCACACTGGACTTGTGTTGTGTGCATATGTGTCCAAGATCCTAATGGTTGGAAAAACAGAAAAGGGATTTTTGGCCTGACCACACCACATTGGGGAGAGTTTTCTCTCTCTCTGGCGAGTGCATGCACCCTCTGGTCATTAAATAAATAAGCAGGCAACTAATTTATATTCAAAATATAGCCACTACCCATAAATCTAACTGTGCACCTGGTTTTGGCTAGAGGCCCACCAGTGTTCAGACTCTGGCTGAGTTTCTTCCTCAGCAGAACTGACCAGGAAGTCCTTCCAAGAGAGGCTGAAAGGCACTCTGAATAGATGTCATTTCGAATGTCACACTGAGTTGCCACAGTACTAATAACACTTTACAAGAACCCAGTGCATGTTTTTGTCTGCACCCCTTACACGTGACACTCGTGGTAATCCCGAGGAGGAGAGGCTTAACCTCCTTATTTCTCATTGAAGGGAAGGACGCAGAGGTTCAGAGGGACACAGCAGAGGCTAACCACCTCACTCTTCATGTGTTCTTCTTTGCCCAAGAGCCATGGAAGGGCAGATTCAAGAATAGGTCACCTTTGGGTTCTAGTTCCAAAGTCCTTGAAGAAGCTTAGCAGACTCAGGTATGGGCACAGCTGGCTTTTCATACTCTGCTGGGCAGAAATCCAGACTGACCTCTATGGAGGTGTAAGGGTGGCGATGGGCCCCAGAGCACAAGGATCCTTTCCTTAACAAAAAGCATGACCATCAAGTTACTTAAATCGGCTGTTGTAGCTGGTGGACTTCAGGGCCTGACAAGTCAAATGGAATCATTCGGTTGGCTGGCTGGTATTATACACACGGACTTATGCACGCACACACACATGTATTTACTCTCTTCAGATGAGGCTCACCTGCGACCTGCACTGTCACCACGCCTGGCTTCTGGCTCTGCCACTTGACTTTTGACTTTGGATAAAAGTACTTCACTTCCTAGTTCAGCTTCCTAATTTGTAGAATGAAGCAATCTCAAAGCGTTTTTGTTTTTCTTGGTTAAGGGTGAGTTAGCATCAGTGCTGGCTGATGTGTTTAGAAAGTGTCAGCTGTTGGCTTTTACAACTGCAATGGCCTTGCGCCGGCCACGTTCCACGCTTGTGTGAGTCCACAGGCTCCTGAAAGTTCGGAGTGTCTAGCCCTGCTGTAAATACATAACCAGCTACTCTGGGCCTCTTGACCCAGATGCCCTCTCATCTTCCTCCACCCTCTTCCCCTAGAACCATGGCCAGGGGCCGAGTCTTCTGGCTTAACAGCAGTTCTCTATTATCCATGGTTTCATTTTCTGTGATTCGTTACCTGAGGTCAACAATGTCTAAAAATAGGGGAGTACAGTATGAGCAGATGTATTTAAAAAAAAAAATTGCCAAGAAATGTGTGTGTTTGCTGGGGAGAGACAGAGGAAGAAGAAGGGAGGGAGAGATGGAGAGAGGAAAAGAGGGAAAGAAAAAAAAAGAGGGGGAGGGAGTGAGAAAGTGCCCCCTAGGGAAGATGATCAAGCCCCAAATCCCTTCTTCTCCACTGTCCTCTTGGGATTTTGGGCATACATTCACACATGGCCAGAGTATTTTTCTTTTTAAAATTTGCTTTAGGGTATGTCTGGAGGGACGGGAGTGGGAGGGTAGGGTAGGGTGTGGGGAGAGGCCTGAGTAGCATCAGGGAACTCCAGATGCCCACAGGCCTAGAAGGCCTCTGCCCTCCTTTTCTGCAGGAGACTGAAGGGAGGGAGCATGGGGGCCAAGGAAAAATAGTTACAATCAGTTTCATTATTCATGTGCTTGTGCTAAAACCACCCCTGGGGGCATGGCTACACCTCTGTCCCTTTTCCTCCATTCCCCTCTCGGGATTTTGGTCATGCACACAAATGTCTGGCATGTTTTTCAAGATGCTGGGCCTGGAACTCAGACGGCAAGCTTGACCACGTGGGACACGGCCTCCTTAACCTCCACGTCACCTGCTGGCCCAGACCAGCTATTCTGAGGACGGGATGAAGACCACCTTCACTTGCCTTTTTATTACAGTATAAGGTTATATCTGTGCTATTTTATCATTAGTTGTTGCCATGAACCTTTTACTGTGCCTAATTTATAAACTCACATGTGCCCTGTGGATAAGGGGGAGACCAAAAACTTTTCCTCAAGGTGACTTCTTTTTTAAAGATATTTTTCTATTTTTTTTTTTAATTCATGATAGTGGATATATATATATATATGAGTGAGAGAAAAAAGTCCCCTCCACAAAGTTGGGTGACACTGTAATCTTCTTCCAGTCCAGTTCATCAGCTCACTGGATCAGTGGGCCTTGGGCACTTGTGTGCAGCTGGTGGAGTTCAGGCTAGTGGGGCTGGGGATTTGAACGCAGTCACCCCGTGTGGCTTCCAGCACTGCAGTTTGGTATGGTGCTGCCTATACCACCAGAGCTGGGCCTCAAAGTCACTTCTGATCCTCATCTTGCGTGGCAGATGGATTTATTTCTATTATGCAAATAGTACAACTAAGGCTTGGAAAGGCTGAGAAAGAAAGGAAAAGAGGGAAAGAAAAAAAAAGAGGGGGAGGGAGTAAGAAAGGAGGGAGCATGGGGACCTCGCACCACACGGCTGAGGAGGGCAGAGCTGGACTAAGAATGAACACATTCTTCCCCAACACCTGGCTTTCTGACTGTTCTTGAGAAGTGGGGTATTGGGACCAGTAGTTAGCGTAATGGCTATGTTGCTGGACTCCCATGTAGTCAACCGTGGTTCGAGTCCAGAACCCGGTGGGTTTAAACTCATGCCGGGCGTGTGTGCGTGTGCCCAAGATCCTGAGAGGAGAATGTAGGAGAAGGGATTGCGACGTGGCCATCCCTCCTGTGGGTGATTTCTCGCTTTCTGTCTCTCTGTCTCTCTCTGTCTTTCTGGCAAGCGCACACGCCCTATAGCAAAAAAAAAAAAACAAAAAAAACAAAAAACAAAAAAACAAAAAACAAAAAAACAAAAATCTCAAAAAACAACAACAAAAAGAATAAAAAAGAAGTGGGGTATTTGGTGGCTCTGGCTTTCTTGCTAGCATAGCAACTACTGGGATGAGCTCAGTGACATCTGCCCCTTGGGTTGAGGTCTGGGCCTACATTTGGCTGCAGTCCCAGCACTCCCTTTGGTCGCTCGGTTGCCGAGACTAGAAGTTGGCTGCTGTTTATGTGTGTGCACTGTGGTTCGTGTGTACAAAAACAATTCTCTGCACTCAGTGTCTCTGTCAAAAGTGGCAAGATGGAAAACAGAAAGATGTAAGTGCTTGAGTCTCACCCAAAATTAAAGAGTGAATATTTCTTTGCAAAAACAAAGACTACCTGATTTTTATTGGACAAATGTGCATTTGGCTGGCTTGACTCATTTTAACTCCTGCTTCATGGCATTTTCTATCTCGAGCTTCAATAACGTGCATCTCTCTGGTATGAGTTAGAAAGAACTCTCCTGGCAGGAGCTGGGTGATGCTTGTGCTAGGGCCCCGAAGGCAGCAGGCTGCTAGACCTCAGTGACAGTCGCGCTCCTCGCTGGATCCCATGTGTGTCCCTTTCAGCTGACCCTCAGAGTGCTCTCCACTACTCCCAGATACATGGCTGCAGACAGGGAGGCCCGAGCGGCACCAGGGAACCCCAGATGGCCACAGGCCTAGCAGGCCTCCGCCCTTCTGTTGGCAAGAGACTGAAGGGTCAGAGCATGGAGGCCAAGGAAAAATACAGCTATGGCAGTCTCATTACTCATGGTGGCTAAGCTCTACTGACGATGAATTCATGAGAGCCAAGCCATGGCTCCCAGGGCAAAAACGGGGCTAGGATCCTCGGGTCACAGCGCAGCCATCACCTGGTCAACACACAACCCTGCTTCATGTGTGTTCTGTTCGACGGCACCCGTTTCATGTATGTTGCTGCTTCACTGAACTCAGAGCCAGTGGACCTGAACTCGCGCCTGAACAAAGCTCGCTAACACACGTGTGCGCTCTGTAAGGCACGGCACAGCACGGGATGGGGATAGCGCTTCGGCGTTCCACTTGGAGGCTGTTTTAAACAGCAAAGTCACCAGCAGGAAGCACGAAGCCACCAACTAGGTGCTGCTAAATAAACGGTGGGGAGACCACTCGTTTACAGTATGGGAGCCGAGACAAGGAGGCAGAGCACCGCCTTGTTTGAGCTCCGCTGGGGACTTGTGAGTAGGGTGAGCCGGCTTTTTACACGGCTCCATGAGATCGTGAAGGATGCGCGTGCTGATTCCAGATCATAGATACATTTTAGTGAGTAATTCACGAATACCAGATCTGCGAATAATGAGGACTGGGTTCCCCTCGTTCCAGGGGCAGGCCGGACTCTAGGGGCAGCAGATACGAAGTGGAGGGGAGGGGTGGAGGGACCTCTGAAACAAGAGTGCCCAGGAATCAGATGGCCAGGGCCCCCCTCTGGACTGTACCTCTGCTGGGGTCCGGGGAAGGGGAGGAGGAAGCAAGCCCTACCTTAGTGACCATAGAGGGACCCAGCCTGAATGGCAGCCTGACGTTTATTGGCCGCATGGTCCTACGAAAGCCACAGAACTTCTGTGAGCCTGGCTTCCTCACCTAACTAAGGGCAAGGTGAAGCCAGCACCAGCCAGGTGGGTGAGGACGAGGAAGAGCATGTGTGACGCAGGAGCGTGGCCCCGGCCCAGGACCGGTCAGAGACAGCAGCATTATTCTCATTGTCTTGCTGATGTGGCCTGAACTCCTAGGCAGGGGGAGGGCAAGTGACCACAGCTGGCCCTGGCAGTGGAGAAGCCAGACCACACTTGGACCCTTGGCACTCTCGGACTGAGACTCAGTGTGAAGACAGTGGCATTTTCACCCTGATGGACTTCCCTCACACAGAGGCCTTTCGATTCTGTGTAAAAATAGACCTTTAAGCTGTCACCTCATAGAAACTGCCAGATAACACGCACCCCAGACACCTGTGCCCCCCTCTTGTCCTTACCTTGGGGTAGATGCTGGATGGGGGTGGGGTGGGGAAGAGCAGAGAGGGCACGGACGCGGGGTGGGGGTGAGGGGTGCATGCTCTGTGTAACACTTGACGAGTTCAACAGCGAAGCTCCACTGCTCCGGTCTCTGCGCACGTGTCCTGTTTCCCAGCACAGGCCACAGTGGGGTCAGGAGGCCGAGGGGGCCGTAGTAGAGGGTGAGGCGATGCACAGTCCTGGCGCCCCTGAGGCTGGACCGCAGGCCTGGCCAGGGGGCAGAGGCTGCTGCCAACTCCCTGAGCTGACTTACATTTTCCGCAGGTTGGGCAACTTCTTGAAGATGCCGGTGGCCTCTAGAACGGCTATCTCGTTGTCATTCAGTCGCCTACGTGGGAGTGACACAGAAGAAGGTGGGGTGAGGGAACCAGCAGTTAGCGTAATGGCTATGTCGTTGGACTCCCACATAGTCGACCGCGGTTCGCGTCCCAGACTCGGTGGCTTAAAACTCACGCCAGGCGTGTGTGCATGCGTGCCCAAGATCCCTAGAGGAGAATGGAGGAGAAGGGATTGCAGCGTGGTCATCCCCCCTGGGGGGGTGATTTCTCGCTTTCTGTCTCTATGTTTCTCTCTGTCTGTCTGACGAGCGCACGCTCCCTATAGCGAAAAAAAGAAAAAAAGGGATCAGCAGTTAGCATAATGGCTATGTCACTGGACTCCCACGTGGTCGACCGCAGTTCGAGTTCCGGGACCCGGTGGCTTAAACTCATGCCAGGCGCATGTGCGTGCATGCCCAAGATCCGGAGAGGAGAATGGAGGAGAAGGGATTGCGGCGTGGCCATCCCCTCTGGGGGGTGATTTCTCGCTTTCTATCTCTCTGTCTCTCTCTGTCTGTCTGGTGAGCGCACGCACCCTATAGCAAAAACCTCTCATAAAAAAAGAAAAGAAG